>NC_090935.1:76339314-76648366 GCF_040938575.1 Ambystoma mexicanum | reverse complement strand
GCATATGTGCAATCACAATGCAGGTATCCGTAGGACTCCAGTACTGGCCGCATGTCCGCATCTTCTAAAGCACTTTGAATTAGTTGTGAGAGCACACGTCTGTCTGTTCCACGGCTATGCGCATCCGTATTTCATCCTCTGTGTCCTGGTAATATCACCCCGCTCACAAATCCTACCGATGTATGCGGTAGGCTACTGCATGTCAATCAGTGATGCCGCCTAAGTATTTTGCTGTGCAAACCTACTGATTAATGGATGCAGCAGGGCTCGGTGCCTGAGGCCCAGTGGGAGCAAGGAACAGCATCCTCCAGTGTACAGTGGGCGTGTTAAATGGCCCATTCATTTGATTGATGTGCTGCTTGCCCTTGCATGACCTGTGAAACAGACACACTGTCTCTGCACTGAGAACCGTGAGGTAAAGTGTCAAGTTCTCGTCTGCGGTTTGTAGAGTTGGAGAAAGGATTTCACTGCAAGTGTGACAGTCTCCAGTCAGTCTGGAAAATGGCATCCCATAAAACTAAATCTAAGGACAACTAAGTAAACAGGAGAATCTTCGCATTACAAAGAATAACAGTGGTGGTTTTAAAGGTACTATGGCTGCGTGGTGCTGCCTGAATAATTATCTTCTTGCTCCACGTAATGAAGCAGCGTTTCTCTTTGTTGAAAACATTCTTTTATTTCAGGGTTTACACATATTGTGAATGCTGGTGCTACGGCTAATTCTGTACCATCAACTAACCATACTCCATGTGATGACAACTCAAAGTGAAACACATGGCAGCAGTGCACAGGGTACTGCCCTTCCAACAACGCAGTAGGTTACTTTCATCTACAGCATTCTCTGCATCTACTCCTGCCAACACCAGGGGCACTACTGTAGGGCAGCGGATCCATAAGGCATCCTTGCACACCATATGCTGCGCAGCAGACCATTACCTGTCAAAGGTCATTGTATTGCGCATGTACTGCGATGCACTACTCTGCAGGGGTGAGCAACTTTGAAGTGCTTGCGAAGGTTCGGTCCGGGAGCATGACACTGAGGGCCACCCAACATGTTCCTCACTATGCACTTGCCCTATCTTATCCCTGTGGGTTGTGCCCCTTCGGTACCCCCTTCCCTTCCTTGCCTCATGTGTAGTGCGTTACAAGACCAAAAGATACAAAACAACAGAAAAAGTAAAAAAGTTAAAAAAAGGCTAATTTCAGCAGTCAAAAATGCCATTTGCAAGGAAAGGATGCAGGCCGCCGCGCAGTCTATATGCTCCACATATTGTGTGGGAAATAATGCGAGGCGTGGCTCTGTGAAAAACATTGCTGTCGGTTTGGGTATAAAGGGCTGGCTATAAAAAGAGTCTTTTTTTCATATTTCTTTGCGTTTCACAGGGTTATGCAACACCTACTAGAAAAATGCAGCAATGCATTATGGATAGGTCGTAGAAAAACCCCATTGCCAGTTTCTGTAAGATGAATGCCATTTGTGGGAAAAATTGTTGCGCTATTAAACATAATATTTCCATTGAGGAAGTAGGACATGGCCACATGTCGGAAGAAGGCACATATAGTCTTCTTGACAATGTGCCTCGCTTTCTCCATTTGCGGACCAAATAAAGAAGAACGCAGCCACATCTGTGTCTGCGTAATGCGACAAAAAATTATGCAGGAGTTTGGAAACATACGCGTGTCCTGACCAAGTGCCTCCTTCATCACAAACTACAGACAAATTCCGGTAACATGTCCTAAACTTTTCCCTCCACAATGAAGAATAAGATTGTCTGGATGATCGCATGTCGCCAAAGTGGCACAAAGAGGAACCAAAATCAGCCACTTCATTGCACCTTGTCCATACCAGTGCACACCCACATGATACAATCCAAAATGAGCAGCCACTACACAGTGTTTTGCATTCACTTTCAACCAATGTATCTAGGACTCCCCCAAAATCCATACACTCTACCTATGGAAACACACAGCCATAACCATAGGTTTCTGCATTCCTCTCTACACATGCACCTTCTACCACAGTCTCTGAGTACACACCACACCCAGAAACCTTATTGAGCAATCCCTTAGCCTCCACAGTCCCATTGCCATGCCCGCCATCCTCAAATGGGACGGATGTGGCATGTGTAATCCTGGAACTACCAGTTTGTTGGCTTTTCGTGCGGTGTGGGCAGGAGTGGGGGACCACATTTCAACCAGGTTAGGGGATTTTTATTTTGGTTTTTATAGGGTTTTTGTTTTCTTCTCCTCCTCACATTCTTACAATAACCTCATCAACACATCCTGAAGATGGTAAAACAAAATACAATTTCCAATAGTGGACAAAAAAATGCCATTTACATGGAAAGGTACACATTTCCAGAATCAATTATGTCATTGTTACAGAAGAACATCCCACCAGCACACAAAAAAAATCACACATGCTTCTGTTGATAAGACACCTTCCGACCTTTGGCTGGGGACAAAGTACATTGGTATAGTCCCATACTCTTATTTGTGTTATAGATAATAAAACTGCCCTGGCAGTGGGAAAAATCTGCTTCATTGCTTTCATCAACTTCTTTAGTTTACGTAACAAATGTGAACAAGGCGTGTAACCCAAAGGCAGGGCTCCATAGTGCACCACAACAACATGAACAGTAGCAAAAGTGGCCACTTCTTTGCAAAGTGCAAGTACAATGCTGAAACTGCACACATTGACACTGGACCACAAAGCCTCCACTCCTTCCAAATCACAACTGCCACAAAGTCTCATTCCAGGTCATACCTGTGCAAATCTAGCACAAATACATCACCCACGATCAACACTTTACGTCTCTCTATCTCTGCCAACCTCACTACACAGAGTAATGAAAAAAAGTATTACTGCCCCTTACTGTGAAGCACACCCTCAGCACCTGATTGGATAATCCCCACAGTCCCATTCGCATGCCCAGCATGCTGAGAAGGGCAGCATGTGGCACGTGTACTTCCCCATTTACCGCAAGGGCCGCGCCCCAGTAAAGCAGGGGCAGTCCTTCTTCCCTTTTCCACTATTCTTTTCCAGCACTCCCTCGTTGGGTACTGTTAAATAGTCAAACACGCACCACTGATCACATTCAAGACCTCTGCATGTAACGCTATCAGTTCTGTACAACACTGCATATGTACCGTTAAACATTCAGAGTGCAAGTCTTGTGTGATTCGCAAGCACCTCCAGTAGAAAGTTCTGTAAAAATATCCAAGATTTCTGCATCCAGATTCATCCACACCGGCACCCATCACCATAAAGTACAGGTATAAATATTTTTTCTACACTATTTTTACAATTCTGTTATAAGTGCTTCTGAGTAGGGTATCTGCCATTGATCCTCCACAACATACTCAAAAAGCATACTGTCATTACCCCCAACCCCTATAATCAAGTGGGACTTCAATGGTATGTGCTTTGAAAGTTTTAATTTACCCATATCAGCCATTGCAATATCCAAACAGGAACTCGATTTCTTTCCTTCTGACAATAGTACTAATTTTTTTTTGCACTAACGCGTCTCCTACAAAGTTCGTAAAATTATCGCACAAAAGCAGCACTGAATGCATCCTACCAACCTAAACCAACTGCATACATTGCCTGCATAAAAACAGTGTGCCTGCCACTTACCTTGCACACTTCACAGATTGTAACCGGGTTAGAAAGGCAAAAAAGTGTGTGCATTGACAACAGTACCAATCGTAAATGTGGACACATAAATCCAAAAAGTGTAATAATTGCTGTAGGAAGCATATATGTGTGCAGAAAATGTAATGGAATTTCACACACAAACACATTTTCCATTCCAAGCTGTACACCTTTCCCAACCTTTTTCTCATCCTTCCACAACTAGGACTAATCCATTTGCAAAGTAACTAGTCCCACTCCAATGCTGCATAATGGCCAAACCTTACGGCCTACGGCCTTTGGCGATGCACCCAAGAGCCTAGGCCTTGGCCACACCCACCACAACATTATGCAGCCATGCATGCGAACATGTGGCCAGGTACCAGAACCCTGAAACGTAATACAGCCACCAGCACCCCTACAGCCTTTGGCCATGCACCCAAGAGCCTAGTCATTGGCCACACCAACCGCACTGTTATGCCGCCATGCATGCGAACATGTGGCCAGGTAGCAGAACCCACAAACATAATACAGCCACCGGCACTCCTACCCAGCCTGTGCACCATATTACAGCCATGCATACAAACATGTAGGCAGTTAGCAGAATTCACAAACATAACACAGTCTCTGGCACCTCTACCCACTTCCACTTACATAGTATTTTACTACTGCCAACCAAACCACAACATCTTCAGAAGATTGCCCCTGCTCCCAGCAGTCTATTAAGTACACAGAACCAATATAGCATAGTACAGTACAGTACTCACTAATCTGCGCAATGGCCACAATCTTCAGAACATTGCCCCTGCGCCCAGCAGTCTATTAAGTACACAGACCCAATACATCATAGTACAGTGCAGAACTCTGTAATCTGCGCAATGGCCACAACCAAACCACATCAAACATCCACTGTAACCCTATGCACTTCTATACACACAGTATTCTAACACATCGCCCAGTGAACACACTGCAGGACTGGTGGCTCCATCATGTCCAGCCATGCACCCAAAACTGTAGGATGTGCTAACAATCACCACACCCATTCAGCCAACAACATGCACAATGCTGACACACCGCACACACAACAATGTGAAAGCTACTCACAACTAGTGGAAATACTTTTTGGTGCAAGGCCTCCAGCCATACATCCAATACGCTAGGGGCTTACCAGACACAACACATCCTAGTACACCATATCCGAAAATGCTCATGTCATTTGCAATCCACTCCCCATCTGCAATTCAGCCTGCCAGCACTCACCACAGAAAGGGGTAGCCTCAAGAACTATCGTGCCGTAGCGAAGGCTGCCTGCAGTCACCATACAAGCTGGTTGTTTGAGGAGGTACACACAAATTGATGAAGTACACATTGATACACTCCCCACACTTTTTACCCCCACTTCCCACCACCATATGCCAGAACGCATGTTTTCCAGCCCCTTTCAGCACTGTACTATCCTCAGCTACAGCATGCCAGTGTTACCCAAACTTATGATGCACATCACGCTTCCCTCCAGCCAAACATCTGGTGTGTCCAATGTCCACTGACATAACGCCATACTCCAGCCCAATCAGACTTTTGACAGCGAAGCAAACAGGGAAATGGGACCGCAGAGCGCAGCCTGATATCACACATTTATTGAGACGTACATTTTACCTACTTTTAAAAAAAGTACAGTACTAATTATCACATAATTTACAAAAGCACGTTTTCGGGATCAAGCCGCTGCTCCTACCACAAATTTCATGAAAATCTGCCCAACGTTTTGGCCTGTAGGCATGCACAAACTTTTTTACTCTATGAAAATAACATTTTTGGGACCCCCTTAGAACTTTTCCCCCCATCCACGAAACCTCACCCAACAAAATCATTCAAAGCGGGCCATATACATTTTTTGCAAAATTTTATGAGAATTCGTCCAGGGGGAGCGAAGTTATAAGCCTGACAAGAAGTGGTCTTCCTGTAAGATGAGCAACTTAACCATAACTACACGGCCACTACCGCGGGCCGTGTAATATATAGACATATATTGTTTTCTTCTATAAAACCTTTAATGAATGGTTATGAATATATTTTTTCTGCATAAACTGGTCCACCTGTGTAGAATGACTATGGATGGTCCTCTATGTATTTAGTAAAAAGGTGTCTAAGGGTGGGCCACCCATACCTAAACCCTGGCGTCTCCACAACAAACAGTTCATCTAAACCTTGCATTTTTATTATTCCTGCGCTCAAGTCACCCTGGCAATTTGATCTGCTTTGGCTAAGGAAGGCCCAAAGCCTCCAAACAGAAATGACATGTGTGCCACGCAAGGGTTCATTACTTGTGACATGATTTATGCAGGGACCCAACATTTAACAGACACCTGTGTTGTTGCCATTATAAAAATGCCCTAATCTGCCATCATCAGTCAAATGCGTCAATTCTGGGACTGGATGAATATAGTCTACGATGGACATTTGATTATGTCAAGCTTGTTTAACCATTATAGGACTTTACAAGTGAGCCTTTGAGCCTTTGCCTTAGAATACTGAAGAGAAGCAGAAAAGGCATGTGCAGCCAATAAACCTGCAACCCAAGAGCACCAGCGAGATTACCAATTACCAAAAGCCCTTTAGGCTCTTCTGTCATCAATGGGGTGAGTTTGCTTTGGCTGTGCTGAGGCAGCAAAAGGTAATAAGCACCACCCATCGGCGTATTGCAGCTCTCGGGAGCATAGCTCAGGGGCAAGGTGCTCGCCTTGGAAGCCTGACGGCACGGCGCAACACATGTTCGTTCCACGGGTCCACGCTTTCAAAATGATCATACTGCCTTAGGACACATTTGCCACTTAAAGTCCTCCCTGTCCCTGATCCATAGGTGCAAATCTCGGAAACCTTATTTTTAGTTTTCACATTAATTTTTACACTACCACATGCTGTCACCACCATGTTGCTTATTTAAAAAAACACAGCACCTGTCCACTTCCAAATTTAACAATAGTAATCTGATTTTGTTGAACAATTCCCATGTAAATTTGACTCATTTCCCCTCCCAATCCTAGCTATTTATTGCACAGTCTGGCTGCTGGGGAACTGCATGACTGTACGTCTGTCACCTCTAATCCTACACAACCAAGGAGCTAACTCCTTGACATACCCATATAGAATCCGATCACATTTCTTTTTTAGATGGTTCAAGCCTTCATAATGATAAAGGCAAATTAGTTGTCGGTTACGCTGTGAGTTACCCTCAAACTGTAATTGAAATGCTTCCCAATTAATTGCTCAAATAGCTAAACTTGCAGCTTTAATGAGAGCCTGTACGTAGCAAAATACCAAAATGTAATTGTGTGTACTTATTATCACTGTGCCTTTGTGGCCCACATGATTACAGGCAATTAGAGAAAGCAAAGGGTATTGGCAACTTTCACAGGATCACCTAACCAACATGTTCTGGATGTTTCTGTGCTTCCAGATGCGTTTACCCAGTGACATTTCTTTTGTTAAATGCATTTCTCATTATACTCTTCATAACAAGGTTATGAGTGCAAATGATGCTTTAAGTGACACAGCAGCAAATGAACCAGCTCTTTCACACATTCAGGCTGTTCACCTATTCTCACAACACCTCAAACACATCAGCTTTCGTCCATTGCTGTCCCTCGGGGAATTTCGGCAAAACAAGGAATGTGTTAGGTTTGGATCTGCTCCCTCTCCATGTTTGTATGCTTGGATCATATTCAGAGTGTTGGTGTGGAATGTTTGGACTGGAATGTGCATGAGTGTTCCAGAGAAAAACAGTTGGCACCTGGATGATTAATGGACAAGGGGGCCGGTGGATGTCTCTCCCTGCCTATGTATTTTACTTATCTGTCCTCATGTACTTACCTGAAGTTTAAACCCAGTAAATATTTATCAAACCCACGTACGGCTCCGCCTACATATTTTACCCTAAAGCTAAGACTTAACATTGGCGACGAGGATTTGGCTTTTGGAAGGTCTGCTAGAGAAGGAGTGCAGGTTAAGATAGAAACGCTCACAGCAAAGGACATCTGGAGACAGAGGGCACATGCAGCATGGAGAAGGAGGCAGTGCACCAGAGGAGACATCCACCGGCCACCCTAGGCTATCCTTTGGCCAGAAGGTGAGCTTGCCCCTTTCGCTAGAGCCGGCAAAAGACTGCACTTTGTGAGAGTCAGGGGGTTTGCTTGCATCTTAATGGGCTAGTGAACGTTAAGGGACCAAAAAGCCTGGGGAAGTAGTAATCCGGACATCCATCTGCGGGTGTTTTTCCCACTGAGAGAGTACTATGTAACATGTTTGGCCAGCTGGATGAAAGAGCCCCCCCAAGCTAAAGGACGGTCTGCTCAGGAGCATGCAGGTGCTCCAACGGCCAGCGATTGACGGCTGGTGGCGGCACCAACGGCCAGCAGAAGAAGGGATGTGGCGCCCCTTTTGTAAACAGAGAGGTGTAAATTGCCAGAAGCGTACCTGCTCTGTAATCGCCACTTTGATTGAAAGCTGTGGAGTATGTGGTCCGGGCGGTCGCGTGGTCCACATGCCCTGTGCGGCGTTGAGAGGGTCCTGGCGGGCCTTCCCATGCGGGCAGCCTGTGGGCGACGGTTGGAGCTGGAGCTCTTTCCCCTTCGTGGATTTGCTCCACTATGGTGACGTCAGGAGAATGCTGGGGGTATCGGCGATGGTGGCTGGTGTGGATCATTCATGCCGGCATTCCAGGACCCGGCAGACGAAGACACTGCATCACAAAGAGCTTTTGGGAAGTTTTGAAAAAAGAACCTTCCAACGTGGTCCAACGTGCTCCGAGTCACACTGGAACATTCGGATGTATGCAACGGCGTACCTTGGGGGAGAAAACAAATCGAATTTCCAAAGTGCTCTGTACGTTTAGGATTTTAATTGGGTCTAACGTGAAGATATTTTGATCGTCAAGAGAAGACAGAGCAAGCGGTCTGGATGATGTTGGTGCTGCTCGTCAAGAAAAAGAAAATGGCACGTTTCGACTCTTCAATGTCAAGGCAGTGAAAGCGTCAAGTAAAGGTTTTGTGAACAGAGTACTTTGGGTGAAAGTGTGCCCTGTGTTTTCATTAATGCTGTTTTCTCATGATAACATGGTTATTGCTGCTGCCATGTTGAAATATTCAGGTACTGTTTGAACGTTTCCCTTCAGACACAGGAAGTTTTTTTTTTGCGCTACTCTCGTGACTTACATGTATTGCTATACATGTGTTGCAACGTTGTTATTGTTGATTGTGCAGTCACAAAACTTTGAGCGCAGAATGCAATATTTATTTATACTGCAAGGTTAATGTGGGGTGTCACTGCAGTGTTGGTGCAAGGTATACTGTGCAATGTTCTAATGAAATGTTTCTTCCACAGGTTTACACACATTAACAACTCTGTGTCGCACAGATCATGGACTCGATTGAAGTGTGTAACTCTCGTTTACCATACTTATGTGCTCAAATTATATATGGTTGTGTAGTGAAACTGATGTGGGTGCATTTCGGTGATAATGAGTGTTTAGATGGGATTTGTGGTCCCGGCACTAGGTGCAAGTTTGGTGGGACTTGTTAGGCACTAAGTGCAAGTTTTGGGGAACTGGGTGTCCCGGCACGTGGTGTGCTAAGTTGTGAAATGAGTTCCGCCATTACCGGTCATTAGTTTGGCACATAAAATGTCACATGTATGGCATAGGGAGTGTGCATGAGGTGCACCTGAGACGTCACTGGTTTTGGTACATGTGGTGCCATTTGGTGGCATTGTAGATGCCATTGGTCTAGCATGGGAAGTGTGCATGTGGTGCACATGAGATGAGGTGAACTGTTGAGCGGACTACTGTCCATTACATGTGTTGCATGTGTAAAAAGGTGCAATGGTTGAGGTGAACCGTTGAGCGGACTACTGTCCATTACATGTGTTGCATGTGTAAAAAGGTGCAATGGTTGAGGTGAACCGTTGAGCGGACTACTGTCCATTACATGTGTTGCATGTGTAAAAAGGTGCAATGGTTGAGGTGAACCGTTGAGCGGACTACTGTCCATTACATGTGTTGCATGTGTAAAAAGGTGCAATGGTTGAGGTGAACCGTTGAGCGGACTACTGTCCATTACATGTGTTGCATGTGTAAAAAAGGTGCAATGGTTGAGGTGAACCGTTGAGCGGACTACTGTCCATTACATGTGTTGCATGTGTGAAAAGGTGCAATGGTTGTGGTGAACCATTGAGCGGACTGCTGTCCATTACATTGTCTGTATAAAAAGGGAGTGTTACAGGCTAGGGTGCAGATTGTTATAAATTGCATCTTTGCCCTACAGCGCATGTGTTGATTTATTATTGCATCATACCCATTGATCACATCGTTTATTACTAGGTTACTTTATGGGGTATTGGGGGTATTGCTCTGAGCAGTAGCTTGCTTTGTAAGAGTTTGGATTGTGGAGGATTGGGCCTGTTGTGTCATTCTTGTGTATTAGATTTTGTTCAGAGCAATTGCGTATCTTCTCCTTTTGTCTTCTCCTGCTGTTGTCTGTTTATGTAAAGGGGGAAGATATGTTAGGTTTGGATCTGCTCCCTCTCCATGTTTGTATGCTTGGATCATATTCAGAGTGTTGGTGTGGAATGTTTGGACTGGAATGTGCATGAGTGTTCCAGAGAAAAACAGTTGGCACCTGGATGATTAATGGACAAGGGGGCCGGTGGATGTCTCTCCCTGCCTATGTATTTTACTTATCTGTCCTCATGTACTTACCTGAAGTTTAAACCCAGGAAATATTTATCAAACCCACGTACGGCTCCGCCTACATATTTTACCCTAAAGCTAAGACTTAACAGAATGACGTACCAGAAACTGAGAAAAGATTATGGAATGTTGTACAGTTCCTTGTGCATCTCAATTATTGTTGCCGTTCCCTAGATGTCAGCTTTGTTACCCAAAGATGATATTACCATATTTCTCCATGTGCACAATAGTGTAATACTAGTGGAAATAAGGGGATTGGCTGCCACATTCAAATGAGATTGGTATGCTCTATTTTCGTCACACTGAGTAATATTGTGACCAAGGTGTTATTTGTCAACAGCACATGGCCTTATTTAGATTTACTGGTGTGAATAAAATGTTGCAGTTATAGGATTACCTCCACTTTGATAAAACCATACAATACAGAGATTCAGCCCTGAAAATCATGATTGCCACGTTGTTCTCTATTGAGTAAATGTCCTCTACACACAATCATTACCGGACAACTAATCAATGCCTGCAGTAATTAACCATCCCCGTGGAGCACCGTGCTGCTCAAGAATGGGGAATAAACTACGGTTCGGCAAGACTCTAAAACATGAAGACCCTTCTTGTTACCACATGCACACTGTCAAACTCTTAATGAGGCTCATAAGGTTGAGAAAACTATGAGAGCACATTCTGGTGCTCAGACCTTGCAGTGGGGAGCCTTTGTAAATATGCAGAACAGTTTTGTACAGGTGCCGAAATGTAGCAGGTGCAAAAACTGCTATTGGATAATGTTTAGGCTAGGTAGAAGGTTACAAAAGCAGTGGCAAAGACTTTGATCAAGAATTTTCTTCCAGGAGTTTAAATATCTGTGCATATGTTATGTTATGTTAGACGTACTTATTAAGCGCATGTTCACAAAAGGCATCTTGGCGCTGAAGAGGAGAGATGATCAGTGTGCAAACTGCAACAGCACTAGAACAAATGAGTTTTTTTGCCTTTTTGAAGGCAAGTTGGTTTTTCAATTGTTTTAGATGAAGCGGCAGACCATTCCAAAGTCGGGGTGCAGCAACAGAGAAGGCCTTCCAACCACAACGTGACCGGCGAACGACAGGAACAACAAGCTAGTTGATGCCGACCGCAGAGACCTCGATAGAACATAGCGTAAGAACTTAGCACACAGATATTCCGGCCCTTTGGACTGGAGGGCACGATGAACCAAGAATAGAGTTTTAAAAACAATGCACTGGGCAACCGGCAGCCAATGCTGGTTTCACAACACCGGGGAGATGTGGGCACCATAAGGGGGGCTAGTGGCAACCTGAGGAGCCATATTCTGTAACCAATGCAGCCGCTGAATGTGTCCTTTAGATTGGGTTAGAAAAAGGGAGTTGCAATAGTCTAAATGACTAAGCACAAGAGCGGCCACAACAGGAGGATGAAGATGAGTGGAGACAAAAGGGAGAACTGTAGGTGAAAATGCCCTGCTTTACATACAGTGGCAACCTGGGGCTCCATGGAAAGAGTTGCCAAGATTGTTACCCCCATATTCCTAACCTTATTGGCCGGTATTGGAAGGGGACCCAAAGAAGAAGGCCAAAAGGAAGACACCCAAAGTGAGGGACCAGGGGGGATCCCACCACCAATGCCTCAGTCTTATCCCCATTCAACGTCAGCCAGTTGCGGTTCATTCAATCTTCCACAGTGGACAGACATCTTCTCAAGCACGACGACCTCTCAGCCTGATCGATATCCAGTCGGATCAGGATCTGAGTGTCGTCGGCATATGTGTAACATCTGACGCCGAAGGAGTAGATGAGACACACAAGAGTCCAGATGTAAATATTGAAGAGAATGGGGGACAGGGCCGAGCCTTGTGGGACACCTCAAAAAAGAGAGAAAATGGAGGAGAGAAATGGGGGAAGTGAAAGAGGCTGAGTTTTATTGGCCAGGAAGGAGGAAAACCAGGTGTGAACCTAGCCTTAGATTTCAACTTGGGCCAGGGGTTCAAGCAGGATGGGGTGATCGACAGTGTCAAATGCTGCTGACAGATCAAGTAGAATCAGTGTTCCGACCCCACCTGCATCAACCAACGTGGCCATATCATCCAGAAAATGAGACCGGGACACTCTCGGTTCCCTGACCTGGCCTGAAACCAGATTGGGCAGGATTGAAAAGTCCTGTAACTTCATAAAAGTTGACAGCAAAGGGCAAACCAAAGACTCAAGGAGTTTCATAAGAAACAGCAGGAGTGAAATAGGATGGTAGTTAGATGACACCGAAGGATCAAGTGAAGGTTTTTTAAGCAATGGGATCACTGTGGCGGCCTTAAATTCAGAGGGGATAAAACTGGGTTGACAGGGATTATTCTATGATTTAGTAATCTCAGCCAACAATCCTGAGGAAATGTCTTTCATAAAAGCCAAGGGGATGGCACCAGAGGGAGACCCCGACTTAATGCGAGAAATGGCAGACTGGACATCTAATTGGCTAAATTGAGGAAATATAGACCATCCCTCAGAGAGTGACTGGTCTATGTGGGTGGGGAATCCAGATATAATATAAGGGTCAACCGGGAGACAAGGAACCCCAGTAGCAGTATGCATTAGGGTCTTGGCAATATTGGTACGAATAGCATTGATCTTTGTGATGAATGAGCAAGCCAAGTCATCGCAGAGATCTTGGGTGGGCAGGACTGAAGCAGAGAATGTGGCTGTAGACGAGAGGGATCTCACCACAGCAAAGAGTGCTTTAGGTTGACAGATGGAAGTCTCGATTTTGTGAGCAAAGAAAGCTTTTTTGCTGACAGAAAAGCTGCAAAGTAAGCCGTGGCACATGATTTAAAACACACTTTTAAATTAGGATCACACATCCACCTCCATTTTCGTTCGTTTTGCTTGTCTCATGGTAAGGCGCAATGATCTAAGGTTATCTGTAAACCACGGCTGTGAAGAAAGCCTTGGAGGCTGAATAAGCTGAAGACAGGCAACCAAATTGTCTGCAGTGTGCATTGCATAGGTGAGCCCTGATAATGTGGGTTCTAATGCCTCCCCCTCATTTCTTTTACTAATAGATACCAATAGATAATAGTGATCGAATGGATAGTGATAGAATGACCCACTTCATAGGCAGGTGGGTAAGGGTATTTGAGCAGCTAAAAAGCTTCAGCAAAAGCTTCATTGCTAACATCACCACAAGTAATGAGATTAACATGATATTTACTAGATAACATCTATTGCTAAAGACAGAAAAATGTTGCTGACAGTATTTTACTAAATAACTTAACTGACCCTGAAGGGAAACCTATAGTCTCAGGATTTGACAAACAATTGCATGACACATTGGTAAATGTACCCATTTTTTCTAAACCATTGGCTAAAAGTATAAGACCCCAGAGATCTCATACATTTTGTTGAAGATATGTCCTTTGATACCAATAGTGAAATTCTAGTGAGTTTTGATGTAGAATCATTATACACTAGCATCCCCCAAAATGATGCAGAAGAACCAAGAACAACTTATTTGAGTAATAGATTATTATTGCAGTAAGAATGTTCAACATAGAATGCTTAAAACTAGCACTCTCAAAAATGTTTTTACATTTAAAGAAGAATTGTATTTAATGATTAAAGGCACAACGATGGGAACCATGTTTACTCCCATTTTGAAAAATGTATGTATGCCTGGCTTTGAGGAACATTAATAATTCATGTATTAATTTATTTGTAACACACCGAATAGGCCGCAGACATTAGGGCGTGCTGAAACACAATCAGACGAACAGTCAAGATGGGACTGTCAGGTTTCTAGTGCACTAGCGAGAGGGACAGAGAACTACGTGAATACAAAAGATGTCAGTGTGCTACGAAAAACCAGTGTGTTCTCTTCTAACCTAATGGACACTGGCAGTGCATTCCACAGCTTTGCTGCAGTGACTGGAAATAATCTACTGGGCCCGTTGGATTGTTTGAAGCCAAGGCAGCTGATCAGCCGCAGATTGGCAATCTATTTGGCATGGGGTGGTTAATTAGCACTTTTAAGTAGGAAGGTGAACGAGGGTGCCTGTCTTAAAGTGAATGTGTTTCTTTACCGGTAGCCAAAGGATCTCTCTCCTATGGGATGAAATGTGTTCTCTTCTTGGGTTGTTCTTGACAATGCAACTGCATTATTTTGTACGGTCTGGCATCTCTTTAGACAATGGGCCTCATTACGACCCTGGCGCTAATGGGTTAACGGCGCCGTAAAAGGCTGCAGCGCCGTTAACCCATTAGCGCCTGATTACGAAGTCCCTTTGCGGGACCAGACCTGAACGGCTGGTCTACACCAGCCGTTAAAGTAGGGACCCGTAAAGGGACCTTGGTGCTAAAGTACGGTACCGCAATTTGTGGTACTGTATTTAGTGCCTTCCCCATTCCCATTGAGCCCTATGGGGCAAAAATGGGAATGGGGAAGGGCCATGGAGGAAAGGGGAATTACCACCCCGCCAACCTTGTAATGGAGATGAAGATAGTACTGGCAAATCTGTTGATTTGATTGACGTACACATCAGCACTCATGGAGGATTCCAGCAAGATGCCTAGGGTTTATACCTGGCCTTGTACAGGTATTGTGCTATTTTTGATGTTAAAGCTTTTGTAGTCAGAACTCAGTTTGGCACGGGCCTGTCAAGAGCCAAGGATAAGAAGCTCGTTTTTTTTGCCATTTTAGGCACATTCAGTTCGATGTCATCCATGACTCAATGGATTGTAAGTTCCAAGAGTTTGATGGAATCAAGAGCATAATTGCCACTGACCTCCAGGACCAATTACGCATCATTGACGTAATTCGTAAATAACATGCCTGAAGCCTCAATGAGCGTGCAGAGTGGTCTTGGATATATATTGAAAAGTAGGGGGATAGACTAGCGCCCTGTGGTACGCCACATGTGATTGGGGCCCAGGAGCAAAAAGTCATCCCCCCAGTGGATTCTACATATACGGTTGGACAGAAAAGACTGAATCCATTGAATGGCTCAGCTCAAACAGTTTCCTAGACGTTCAGGGGTCTGGAGAAGGCAACCATGGTCAAGCAAATCAAAGGCTGCAGATAAATTGAGTAAGACCAGCGCTCCAGTCTTCCCACGGCCGATGATGTTTAACATATGGATTTGTAAGTCGACTAATGCCGTTTCCATACTGTGTGCTGGCCTAAACCCTATTGTTGTTTGTGGAGGATACCTTGAGTTTCCACAAAACCTTGAAGTTGTGATGTAGCAAATTTGTCTAGAATCTTCAAGAGGAAGTTGCAGTTAGCAATCAGCTTAAGATTACTTAGCTCTTTACGGACAACACCAGACTTTTTTATTAAGGGAGTTACTGTGACTGACTTAATGGAATTTGGGACACAGTTGTCCCAAAAGGAGGAATTCACCAATCGTGTAGGAAACAGAGCAAAATGTTCTTGATATTCCAGGATTATTTTGGGGGAAGAATGTTTTCGGGAAAAGAGTTAGGGCACATGGAAGACAACATTTTCCTCATGTCAGTATTGGTGATGGGTGAGAACGTGAAATAGAAATGATCCAAGAGGATGGTCTTTCCCACCAAGGGTTCCAAGGACGTGAGCACAAATGTAAAGCTTCTTTAATTGTGTGCCTAGACTTTAATATTTTAGCATCAAAGGCTTCCTGAACCTTTTGCAGTCCTCAGCCGAGGGCTGGACAGGAATAGGCAATGCCCTGGATTTCTCCACTGTTCTTAGAATTTCAAACAGTTTGCTAGTACGTTTGAAGGCTGAATCACTTTGTTAAGTTGAAAACGTTTTTCTTAGTTTCAACAATGTAGAGTTTATCCACAGCTTTCCAAGCATTCTTATTTTCTGCTGATGGGCACTTTAGCCACTGGTTTTCTAATTTCCTCTTTTCCTTCTTCTGGACTATAAATTGGGACAGGAATCATTTTTGTTGGCCGATATTTGGCCTGGCCACCTTTGACCGAATTGGAGCTGAATTGGAGCTGTTCTGTCCAACATGCTTTGGTAGAGAAAGCGTTCACCAAGGCACCTCCTGTATATGTATCAGATGTGAGGGCCAAAAGAGACGATAAAGTGGCAGAACTGTCTGATGGAAGGAGTTTATTTAAATTCTGACTAGTGACCTTTTTTGAGATATTAAGCTCTTTGAATGTGGAAATCGATGGACAAATTATCAGACCAGAAACAGGGGGACATGCAATCAATACGGGTCTTAAGATTTCGAGACACTATCCAGTCCAATACATTCTTATAGGCTTGTCATTAAAGTCTTGATAATGGATGTTATTCAAAGCCTGGCATCTTCATCAACAGGATTTCCCCGATCACACTGATAATACCAACCATCTCTTTTCTCAGATCACTCGTTTGTGGAATAGGTACCTACATGTCGTGCTAATGATCTGGAAAGCAGTGAGAATCAACTTCAGTTATGTCATGACTGGCTTAATAGGGGGAATACAAATCTTAGATATTCTCATTCCGAAAGCCAGCAAATGCTGCCTTTCCTTGACATTATGATCAAGGAAGAAGAAAGGAAATTATATACTATCGTACTATATGTAACAGGAAAGACATAGACGGAAATAGTATTTCCTTTTTCAGTTTTAGAGCTAACATCCAAAAGTATTACGAGAAAGTCTTTCCTATGGAACATTTCTCAGAATTAGAAATGGTTCATTGTGTGTTGAAGAGTCTGTAACAGGAAACAGACTTTTAAATCAAAAAGTGTCATAGAGAAAAAAAATATGGAAAGATAAAGGGCCTAATTTCCAGAGCGTTTTCCAATGGGGTTTATAAAACGCTTCTGTGAATTAGGCCCGAAATGTGTGACAATTAGAACAAACATTTTAAAAAATTGGCATCATTTTTTCTGCTTGAAAGACAAATCTATGTTTGTCTTTAAGAAAGGAGGAAATATGAATACACCCTTCAAGCAAAATAATTTCTTCTAACATGGTGACGACAGACCATGTACTTGTATATTCAAAATGACACCGCACAAGCAGACGCCATCCTCAAAATGAAAACCAAGCAAAAAAGGAGCGCAATCTGATAATTTAGTTGTACCAATATGTATAACTGAGGTATTATTTCATAAAAGATTGATAAATTGTTGCTTTGGCAGATATCACTTTACTTCATAATTTCCTAAAAACAGTTTAAAATAAGCATGTTTAAAAAAAAGTGGAGTGAAGAAAAAAGAAACAAGAAAAGATGGGCTACCTTATTAAGATGAGACATACACATCACACTGTAATTTCTTTCTGAAAATGTGAAAGACAATACTGACACTGATATACATAAATATATTGCAGTTGCAGGAAGAAGAATAACTGTACTCTGTTTTGTTTAAAGCATTGACCTAGATCTAGAGCAGTTTTGGGTAGCCAATGTTTGGTATGGCATCTTGTAACAGTAGCACAGTACTCTATGTTGCGTTACGTCTGTCCACTGGGATTAGTTATTAGTCAGATGCTGTTGAAAAGCCATGTTTTGAGAAATTTGCAAAATTGGTGAATTGTCGAGGCATTCTGAGGGTGGGTGCGTGACAAGAGAAGGATTCTTTGTGGTCTTCCCTTTGCAGCCAAGTTGTGATTTGAACTGGTTGGTTGATTTGCTGCTCAAGGAGCGTGTGCCACCAGATGTGTGGAGCTTAGATGCCAGGTGCTACTCGTGACTGCTTTGTAGATGATACATGCAGTATCCTGGCCTGATGAGGAAGCCAATGTAGTTTGCGAAGGGTGATTCAGTCAAGGTTCTGAGCGCCCATGCTGCAGTGTGGTGTACTGATTTTAGAAGAGCCAAGTCAGCGGCTGGCAGCCCTGTCTGGAGGCCATTTACCCCATCGATGTGCGAACCTACAGTGGCCTGCACCATAGTCCATAGGTCCTGTGCCAGAATTAAAGGGGTGGAGATTTGGAACCCTCTGTTTCTGGAAGGACAGGCTGCTGTCAATAGAGACGCCACAGCTGAATCAGAGGATTGTGGATTGAATCATTCTAGGCGCATATCATTGATCCATTGTTGGACACAGTGCTGTTTATCAGGGGGACCAATGAGGATGAATTTGGTTTTGGCTGGGTTAATTTGAGGCAGTCAACACAGCATTTAGGACTGAATGGCTAGGTAATCTCGGATATGACTGATATCCTGTGCGCTTTTAATTCTCATGTACAACTGAGATCGTCCGCAAATTGGAGGACAACTTATCGGGATCTTTGAGGAGTGTACCCAGAGGCTCCATGTAAAGGTTAACATGTATCAGTGAGAGGATGGAGCCATATGAGACTGGCAGGAGACTGGGAGGCAGTTGCAACGCAATGTGTTGATCTGGACGGCCTTGTGTCTGCCCGAGAGGTAGGAGGTAAACCAATTCAGGACAGTGCCAGAGAATCCCATCCTGTCGCTGAGGAGGGAGAGGAGGATATGGTGGTCAACTGTGTCAAATGCAGCCGAGAGGCCAAGGAAGAGGCGCAAGTCACCATTATCCATGATATGGTGGGCATCAGCCCCCACCTGGATGGTGGCCGTCTCGATGCTACACTTGGGACAGAGCCTGACTGATATTCATTTAGGATGTGTCGTTGATTGATCCTGGGAGTAGTTGTCTAGCAAATACTTATTCCAAGATGTTGCCAATAAATCAGAAGTGCAGAATGGAGCAACTGTTGGCCATGTCGTCTGGATTTAGGGTTCTTTTTTTCAAAAGAGTCCTTATGAGATCAGGCTCCCGGGAATTACCCTTCTGTGAGGGAAGCACTAATGATGCTGAGCAATGCACTTAGATCCGGCCCATCAATTTTTGATGTTTATTGATGGAGGCCAGGATGAGTAGGAAGTAGGATTGAAAGAGGCAATCGATTTTTTGAAGTCTGCGGGAGAGAGAAGAGAGAATTAATTCCAGTGGGGCTGTGTGTGTGTTGGAGTGCATAGTGGGGTCTAATGCTGTGGATGGTTGATTCAATGATTATCATGTGTGTGTATTTTGTCAATAAAATAGGTGTTGATTGAGCATTTCGGGATGAGGTGAGAGCTTGCTACAATGCTTTAATAGTTGAAATAGGGCTTTTCTCCTGTCAGAGGCTGCCACTATTGTGGTGAAGTAATAAGCAGCTTTGGCCTCAGTAATCAGAATGCTACGGTTGGTGCAGAGAGATTTGAGGTTGGTGATATCTCCAGGGTTATGGTTTTTGCACCACTGTTTCTCTAGAGTCCAGATTGAGCATTTGTTTGAGGTGAGCGAGTGCAGTACCCAGGGGCGGATTGTTTGGTCTTAGCCATGGTGGCACATAGGGGGGATGAGTGCCCAACAAATTCATACTTGAGTTGAATAATTCTAGGAGAACCTAGGCAGTAGGACTTATATGACAACAGTTAAAGGACTCATTTTTAAGCTGCGAATGTGTTCATATACTTTGTTCAAAGCTACCAACTTGGTTCAGACCCAGATGCAGCTTGGAGACAGCAACCATACAGGTGGTCGACAATACGCTCAACATCCTTGATGACGGCCACCTCTGCCTCCTGCTTCTATTCGACCTCTCAAATGCATTTTTCACACAGTAGACCACCAGGCGCTTACAGACATCCTACATCGGCGCATGGGGTTCAGCAACCTTGTTCTACACTGATTCAAGTCCTACATTGCCAAACGCCAGCACTTTATTCAGACAGACTCCTCTACATTTTCAATGCTACCCATCACCTCCCTAGTGATCTTCACTCTAAAATGGAGCAGCTGAGAGCCCACTTAGTCACACACAACATCCACCAATATGCCGATGGTACAAGACTGTACCACAAGATTGACTCAATCAAGGACATCAAAAGAAACAAAAACTGCCTCTCGATGATCTAGTCTTGGATGTCCAGTGCATGCTTGAAGGCCATTCCCTCCAAGACTGAATTCCTATTCCTCACCAACAATATCAAACACCCAGACATATAGATCTGGCTATATACCATGAACTCTGAGGGAGTCACACCTAATCTGACCTCCTGCGCCTCTGGTTCCACATTGACAAACACCTCTCCCTTCCAGGTGCACATAGCTAAGAAAACTCAGACTGCTTGGTATCAGCTCTCCCTCATGCCAAAGTTCAAGCCCTTCCTTCCTCCTGACAGCTTTAGTCCCACTGTTCAAGCACTAGTCCTATCTCACCTGGATGGTGACAATGCAACACTCAAAGGACTCTGTCGCCCTCCCATGTGCTCCTGAGTAGGGTCTGCACAGGGTGCGAAAGGCATGGTGCTCATAGGTAGACACGGACACAAGGATGCAAGTTTTAAAACCTGCATCTAAATGGGGTTTGGAGAATGCCTAATCGTGCCCTATTTCTAAATAGGAGTATTCTCGATCATAAAATAAAAGAAAGGGAATAGTCCAAAAAAATGTTTGTCAAAATTAAAGAGTCTGGGCCTCATTACACGGAAGGCGGTATTGATTTAACGTTACCGGTAATGATTTACCGGTAATGTTAAATCCCTATGTGGATCACGACCCCGCACACCGCTATTAGCGGCACCGCTAATTACGGTGCCACTAATAGCGGACAGGCCGCGTGCGCGCGACCCTCCATTCCGTTAATTACGCCATGCCGCTATTAGCACAGCATCACAAGGCCAGTGCACATGCAAATAGCGGCATGGTAAATCCCCCCAAACCCCATACCGCCATGGTGCAAATACCGGCATCGCGGACCACCCGTTAAGGGAAATGAGCAGTGTTCCCACCTGCCACAGGCACACCAAATCAGCACAGGTGAAGGCAATGGAGACTGTGGCAGCTCAAAAGGAGCACACCACACCCCTTCCCACACCCCTCCCCACACCAGGATGGTTCCAATACTGGCAGCATTACATGGCCTGGAGGACCTCATTGCAGCGCAGCTGCTACAACAACAGGCAGCACAAAGGAGACGCAGGAGGAGGAGGAGGAGGAGGAGGGCAAGACAGGCACAGCACGCACCACAACGCCACCTAATCATACCACAGAGGCACCCACCAATACCCAGGATCAGAGCCAGTCCATTCAACCTGACCCCTGAGCAGATACACACCCTGTACCGTCTGGACAGGGCTACCATCACCAGCATTGTGGACATGATCCACAACGACATTGTGAGCCTCATAGACATCAGAACTGCCATCCCCCCGCTACTGAAGGTGGTGAGTGTGCTCCACTTCCTGGCCACAGGCACCTATCAGCATACAGTGGGACAGATGCATGGCATCTCACAACCAGTATTCTCATGCACGCTGAACCAGGTACTCGATGCACTCCTGAAGCATGCACCTGAACACATATCCATGCCACAGACTGCCCAGGAGATTGCAAACACAAAAGTTGGCTTCTATTCACTGGCAGGCATTCCAAGTTGCATCGGGGCCATCGACTGTACCCATGTGGAATTGGTGGTATCACATCACAATGAAGTAGTCTACCGAAACAGGAAGCAATTCCACTCTATCAATGTCCAAATGGTATGTGACGCCAACAAGATAATCACACATTGCTGTGCCAGATTCCCAGGATCAACACATGATTCCATGGTTCTGCGGAACTCAACTATCCCACGCTACATGGAGCGACACACCGGACAACGTTCGTGGCTACTTGGTGAGTAGCAGGGCAAGCACATGGCTGCGTGGTTTGGGGGGGGAGAGATACCTACCCCAACTGGGTGTGAAGGGGGGGAGAGATGCATACTCCAACTGGGTGTGAATGGGGGGGGAGAGATACATACCCCAACTGGGTGTGAAGGGGGGGAGAGATGCATACTCCAACTGGGTGTGAATGGGGGGGAGAGATACATACCCCAACTGGGTGTGAATGGGGGGGGGAGATACATACTCCAACTGGGTGTGAATGGGGGGGGAGAGATGCATACTCCAACTGGGTGTTGACTGGCAGCCGTAGGGAAAATGGACATACAGATGTACGCCAATGTCCTTCAGGGAAGGCCACGATGTACTTGAGAGGAACCCACATGCAATTCGAAGGTGCAGAACATTGAGAACAATGCAGGTTGCAAAACATCACACATCCATCCACATTGCACATCATGCCACGCCACATATTACACAAACCTGCAACGGTGTCAAGACCGTAATACAGATTCAGTGCAGCACAACATCAATCCAGCAACGCGCCCTTGAAGGCATGCAAACGGATCACCCCTAGACATAGCACTGAACCACACACCTATGGCACCACTGAAGTGATGCTTCACAGCATGGCAACATCGGTGTCAGGATGTCAGTACACTAGCAGAGTGTTACCTAATTTGGATGGGCCAGGGACACCTAAGACCTGGCCTCACCCAGGACATGTCAATTACTGTTGGAGGCATGAATGTGGCATTTCTACTTGCAGGGTCGACCTCCCCCTTGCACGTTGCTGTCACACAGACCATCTGCATGTATGCTGTCAATTTAGTACGTGAATCACAATGCAATGTCAATTTGTGTGATGTGAACAGGCCGATCTTGAGGTGAACAGTAACAGGACCCCGTTCATTCCCCCATACAGGTGATGCGGGCTATCCCCTGAATCCCTGGCTCCTCACACCTGTACGGAACCCACAGAACAGGCACGAGGAGGAATACAATCGTGCACATACCCGTACCCGCATTGTGATCGAGCAGACTTTTGGACTATTGAAGTCACGTTTCAGGTGCATTAGCAGGTCTGGTGGTGCTCTCCTGTATGGGCATGAGAAGGTGGCCAAGATCACCATGGCATGTGTCATGCTGCACAATATGTGTATCAGACGGAATGTGCCACTGCCCCCTGACGTTGAAATAGAAGCACCTGATGAGGATGATGATGGTGATGAGGACGGAGGTGAAGGGGATGCAGGTGTTGCAAGAGGGGATGGCCAGGAGGGACGTGCTGTGAGACAGCATCTGATGAACCAAATATTCTGAGGAACATGTTTCCGTACTGTCACATGGATATGGGGGGTAATGCACTGGTGTATGTTTTGAAGCACGCAATGGACCCTGTCGCCAATGAAGTACACACACACAATGAAGATGTCCAAGCCTGTGTTTTGTTCAGAAACCAGTGTATTGAGTGACATGAAGGTGTAGTAGTGCAAGCCCAAAAACATCCCACCACCCCCCCCAACAGACCCATAACACCCTCCCCCCCCAACAGACCCATAACACCCTCCCGCCAACAGACCCATAACACCCTTCCCCCCCAACAGACCCATAACACCCTTCCCCCCCAACAGACCCATAACACCCTCCCCCCCCAACAGACCCATGACACCCTTCCCACCACCCCCCACAACAGTCCCTCATGTCTCTGCCATTTCTGCCATGGCCAATGCACACCGGAGTATCCCCATCAACCCCCTAATTGTAATTGTCCTTGGAAGGGTCTTGAGGGTTGCCAGACGTGCGCCTGGTGGTTCTCATCGAGAGCCTGAGGGGGCTTGTTTGAGTCGACCCGGAAGTCGAGGATGGGGCAGACTGGCCTTGTGGGTGAAAGTGGCGGTCCATTGTGTCTGCCATGCGGACAAGCACCTCCCTGAGACTTCCAATTTCATCGCATATCCTGTCCATGTTGGCGTCCATGCGCTCAGTGAAGTGCCTCGCCGTCTGGACTATCTTCTCGGTGAGATTTGCTGCCTCAGCGACATGCTGCCCAACCAGCATGGTCAGCTCCTGTTGGCGCTGCAGGATGGCGGTGAATTGCTTATCAGTGCCGGGTGACCGTGCATTGGATGCCGTGCCCACAGATGGCTCCAATGCAACAGGTGATGTAGCATGGGTGACATTATTGCAGGGTTGGTGTCCTCATAAGTCCCATCAGAACCAGGGGTCTGGGATGCCATGGGCTCTGGGCTTCCTGGGGGGCTTGGGGTGTGCCTCTCCATGTGCTGGAGTAGGGTGTCCTCTGGATCGGACTGGGGGCCAGTGGCGGCTGCCTCACCAGCAGAGCTTGCCACAGCTGATGGTGGGCCCTGGGTGTCTGGCATTGTTGCCAGTGGGTTTGCCTCCGGTGGTGGGGCCACAGTTGGTGGTGCAGCTACTGCTGCCCTGGCAGTGGCACTGTGACGTAGGCTGCCACTCTTCAGGTGTGGCCTTCCACCCTTGCCCCTGGATGTTGCAGGTGTTTCCTCCGGCTCCTGTGCCCTTGGCCTCTTTGATGTAGGGGGTGCCTTTGATGCATCTGCAGCATCCTCCCCATCTGTATGTGAGCCTGTCAGGGACGAGAAGGGGGATGGCATTGGTTGCGTTTCAATATACTCAATGTAAATTACAGGGATTATGCAGTTGTGGACATTGGGACTTAGCAGTTGTGGATGCAGGTGATGTGCCAGTTCAGTGCCTCATCCATGCATGGTTGAGTTTGGGACTTGTCTCTGGTGATGTGTGCATGTGTGTGTGTTTGGGTCTGACACTGACATGGTGATGGATGGGTGCATGTGTGGATGTGTGTCCATGCATGAGTGGGGTCTGGACTCACATATGGGGGTGACTGTGCATTCACACCGCATCCTGTCATGTGTACACTCAACTGCATCAGAAGTGGTAGCCACGCCGACCTCCATGCTGCCCACTCCCTCGATGCTCTCGGTGGCAATCATGTTGGCACATGTCTCCTCCCATTCCTTCAGGTGTATTGGGGAGCCATCTCCGCCAGCAGTGGCAATGCGGTGGTTCTCCGCCAGGATGCCCCTCACCCGCAGCCTGAGGTCGTCCCACCTCTTCCTGCATTCGCGCACAGTACGCGTGCTGGTGCCCACGGCACTGAGTTTGACTGCCACCTCCTCCCAGATGGCTTTCTTCTTGAGCAAGGTGGCGCGGCGCATATCATTTGCAAAGACGACCTCTGCATGCTCTGCAAGGGTCTGCGTCAACATGACCAGTTCCTCGTTGGTGTACTTTTCCTTCCGCTGCCTGTCACATGTTTTCTTCAGGGCCTTGGGCATGATGCAGGTGTCACGGTTGATTTCACACAGCTCACTACTCCAATATGGTCCAGGGGGCAGAGGATGGCAATGGATTGTGTTTTTAAAGATGGCCGCCGTGCTCTTTCCCGTTCCGGTGTGATGACGCTATTTCCGCTTCCGCTATTTAACGGTCGATGCTAATAGCGGTCACCGCTAATAGCGGTCATCGCTAATAGCGGTGACCGCAAATAGCATGTACAGTAAGGGCGGAGGTGCTATCAGCACTTTGGGCGGGCCCGGTACGGTGCTTTAGCGCCATGGCGGTAGGGTCATTTACCGGCATGGCCCTATGCGCGTGTCCGCTTACTCGTAATGGTGCGCTATTGGCGGTCTCCTGTGAGGGCGGACACGCTAATAGCGCCATGCCAGTAAATCCCGTTTTTTAGCGCCTACCGTGTAATGAGGCCCTCTGTCTTTGTCATACCTGTACTTACCCGAACTTCCAATGTGTAGGGTATTGGTTAACGTATACAAGTGTCTCAAAAGAATATCAGGATGACCATGCAGCTTCTTCTCAACTCCCTTCCCCAAGCTCAAGTTGCTCAGGGTCTCCAAAAGTTCTGTTTGTACCAAACAGTAAAAAACAAAAATAGTTTAATAGTTTTCTTGTTTGGAACAGATTCCATTTCTCTCAGGCTTCCCTTGCCTGATTAAATCCTTTTTTTTGATAAACACAGTTTTGTCTTAACACTGATCTCTTCTCAGGCTTACCATGCCTGATTCAATGCCATCTAGCATAAAACAGTTCAGTTTTCAACAATTCCTTATTGTAACAGCTTTAACTTTAGTAACTCGCTTTACATCATTTCCTCTTTCTTGACACAATTATGTGACTTTTCATTGGGTGTTTCATTTTTACCTATCAATGTTGTATATGTAATGTTACGTGAGTTTATTCCTTCAGATCAATTGTCCATAAAACGTCATAAATAAGGAGTCTGGACAATGGAATAGTAGACTACAACACTTTTTCTCAACCGTGCCTTCTAGCACCACGAAAAGTGCCAATTACTAATATTTCTATCTATTTGCACAATTCTGTTTCATTTGATCCCATCAGGATCCTACTTCACTTATGATTCTCATTCGTAGCCTTCCCTGTCGGCTACCCCTGTCATGAACTTATTCAACTTGCTTCTCACTTTAGCATAACTTATTTTAGCATTCATCTTTCACAGAGACTTTCGACAATGCAGCATTCCGCAGGACCACTCTGTTACTTCTTTTCATTATAGTTCAAAAACCATTCAAAGCTTTCTTTCCTCGTCTCTCGCTTCGCACGCGTATCTTCTTGGAACTTTGTAATCACTCACGTCTTTACAAACCGGTCTCTCGCAGCACCTTGAACTCACAGTTTGTATTTGAACTATGCGTCCTTCACTTTCATTTTATCCGACGTCAGGGTCTCTCCCCTCCTGCCCTGCAGGCATTCTTGGACGGCCTTGATGTCCAAATGAAATGAGCAATCGACTGGAATACAGTTTGGAGAGATCAGCCCACACTAGGCTTTCTGTCACAAACCCCTTAGGCTTCTTAGAAACACAGCTCCCTCATCACACTTTCATCTGCATCAGCTAGCAACCATATAGCATATCAGTGTCCCATTCCCTCAAGTCTGGAAAGGGCTTGTTGACTGAGCCTTTGTCACAGTACATTAATGAATGTTTGATATTAGATGTTGAACATCTACCGACATATATTCGGGATACCATGCATGTCCTACAGATATTTCATGAATTGGAAATGGACAATGGCCACATTTTGGTAACTTTGGACATGAAGTCCTTATAGACTTCTATCCAACATGACTCAACAATTGAGAGTGTGAATTATATATTCAGGGGTACGTCTGCCTCATTTTACAAACACATAGAGATAGTGTGCATTAGATAACAATGTGTTTTTGTTTAATGGGTCCTTCTATAAACAGAAGGTGGGCATCACCATGGGAGCTAGTTACACATGAGCTTTGGCTAAAATATGTATGCACCATCTCAAACAACTCTATGCATTGGTTAACCCCCTATTCCAGCCATATATACACCTATAGCAGTGATATATTGATGATGTTATCGTGGTTTGGATAGTCACAGCAAGAGAACTATCTAATTTTGTTACATATCTCAATTCAAACAACTGGGGTTGTCCTTCACTTACATATTCAGTATGTCTAGTATAGACTTTCTGGATTTACGAATCACAAGGACTCTAACTGGATACATGACTCACACTCACAGCAGTAAACTCAGTGTTACATTCTGCGAGCTGTCATAGGAAAACCGTGATAACAAACATACCAAGCGGTGAACGGAACCAAACAGAATTGGGGATTGGTTGCAGAGAATGTGCAAAGGAGGCTTCCATAAATGTGGAGGTTGCTCAATGTGTCCATTTGCCTTTGAAAGTAATAGATCAATTTTAGAAATATAGGTACTCAGAAAGTAGATTCATTAATTGTAATTCTAAATTTGTAATTTATTGTAGCATATGTGTCTGTGGTTCACATTTTGTAGGTAGCACAATTAAGTAAGGATCCGTTAACATGTCAGTACCATTTCTAGTCAAGATGCCAAATACCCATTGGCCAGGCATCGGCAACGGTACCACCAAATGGCCAATACCAAAGATTTGCGGTTTGTGGGAACAATACAAGTATCCTCAATGCCTAGTGGTGGGAATCAACAACTTAAGTTGAGGCAATTGGCATCTCGCCTCATCTGTTAATACAGGACTGTACACTGTGGTTTCAACACAGACATTGAGTTTTCAGTTGTTCTGTAAACATGCTACTTACATTCAAGACACTTGGAGCTTGTAAAACTGTCTAAACTATTCTCAGTAAGTGGTGTTTTGGCTGGCCGGAATCGAATTAGGAAATCAGCAAAGTGCACAATTGAATCTGGCAATGAGCAATGTTCATAGTATAGGTATTCAAGCCCGACATTTAGATTTTCATGTATACGTGTCTGCTCTGTATTCTGTGTGCAACTGCATGTTATTTTGGAGTTATATACAAAATTAATCATTTTTAGCATTTAGATCATACTAAGATTGCTATACATATATTTGTGTTCTACTTATTGTGTCATATTTTATTATCTTGTGGAGTTACTTATATAATTATTTCAGAAAATACACATTTTTGTTTCCCATAATAACACTTGGGAAACAGAGTCAAGGCAGCATTTTGCCATTAAGATTTATATAAGTGGCTATCCGGTTGCCGGGGTGCTTGGCACGGGCAATTCGACCACAAGATGTCCTGGGATGCGAGAATAAGAATGTAAACTGGTTGTGCCCACCAGTCAGGGGAAGAGGACTCTCCAGCAGGGAGATCTTCTCTGTCGTCGGGAAGTTGTGAGTCGGTTCCGCAGGGCTCCACCGGGGGTGTCGTCGTAGCAGGTCGGCTCAGCTTCTCCCTCGTCGGATTCTCAGGTCCTGTGGCGACTTCTGAAGTTCCAGTCCCCAAAGCCCTGCTTTTATGCAGCACACCCCATTCACTCAGCCTAGCTGTCACTCAAACATGCTAAGTGGTGAGCTGGCCGGCTCACCACTTGGGCCAATCACACAAGAGTATGACTTGAGTTACCAAGGTAACTCAGTCCAGGGTGCCTAAACCCCCTACCACACCCCCTGTGGTACCCAGACAGAGTAGCACCACTTTTGGAGGCTTCTGTGGAGAAGCCTGCCAAAAGTGGAACAAAGGGCTCGACTTGGGTTGGAGTCACAGAAGAGAACACAAACGCCATTTTAGAATCGAGTCCTGTTAAAAAATACCAACCGGCGAATTAATATTAAATAAATAAACCAGCAGTATGTTCGAGGCTATGAGAATTAATTAATTAAAGTTGCTAGCCTTGAACAATGAGAAAATCCCGTAGGGATATATTCGCGGTGGAATATAAAAATTAGTATCCACTTCCACCAGCCAAAACTTGATCAGGGGGGACAGAGACGTGCCCCCTCGACTAACAGACCCCGGGGCAATCGAATTGCCCCAACCAGTACGTCCACAATATGATGGTTTGTACTGGTTTCTGTTCATAATTTGGGACTAGTAAAGCCAATGGTGACTTTACATGCCCTGGGAGACAGTAGTCAGTACCAGGGTATGGAGTCTATGGTGGGGTGTCACTATGACACCCCTGTGTCACTGCACGGAGGGTGCTGTGTAACACACATAGTAAAAAACACATGAGACCCTATGGAGTAAAGGACCCCATAGCCCATAAAACATATTAACAGTCAAAGGAACACCATAAATCATGTCCAAGAGTGGTAAAAAGAGTCTCACTCTTGGCAGGAGAGAAAAAAAACAAACTCACTAGGTTAGGAAATTCAGCCTAAACAGAGAATTCTCCCGAACACTGAGCAGCACTTATAGGAAACGTAGTCAGAGAGCAGAAGCCTTAGAGAATTGTTGTTTGTGGATCTGCTTCAGATGAGAGGTGATTGTACGATATGACACATTTTTTTATTTGACATTTTTAAAACGCTCACACAGCCTGCGGGCATCAAGGCGCTGCATTGTTTTTGTCTTAGTTGCGTATTTATAATGCGCTTAAACACCCAGAGGTTTCTAAGCTCAGATCCAGGGATCGAACCTGTGTTGCTTCGTGTCGTCTTGCTTCCAAGGCGCGCACGTTGCCACTGAGCTACATGTTACACTGGTATCCTTTGAAGTTCCGCTTGCTTCAATTTATGAATGGTCAATTGTTCCTTTGCAACATTGTTAATACATATTCTGTTCAATCATGATTTGCATAATTTGAACCCTCTGTGCCGATTTGCGTTTCTGGTGCGCTTAACCACATTATAATTTGATTTCATGTATGTGTGATGTATGTTACATTATTGTGTTTATTGGTATGTGGATACCAGCACAGAAGAAGACCTGTGGTTGAAACATATGTTGGCTGTTTTATCTCCATTAAACATTTGATTTAACTCATATCAGTAGTACATGCGCAGTGTGGCTGTGTTACCTTTGTAATTGTGGTTCTCAATAGCCTCTGCTCTCCCTTGCAAACTCGACCTTGCCTTGCTGGCGTTCCATGCTCCCTGTGCTCTTTTGGATTCCACCTTTTATTCCCAGTTCGGTTCTCAAGTGGAGTCAGGTGTTTGTTATCATAGACTGGTGACTTCGCCTGGCCTTATTAGAGAGACATTCATAGAAAGAGAAATCACAAGGGACCTTCCACCCAGGTGACCCCCCCTCGGTAGTCCGCCCAAAGGGTTGGGATCCAAAAGTGATGGCCCTACCCTGGCCACCTGTTTGGAATGTCGCCCGGGAGTAGGAAGGGAAAAACCGTTGGGGTTTTCACAGCAGATACAACCAAATCACCCCGGCCCTCATCGACCTTCACTGGCTCTCACTGCACACACAAATCACCTTTAAGTCTTTCTGCCTCATCTATAAGGCAGTCGCTTTCAAGTCACCCAGCTGCATTGTAGAGAAACTCAGCATCTGTGGCAGACAGTGCAGCACCAGAAGCCAGTACACATGCAGACTTGCTGCAAAAAAGAAAGGGCCCGAAAACAAGCTGTCTCTGCATACAGCCCACAACTATGGAACCTCCTCCCCATCAGCATCAGATTTGCCCCCATACTCCTACAATTCAGAGAAGAACTCAAGACCCACCTCTTCAAAGAATCTCTCTGCCTCAACACCTAGCCCATCACATTGCCCCTCGCATGACCTGACTCGCTAGATGCCTCCCGCTTCTCTCCTCCCCAACAGCCGGTACAGCTGTACCCCTCATCTGTGCCCCTCTGTAGCCCACCCCCGCTGTATATCTGTTCTGTTGTTACCTTTGAAAAGCACTCTGTTATGCATCTGTATTGTCGTATACCTCTGTAAAGTGCTCTGTTGCATCTCAAAGCCAGGTCCAACTCAATCAATACAATATTATTAATAATAATAATAAAAATAAAAATATGCAAATGCGCACCCTAAACGTACATATGAACTGAGTGAATACCAAGAACGTGATGATTTCTGCCATTACAATGATGGTTTTGATGCCATGGTGCTGTAATGTCTGTACCGTTTGGAATTAGGCCTCAGGCCTGCTGCATCCAAGAAAACCTCTAAAGTTGTCGACTATGTGGCTGATTGTAGACAGTGAGGAAAATGTTATCAAATTAGTTTTTGGTTCACGGATGAGGTTCATGTCATTCTCTGTCTCATAAAGCCTTTGCCAGGGAAGTTGAGCATGTGAAGCAATAAAGATTGATGTCCTTAGCATTAGCCAGATGGAAATGCAATAGTTGCAAATGATGTGTTCTGGTGTGAACCAGGCCTCAGGTTGAGGCACTGTCAAAACACTTAATCATGTTTTCTCTATGAGCTCTCTCTCTCTCCCTCTTTCCCAGGCAAAATGAAAGTACCATGAACAGTTTCTGTCCTTGGTCTAGCTAAGCAATGGGGATCGCAACATGAATGAAAGTGGTAGTTACTAAATTTATTGGCAGAAAAGAGCTACAATTTGGACAAAGGGAAACTGCAGTACTTCCAGGAAGACGTTGTGTACTTAGAACAGATCATATCATCAGCGGAGAAAAGCGTAAAACCAGAAAGGGCAGCAGCATTATGCCACAGACCACAACCAATGACAGTGAGACAGATGCAACCGTTCTTAGGGTTATGTAACTACTGTCGAGCATGGATATTTGACTATTGTTCCTACACCAGATCCCTGTTGAAAGGGATAAAGGAAACACAGAAATGTAAGCCACCTATTGTTTAGGTTTATGAGATGATCCAATAAATTCAGAACCTATTTATTTGTATGTATTGCGTTTTATAATGCACCCATTCACAATGTGTTTCACTTAGAAATGTGATCAGTAATGGACCAGTTTTAGCAACACCAGATTCCCAAAAATAATTCTTCCTGTTTTCACATTCAAATGGCCAAGTGATGACAGCTCAACAAACGTCAATGAGGCATAAACCTCTGGCTTATTTCAGTGGGTTCTTAGACGCAGTAATACCTGGACATTTTCCATATGAACAAGCTCTAGCAGCAGCTACCTTCGCCATACAGAAATCATCGACCATTACTATGGGATGCCCAGTAACGTTATACTGGAACATGTAGTTTTTGCAATATTAGAAAAATCTAAATCCACTCTCACCACACAATGCCCAACCAACTATCACATGCACCCACATATCAAAGGCAATTACATGTTACACACCCAATGTAAATAATGCAAATGAACACATGTCTGTCACACACAATGGCTGCAAGTGAATGTTAAAACACCCAACATGACATGCATGAAAGCAATGAGATGATACGACACATTGAAGAATGAAAATAAAAAATGTATTTAAAATCAACTTGAATGGAAATGAAATGAGAAAAACCACAAAGCAAAACAACCAAAAGAAGATGAATGTCCACACAACATCCACCAATATGCCGATGGTACAAGACTGTACCACAAGATTGACTCAATCAAGGACATCAAAAGAAACAAAAACTGCCTCTCGATGATCTAGTCTTGGATGTCCAGTGCATGCTTGAAGGCCATTCCCTCCAAGACTGAATTCCTATTCCTCACCAACAATATCAAACACCCAGACATATAGATCTGGCTATATACCATGAACTCTGAGGGAGTCACACCTAATCTGACCTCCTGCGCCTCTGGTTCCACATTGACAAACACCTCTCCCTTCCAGGTGCACATAGCTAAGAAAACTCAGACTGCTTGGTATCAGCTCTCCCTCATGCCAAAGTTCAAGCCCTTCCTTCCTCCTGACAGCTTTAGTCCCACTGTTCAAGCACTAGTCCTATCTCACCTGGATGGTGACAATGCAACACTCAAAGGACTCTGTCGCCCTCCCATGTGCTCCTGAGTAGGGTCTGCACAGGGTGCGAAAGGCATGGTGCTCATAGGTAGACACGGACACAAGGATGCAAGTTTTAAAACCTGCATCTAAATGGGGTTTGGAGAATGCCTAATCGTGCCCTATTTCTAAATAGGAGTATTCTCGATCATAAAATAAAAGAAAGGGAATAGTCCAAAAAAATGTTTGTCAAAATTAAAGAGTCTGGGCCTCATTACACGGAAGGCGGTATTGATTTAACGTTACCGGTAATGATTTACCGGTAATGTTAAATCCCTATGTGGATCACGACCCCGCACACCGCTATTAGCGGCACCGCTAATTACGGTGCCACTAATAGCGGACAGGCCGCGTGCGCGCGACCCTCCATTCCGTTAATTACGCCATGCCGCTATTAGCACAGCATCACAAGGCCAGTGCACATGCAAATAGCGGCATGGTAAATCCCCCCAAACCCCATACCGCCATGGTGCAAATACCGGCATCGCGGACCACCCGTTAAGGGAAATGAGCAGTGTTCCCACCTGCCACAGGCACACCAAATCAGCACAGGTGAAGGCAATGGAGACTGTGGCAGCTCAAAAGGAGCACACCACACCCCTTCCCACACCCCTCCCCACACCAGGATGGTTCCAATACTGGCAGCATTACATGGCCTGGAGGACCTCATTGCAGCGCAGCTGCTACAACAACAGGCAGCACAAAGGAGACGCAGGAGGAGGAGGAGGAGGAGGAGGGCAAGACAGGCACAGCACGCACCACAACGCCACCTAATCATACCACAGAGGCACCCACCAATACCCAGGATCAGAGCCAGTCCATTCAACCTGACCCCTGAGCAGATACACACCCTGTACCGTCTGGACAGGGCTACCATCACCAGCATTGTGGACATGATCCACAACGACATTGTGAGCCTCATAGACATCAGAACTGCCATCCCCCCGCTACTGAAGGTGGTGAGTGTGCTCCACTTCCTGGCCACAGGCACCTATCAGCATACAGTGGGACAGATGCATGGCATCTCACAACCAGTATTCTCATGCACGCTGAACCAGGTACTCGATGCACTCCTGAAGCATGCACCTGAACACATATCCATGCCACAGACTGCCCAGGAGATTGCAAACACAAAAGTTGGCTTCTATTCACTGGCAGGCATTCCAAGTTGCATCGGGGCCATCGACTGTACCCATGTGGAATTGGTGGTATCACATCACAATGAAGTAGTCTACCGAAACAGGAAGCAATTCCACTCTATCAATGTCCAAATGGTATGTGACGCCAACAAGATAATCACACATTGCTGTGCCAGATTCCCAGGATCAACACATGATTCCATGGTTCTGCGGAACTCAACTATCCCACGCTACATGGAGCGACACACCGGACAACGTTCGTGGCTACTTGGTGAGTAGCAGGGCAAGCACATGGCTGCGTGGTTTGGGGGGGGAGAGATACCTACCCCAACTGGGTGTGAAGGGGGGGAGAGATGCATACTCCAACTGGGTGTGAATGGGGGGGGAGAGATACATACCCCAACTGGGTGTGAAGGGGGGGAGAGATGCATACTCCAACTGGGTGTGAATGGGGGGGAGAGATACATACCCCAACTGGGTGTGAATGGGGGGGGGAGATACATACTCCAACTGGGTGTGAATGGGGGGGGAGAGATGCATACTCCAACTGGGTGTTGACTGGCAGCCGTAGGGAAAATGGACATACAGATGTACGCCAATGTCCTTCAGGGAAGGCCACGATGTACTTGAGAGGAACCCACATGCAATTCGAAGGTGCAGAACATTGAGAACAATGCAGGTTGCAAAACATCACACATCCATCCACATTGCACATCATGCCACGCCACATATTACACAAACCTGCAACGGTGTCAAGACCGTAATACAGATTCAGTGCAGCACAACATCAATCCAGCAACGCGCCCTTGAAGGCATGCAAACGGATCACCCCTAGACATAGCACTGAACCACACACCTATGGCACCACTGAAGTGATGCTTCACAGCATGGCAACATCGGTGTCAGGATGTCAGTACACTAGCAGAGTGTTACCTAATTTGGATGGGCCAGGGACACCTAAGACCTGGCCTCACCCAGGACATGTCAATTACTGTTGGAGGCATGAATGTGGCATTTCTACTTGCAGGGTCGACCTCCCCCTTGCACGTTGCTGTCACACAGACCATCTGCATGTATGCTGTCAATTTAGTACGTGAATCACAATGCAATGTCAATTTGTGTGATGTGAACAGGCCGATCTTGAGGTGAACAGTAACAGGACCCCGTTCATTCCCCCATACAGGTGATGCGGGCTATCCCCTGAATCCCTGGCTCCTCACACCTGTACGGAACCCACAGAACAGGCACGAGGAGGAATACAATCGTGCACATACCCGTACCCGCATTGTGATCGAGCAGACTTTTGGACTATTGAAGTCACGTTTCAGGTGCATTAGCAGGTCTGGTGGTGCTCTCCTGTATGGGCATGAGAAGGTGGCCAAGATCACCATGGCATGTGTCATGCTGCACAATATGTGTATCAGACGGAATGTGCCACTGCCCCCTGACGTTGAAATAGAAGCACCTGATGAGGATGATGATGGTGATGAGGACGGAGGTGAAGGGGATGCAGGTGTTGCAAGAGGGGATGGCCAGGAGGGACGTGCTGTGAGACAGCATCTGATGAACCAAATATTCTGAGGAACATGTTTCCGTACTGTCACATGGATATGGGGGGTAATGCACTGGTGTATGTTTTGAAGCACGCAATGGACCCTGTCGCCAATGAAGTACACACACACAATGAAGATGTCCAAGCCTGTGTTTTGTTCAGAAACCAGTGTATTGAGTGACATGAAGGTGTAGTAGTGCAAGCCCAAAAACATCCCACCACCCCCCCCAACAGACCCATAACACCCTCCCCCCCCAACAGACCCATAACACCCTCCCGCCAACAGACCCATAACACCCTTCCCCCCCAACAGACCCATAACACCCTTCCCCCCCAACAGACCCATAACACCCTCCCCCCCCAACAGACCCATGACACCCTTCCCACCACCCCCCACAACAGTCCCTCATGTCTCTGCCATTTCTGCCATGGCCAATGCACACCGGAGTATCCCCATCAACCCCCTAATTGTAATTGTCCTTGGAAGGGTCTTGAGGGTTGCCAGACGTGCGCCTGGTGGTTCTCATCGAGAGCCTGAGGGGGCTTGTTTGAGTCGACCCGGAAGTCGAGGATGGGGCAGACTGGCCTTGTGGGTGAAAGTGGCGGTCCATTGTGTCTGCCATGCGGACAAGCACCTCCCTGAGACTTCCAATTTCATCGCATATCCTGTCCATGTTGGCGTCCATGCGCTCAGTGAAGTGCCTCGCCGTCTGGACTATCTTCTCGGTGAGATTTGCTGCCTCAGCGACATGCTGCCCAACCAGCATGGTCAGCTCCTGTTGGCGCTGCAGGATGGCGGTGAATTGCTTATCAGTGCCGGGTGACCGTGCATTGGATGCCGTGCCCACAGATGGCTCCAATGCAACAGGTGATGTAGCATGGGTGACATTATTGCAGGGTTGGTGTCCTCATAAGTCCCATCAGAACCAGGGGTCTGGGATGCCATGGGCTCTGGGCTTCCTGGGGGGCTTGGGGTGTGCCTCTCCATGTGCTGGAGTAGGGTGTCCTCTGGATCGGACTGGGGGCCAGTGGCGGCTGCCTCACCAGCAGAGCTTGCCACAGCTGATGGTGGGCCCTGGGTGTCTGGCATTGTTGCCAGTGGGTTTGCCTCCGGTGGTGGGGCCACAGTTGGTGGTGCAGCTACTGCTGCCCTGGCAGTGGCACTGTGACGTAGGCTGCCACTCTTCAGGTGTGGCCTTCCACCCTTGCCCCTGGATGTTGCAGGTGTTTCCTCCGGCTCCTGTGCCCTTGGCCTCTTTGATGTAGGGGGTGCCTTTGATGCATCTGCAGCATCCTCCCCATCTGTATGTGAGCCTGTCAGGGACGAGAAGGGGGATGGCATTGGTTGCGTTTCAATATACTCAATGTAAATTACAGGGATTATGCAGTTGTGGACATTGGGACTTAGCAGTTGTGGATGCAGGTGATGTGCCAGTTCAGTGCCTCATCCATGCATGGTTGAGTTTGGGACTTGTCTCTGGTGATGTGTGCATGTGTGTGTGTTTGGGTCTGACACTGACATGGTGATGGATGGGTGCATGTGTGGATGTGTGTCCATGCATGAGTGGGGTCTGGACTCACATATGGGGGTGACTGTGCATTCACACCGCATCCTGTCATGTGTACACTCAACTGCATCAGAAGTGGTAGCCACGCCGACCTCCATGCTGCCCACTCCCTCGATGCTCTCGGTGGCAATCATGTTGGCACATGTCTCCTCCCATTCCTTCAGGTGTATTGGGGAGCCATCTCCGCCAGCAGTGGCAATGCGGTGGTTCTCCGCCAGGATGCCCCTCACCCGCAGCCTGAGGTCGTCCCACCTCTTCCTGCATTCGCGCACAGTACGCGTGCTGGTGCCCACGGCACTGAGTTTGACTGCCACCTCCTCCCAGATGGCTTTCTTCTTGAGCAAGGTGGCGCGGCGCATATCATTTGCAAAGACGACCTCTGCATGCTCTGCAAGGGTCTGCGTCAACATGACCAGTTCCTCGTTGGTGTACTTTTCCTTCCGCTGCCTGTCACATGTTTTCTTCAGGGCCTTGGGCATGATGCAGGTGTCACGGTTGATTTCACACAGCTCACTACTCCAATATGGTCCAGGGGGCAGAGGATGGCAATGGATTGTGTTTTTAAAGATGGCCGCCGTGCTCTTTCCCGTTCCGGTGTGATGACGCTATTTCCGCTTCCGCTATTTAACGGTCGATGCTAATAGCGGTCACCGCTAATAGCGGTCATCGCTAATAGCGGTGACCGCAAATAGCATGTACAGTAAGGGCGGAGGTGCTATCAGCACTTTGGGCGGGCCCGGTACGGTGCTTTAGCGCCATGGCGGTAGGGTCATTTACCGGCATGGCCCTATGCGCGTGTCCGCTTACTCGTAATGGTGCGCTATTGGCGGTCTCCTGTGAGGGCGGACACGCTAATAGCGCCATGCCAGTAAATCCCGTTTTTTAGCGCCTACCGTGTAATGAGGCCCTCTGTCTTTGTCATACCTGTACTTACCCGAACTTCCAATGTGTAGGGTATTGGTTAACGTATACAAGTGTCTCAAAAGAATATCAGGATGACCATGCAGCTTCTTCTCAGCTCCCTTCCCCAAGCTCAAGTTGCTCAGGGTCTCCAAAAGTTCTGTTTGTACCAAACAGTAAAAAACAAAAATAGTTTAATAGTTTTCTTGTTTGGAACAGATTCCATTTCTCTCAGGCTTCCCTTGCCTGATTAAATCCTTTTTTTTGATAAACACAGTTTTGTCTTAACACTGATCTCTTCTCAGGCTTACCATGCCTGATTCAATGCCATCTAGCATAAAACAGTTCAGTTTTCAACAATTCCTTATTGTAACAGCTTTAACTTTAGTAACTCGCTTTACATCATTTCCTCTTTCTTGACACAATTATGTGACTTTTCATTGGGTGTTTCATTTTTACCTATCAATGTTGTATATGTAATGTTACGTGAGTTTATTCCTTCAGATCAATTGTCCATAAAACGTCATAAATAAGGAGTCTGGACAATGGAATAGTAGACTACAACACTTTTTCTCAACCGTGCCTTCTAGCACCACGAAAAGTGCCAATTACTAATATTTCTATCTATTTGCACAATTCTGTTTCATTTGATCCCATCAGGATCCTACTTCACTTATGATTCTCATTCGTAGCCTTCCCTGTCGGCTACCCCTGTCATGAACTTATTCAACTTGCTTCTCACTTTAGCATAACTTATTTTAGCATTCATCTTTCACAGAGACTTTCGACAATGCAGCATTCCGCAGGACCACTCTGTTACTTCTTTTCATTATAGTTCAAAAACCATTCAAAGCTTTCTTTCCTCGTCTCTCGCTTCGCACGCGTATCTTCTTGGAACTTTGTAATCACTCACGTCTTTACAAACCGGTCTCTCGCAGCACCTTGAACTCACAGTTTGTATTTGAACTATGCGTCCTTCACTTTCATTTTATCCGACGTCAGGGTCTCTCCCCTCCTGCCCTGCAGGCATTCTTGGACGGCCTTGATGTCCAAATGAAATGAGCAATCGACTGGAATACAGTTTGGAGAGATCAGCCCACACTAGGCTTTCTGTCACAAACCCCTTAGGCTTCTTAGAAACACAGCTCCCTCATCACACTTTCATCTGCATCAGCTAGCAACCATATAGCATATCAGTGTCCCATTCCCTCAAGTCTGGAAAGGGCTTGTTGACTGAGCCTTTGTCACAGTACATTAATGAATGTTTGATATTAGATGTTGAACATCTACCGACATATATTCGGGATACCATGCATGTCCTACAGATATTTCATGAATTGGAAATGGACAATGGCCACATTTTGGTAACTTTGGACATGAAGTCCTTATAGACTTCTATCCAACATGACTCAACAATTGAGAGTGTGAATTATATATTCAGGGGTACGTCTGCCTCATTTTACAAACACATAGAGATAGTGTGCATTAGATAACAATGTGTTTTTGTTTAATGGGTCCTTCTATAAACAGAAGGTGGGCATCACCATGGGAGCTAGTTACACATGAGCTTTGGCTAAAATATGTATGCACCATCTCAAACAACTCTATGCATTGGTTAACCCCCTATTCCAGCCATATATACACCTATAGCAGTGATATATTGATGATGTTATCGTGGTTTGGATAGTCACAGCAAGAGAACTATCTAATTTTGTTACATATCTCAATTCAAACAACTGGGGTTGTCCTTCACTTACATATTCAGTATGTCTAGTATAGACTTTCTGGATTTACGAATCACAAGGACTCTAACTGGATACATGACTCACACTCACAGCAGTAAACTCAGTGTTACATTCTGCGAGCTGTCATAGGAAAACCGTGATAACAAACATACCAAGCGGTGAACGGAACCAAACAGAATTGGGGATTGGTTGCAGAGAATGTGCAAAGGAGGCTTCCATAAATGTGGAGGTTGCTCAATGTGTCCATTTGCCTTTGAAAGTAATAGATCAATTTTAGAAATATAGGTACTCAGAAAGTAGATTCATTAATTGTAATTCTAAATTTGTAATTTATTGTAGCATATGTGTCTGTGGTTCACATTTTGTAGGTAGCACAATTAAGTAAGGATCCGTTAACATGTCAGTACCATTTCTAGTCAAGATGCCAAATACCCATTGGCCAGGCATCGGCAACGGTACCACCAAATGGCCAATACCAAAGATTTGCGGTTTGTGGGAACAATACAAGTATCCTCAATGCCTAGTGGTGGGAATCAACAACTTAAGTTGAGGCAATTGGCATCTCGCCTCATCTGTTAATACAGGACTGTACACTGTGGTTTCAACACAGACATTGAGTTTTCAGTTGTTCTGTAAACATGCTACTTACATTCAAGACACTTGGAGCTTGTAAAACTGTCTAAACTATTCTCAGTAAGTGGTGTTTTGGCTGGCCGGAATCGAATTAGGAAATCAGCAAAGTGCACAATTGAATCTGGCAATGAGCAATGTTCATAGTATAGGTATTCAAGCCCGACATTTAGATTTTCATGTATACGTGTCTGCTCTGTATTCTGTGTGCAACTGCATGTTATTTTGGAGTTATATACAAAATTAATCATTTTTAGCATTTAGATCATACTAAGATTGCTATACATATATTTGTGTTCTACTTATTGTGTCATATTTTATTATCTTGTGGAGTTACTTATATAATTATTTCAGAAAATACACATTTTTGTTTCCCATAATAACACTTGGGAAACAGAGTCAAGGCAGCATTTTGCCATTAAGATTTATATAAGTGGCTATCCGGTTGCCGGGGTGCTTGGCACGGGCAATTCGACCACAAGATGTCCTGGGATGCGAGAATAAGAATGTAAACTGGTTGTGCCCACCAGTCAGGGGAAGAGGACTCTCCAGCAGGGAGATCTTCTCTGTCGTCGGGAAGTTGTGAGTCGGTTCCGCAGGGCTCCACCGGGGGTGTCGTCGTAGCAGGTCGGCTCAGCTTCTCCCTCGTCGGATTCTCAGGTCCTGTGGCGACTTCTGAAGTTCCAGTCCCCAAAGCCCTGCTTTTATGCAGCACACCCCATTCACTCAGCCTAGCTGTCACTCAAACATGCTAAGTGGTGAGCTGGCCGGCTCACCACTTGGGCCAATCACACAAGAGTATGACTTGAGTTACCAAGGTAACTCAGTCCAGGGTGCCTAAACCCCCTACCACACCCCCTGTGGTACCCAGACAGAGTAGCACCACTTTTGGAGGCTTCTGTGGAGAAGCCTGCCAAAAGTGGAACAAAGGGCTCGACTTGGGTTGGAGTCACAGAAGAGAACACAAACGCCATTTTAGAATCGAGTCCTGTTAAAAAATACCAACCGGCGAATTAATATTAAATAAATAAACCAGCAGTATGTTCGAGGCTATGAGAATTAATTAATTAAAGTTGCTAGCCTTGAACAATGAGAAAATCCCGTAGGGATATATTCGCGGTGGAATATAAAAATTAGTATCCACTTCCACCAGCCAAAACTTGATCAGGGGGGACAGAGACGTGCCCCCTCGACTAACAGACCCCGGGGCAATCGAATTGCCCCAACCAGTACGTCCACAATATGATGGTTTGTACTGGTTTCTGTTCATAATTTGGGACTAGTAAAGCCAATGGTGACTTTACATGCCCTGGGAGACAGTAGTCAGTACCAGGGTATGGAGTCTATGGTGGGGTGTCACTATGACACCCCTGTGTCACTGCACGGAGGGTGCTGTGTAACACACATAGTAAAAAACACATGAGACCCTATGGAGTAAAGGACCCCATAGCCCATAAAACATATTAACAGTCAAAGGAACACCATAAATCATGTCCAAGAGTGGTAAAAAGAGTCTCACTCTTGGCAGGAGAGAAAAAAAACAAACTCACTAGGTTAGGAAATTCAGCCTAAACAGAGAATTCTCCCGAACACTGAGCAGCACTTATAGGAAACGTAGTCAGAGAGCAGAAGCCTTAGAGAATTGTTGTTTGTGGATCTGCTTCAGATGAGAGGTGATTGTACGATATGACACATTTTTTTATTTGACATTTTTAAAACGCTCACACAGCCTGCGGGCATCAAGGCGCTGCATTGTTTTTGTCTTAGTTGCGTATTTATAATGCGCTTAAACACCCAGAGGTTTCTAAGCTCAGATCCAGGGATCGAACCTGTGTTGCTTCGTGTCGTCTTGCTTCCAAGGCGCGCACGTTGCCACTGAGCTACATGTTACACTGGTATCCTTTGAAGTTCCGCTTGCTTCAATTTATGAATGGTCAATTGTTCCTTTGCAACATTGTTAATACATATTCTGTTCAATCATGATTTGCATAATTTGAACCCTCTGTGCCGATTTGCGTTTCTGGTGCGCTTAACCACATTATAATTTGATTTCATGTATGTGTGATGTATGTTACATTATTGTGTTTATTGGTATGTGGATACCAGCACAGAAGAAGACCTGTGGTTGAAACATATGTTGGCTGTTTTATCTCCATTAAACATTTGATTTAACTCATATCAGTAGTACATGCGCAGTGTGGCTGTGTTACCTTTGTAATTGTGGTTCTCAATAGCCTCTGCTCTCCCTTGCAAACTCGACCTTGCCTTGCTGGCGTTCCATGCTCCCTGTGCTCTTTTGGATTCCACCTTTTATTCCCAGTTCGGTTCTCAAGTGGAGTCAGGTGTTTGTTATCATAGACTGGTGACTTCGCCTGGCCTTATTAGAGAGACATTCATAGAAAGAGAAATCACAAGGGACCTTCCACCCAGGTGACCCCCCCTCGGTAGTCCGCCCAAAGGGTTGGGATCCAAAAGTGATGGCCCTACCCTGGCCACCTGTTTGGAATGTCGCCCGGGAGTAGGAAGGGAAAAACCGTTGGGGTTTTCACAGCAGATACAACCAAATCACCCCGGCCCTCATCGACCTTCACTGGCTCTCACTGCACACACAAATCACCTTTAAGTCTTTCTGCCTCATCTATAAGGCAGTCGCTTTCAAGTCACCCAGCTGCATTGTAGAGAAACTCAGCATCTGTGGCAGACAGTGCAGCACCAGAAGCCAGTACACATACAGACTTGCTGCAAAAAAGAAAGGGCCCGAAAACAAGCTGTCTCTGCATACAGCCCACAACTATGGAACCTCCTCCCCATCAGCATCAGATTTGCCCCCATACTCCTACAATTCAGAGAAGAACTCAAGACCCACCTCTTCAAAGAATCTCTCTGCCTCAACACCTAGCCCATCACATTGCCCCTCGCATGACCTGACTCGCTAGATGCCTCCCGCTTCTCTCCTCCCCAACAGCCGGTACAGCTGTACCCCTCATCTGTGCCCCTCTGTAGCCCACCCCCGCTGTATATCTGTTCTGTTGTTACCTTTGAAAAGCACTCTGTTATGCATCTGTATTGTCGTATACCTCTGTAAAGTGCTCTGTTGCATCTCAAAGCCAGGTCCAACTCAATCAATACAATATTATTAATAATAATAATAAAAATAAAAATATGCAAATGCGCACCCTAAACGTACATATGAACTGAGTGAATACCAAGAACGTGATGATTTCTGCCATTACAATGATGGTTTTGATGCCATGGTGCTGTAATGTCTGTACCGTTTGGAATTAGGCCTCAGGCCTGCTGCATCCAAGAAAACCTCTAAAGTTGTCGACTATGTGGCTGATTGTAGACAGTGAGGAAAATGTTATCAAATTAGTTTTTGGTTCACGGATGAGGTTCATGTCATTCTCTGTCTCATAAAGCCTTTGCCAGGGAAGTTGAGCATGTGAAGTAATAAAGATTGATGTCCTTAGCATTAGCCAGATGGAAATGCAATAGTTGCAAATGATGTGTTCTGGTGTGAACCAGGCCTCAGGTTGAGGCACTGTCAAAACACTTAATCATGTTTTCTCTATGAGCTCTCTCTCTCTCCCTCTTTCCCAGGCAAAATGAAAGTACCATGAACAGTTTCTGTCCTTGGTCTAGCTAAGCAATGGGGATCGCAACATGAATGAAAGTGGTAGTTACTAAATTTATTGGCAGAAAAGAGCTACAATTTGGACAAAGGGAAACTGCAGTACTTCCAGGAAGACGTTGTGTACTTAGAACAGATCATATCATCAGCGGAGAAAAGCGTAAAACCAGAAAGGGCAGCAGCATTATGCCACAGACCACAACCAATGACAGTGAGACAGATGCAACCGTTCTTAGGGTTATGTAACTACTGTCGAGCATGGATATTTGACTATTGTTCCTACACCAGATCCCTGTTGAAAGGGATAAAGGAAACACAGAAATGTAAGCCACCTATTGTTTAGGTTTATGAGATGATCCAATAAATTCAGAACCTATTTATTTGTATGTATTGCGTTTTATAATGCACCCATTCACAATGTGTTTCACTTAGAAATGTGATCAGTAATGGACCAGTTTTAGCAACACCAGATTCCCAAAAATAATTCTTCCTGTTTTCACATTCAAATGGCCAAGTGATGACAGCTCAACAAACGTCAATGAGGCATAAACCTCTGGCTTATTTCAGTGGGTTCTTAGACGCAGTAATACCTGGACATTTTCCATATGAACAAGCTCTAGCAGCAGCTACCTTCGCCATACAGAAATCATCGACCATTACTATGGGATGCCCAGTAACGTTATACTGGAACATGTAGTTTTTGCAATATTAGAAAAATCTAAATCCACTCTCACCACACAATGCCCAACCAACTATCACATGCACCCACATATCAAAGGCAATTACATGTTACACACCCAATGTAAATAATGCAAATGAACACATGTCTGTCACACACAATGGCTGCAAGTGAATGTTAAAACACCCAACATGACATGCATGAAAGCAATGAGATGATACGACACATTGAAGAATGAAAATAAAAAATGTATTTAAAATCAACTTGAATGGAAATGAAATGAGAAAAACCACAAAGCAAAACAACCAAAAGAAGATGAATGTCCATGAAAAATAATCAAAAACACACAGCACAATCAAAATAAATGGTGTCCAAAGTCACAGTCCGAAAAGTAATCCAAGTGTAAATGATAAACAAAAACCATTGCTCCATGGCGATGAAAAAAATCCAAAAAATAAAAAAATCCATTGAAGAACTATTTACAAGATAATCCCGGGTCCATGAGCCCAACCAAATGAAACCTAACTATGACAACTAACTAAAAACTGAACTACATACAAAAATGTGGCGCATTGTCCAATCGCAACCAAATAAAAAAATAAATAAAGTAAACCTAACACTAACTATATAACTATATACAAAGGCGGCGGGCAAGTCCAGCGGCTCACTCCGTGGTGTTCCGGGCCAGGGCATCATCGAACTCCTGTTCGATGTCCCGGAGGTGGTCCTGTTCCATGGCCCTGAGAGTCCGCAGGGACGACGCCATCTCCTCCTCCAACCCCCTGCGGATTGCCTCGAGGCACTCGGCCCGCATGGAGTTCTCCGCCCTGACCGTTGTGAGCCGCGCCTCTTCCACCCGCCGCCGCTCCGCACCTATCTGCTGGCCCAACCGCTGCCACACGGAAGACACTTCCCGTCCTGGGTCCCCCTGCCCTCCGGCCGATGCCTGCCCCTCCGATGTTGATGGCCTCGAGCCATGATGCCTCCCACGTTGACTCCGCTGCTGCCTCCGACGCCACTGCCTCTGCCAGCACAACGGCATCCAGGCTGATGGAATCCACCGACGCCGTCGTGCACGTGCCCTGCCTGATGATGCCGGCACATCCTCCATCTGCTGGGGTACAGTTGCTGTGGTGTCCACTCCTGCTGGACCTCTGATTCCCGACTGTGGCAGGGATGGGATCCCCATCGAGCTGGCTGCATTGGTCAGGGCAGGTCCACAAGGGGCCCTGGTGGCATCTGGGCCGGAAGATGGCAAGGAGAACGACTGGCGTATAGTCTCCACAGAGGAGAAGAGGGCCGCCAGATTGGCCGACACATGCAGGAAACCCCCGAACATGGACGATCCCAATTGGGCCACGTCGGCACGGTGCTCTTCGTGATGACGTGCGTGTTCCTCCTGGGAAGCACGCACGGCATCACGAATCACAGCCGTGCGCATCGCGACCCCAATCAGGACCTTCTCTATACGGCCAGGGGTCCCCTCGTCCGCAGGTGGATGGGAGTCAGATGACATGGAGATCCCCTGTACCTGCGGATGGGCCTGGGACGGGGCATCCCTGCTGGTGCATGGTGGTGCACCCTCAGGGTCAGGGACAGCGACATGCACAGGCCCCTCCACGGTGACCTGTGCTGCCTCCTGCCCGTGCCCCTGGACTGCACCACTTGCACCAGCAGGGATGCCCCCACCAGGCCCCATGTGCGCCTCAGTGGCGGCCTCCTCCTCCTCTGTGGAAACCACCAACCTGGATGGCTCCTCACCATCTTCCGCCGTGGCAGGCCCCTGTTGGGGCTCACCCACCCCTTCCGCTGCAGCCGTGGGGGCATCCCCGCCGCCTTGCTCCACAGCGCTGTCTCCGCCCTCTTCTTCACTAGCCGCTGCGTAGAGGGAGAGATAGAACACAAGCATCAGGGTACTGTACAATGGTCCCCTAGACAGGAAGCAATAGCAGATGAGTGCCACTGTCAAAGTACACTTCCATCATGTCCCTCCACAACACATGTGTCAGTCCAGGCAAAACACACACAGTGACAGTCATGGTGCATGCCATGGACATTTCCATACATGTCCAATGGACTCTCGAAACATACAATGTAATGGAACTCACATGCATCATGGGTCATGCCTATCACATGCACACACTTCACCTCAGTCACATCCATCTGGCCCCGTACACCCCAATCACAGTGGATACAACGATGACTAGGCTGCATCAGTGAATCTGTACATTGTCACAGACTTGTGTCATGCATCCATGGCATTCACAAGTCACAGACACGCAGGTCAGGCACACAGACATGGATACCATATATGTACCTAGCATCAGCAGCCATCCCTCACCCCCACCCATGTCCAGGAACAGAGATTGCCATGCTCTCATGTGTACAATCTGCATAGGGCTCCCCATGTCGCATTTAAACACATGCAACAACCGTGCAGTTCACACATTACTGGTCGCACATGCATTACCATGATGTCCCTGCACACATACATGCGTACATGGCCTATGTCACACATACAGGCAAGTATCAGACAACCAGCACACTGCAACATGCCCTGTCTCACACAGCAATGCTTGGCCACTTACCGCTCAACTCCAGACGGGTCTCCCTCTCAAGGAACTGGGCGTGGAGCGCTGGGTGTACGCATTCCAGGACCCTCATCTGGATGGAACTCATGCGGCCCCGACTCCCCTCCACGAGGCGCCGGGCCTTTATGAGGGTCCTGGACCTCAAGTCCTCCCAGCGCTTCTTGACCTTCTGGATGGTGCGGGTTGCCACCCCCTCTGCGTTGATGGCAACCACACAGTCGGCCCAGATCCTCTCCCGTCCTTCCTTGTTGGCGCGGGACGATCCGAAGAGGGCATCATACTGCCCCAGGGCTTGCTCTACCAGGACACCAACTTCGGTGGCAGTGAAGCTGGTGCCCCTCTGCCCCTCTGGCCGGGGGTTGCCACTGGTTCCAGATATTGATGTGCCCGACATGGCAACCCCAGGGGCAGGAGTGGGTGGGCAACTGGGTCCTGGGGCTGGGCTGTGGAGTGATGTTATCCGAGTCGGGAGTCTTCTGATCCAGCAGGGGTGGCCACAGCAACTGGACCCCTGCAGATGGCTGATGTGCAGGCACCAAATGGCAGGGCACGGTGGCAGCAGGCAGGCAGCAGCAGATGGCATGTGGGAGGCTGCTCGGGGCACTGGGGGGCAGTAATTCGGCCTTCTGGGCAGGAGCGTGGTCTTCCGTGTGTTTTCGCGTGGCCAGCTTGATAGGGAGTGATTTGGCACGTGAAAATCCTGCACGTCAGCGTGAAATTCGAGGAAAGGCCCTTAGCGTGTAAGCGCGTCAGCACGCGTACGCGATTTCATTGGACCAAAGGCCCTTACAGCGTAAGCGTGTCTGTGACGTTTCGCGCCGAGGCGTTGCCTGGCAGGGCTTGGAGATCCCGCGTGCCTTTACACTGCTCTGTACGCGCTTTTCTTGCGGTGCGTGTGTTTTCCATCCGTTGGGGTTCACACGCTATTACTTCCCAGCGGGTGTTGGCTATGCGTTCTTCTACACGCAAGGCAGACGGTGAGTGGTACCCCGCTCCCCAACAGGCCCTTTCACGCGAACCCCTGCTCCCCCAGGCCCGATCACGTGAAAATGTTCATGCAAACCCCTGAAATGCATGTAGCCCGCTCCCTCAGGCCCGACCGCTCCCCCAGGCCCGACCTCGTGAAAAAGTTCACGTGAACCCCTGAAATACACGTAGCCCGCTCCCCCAGGCCCGATCGCGTGAAAAGTTCACGCGAACCCCTGAAATACATGTAGCCCGCTCCCCCAGGCCCGATCGCGTGAAAAACTTCACGCGAACCGCTGATATACACGTAGCCCGCTCCCCCAGGCCCGATCGCGTGAAAAAGTTCATGCGAACCCCTGAAATACACGTAGCCCGCTCCCCCAGGCCCAATCGCGTGAAAAAGTTCACGCGAACCCCTGATATACACGTAGCCCGCTCCCCCAGGCCCGATCGCGTGAAAAAGTTCACACGAATCCTGAAATACACGTAGCCCACTCCCCCAGGCCCGATCGCGTGAAAAAGTTCACGCGAACCCCTGAAATACATGTAACCCGCTCCCCCAGGCCCGATCACTCAATCGCGTGTGTAACTTCCCGCGTACCCCCGAAATACACGTACCCCGCTCAATCGAGTGTGTAACTTCCCGCGCACCCCTGATATACACGTGCCCTGCTCAATTGCGTGTGTAACTTCCCGCGCACCCCCGATATACACGTGCCCCGCTCGCGCAGGCCCAATTGCTGTATGTTGCCACTTTTGTAATGCGCAGAGACGCTACCACCTGCCTTCGTGTGGCAGACGTGTTTCGGCTTGTGCGTGTCTTTGGCTGTGCGTGGCTTTGCCCTATTCGATTCCATGAATACGTGTGGTTCGAGTGCGTGTGGGCGTTCCGTCTGCTTCCCTGCAGTACATCCCCAGTTACGCCCTTATTTTCGCACGTTGTTCCCCATTCCGCGCGTTACGCCCCGTGTTCCGCCCACTTTCTGGTGTATGCGCCGAGGTTGTGCGCTTTCACTGTGCGCGTCGCGCACGACTTTCGGGATGTTGCAGTGACTTGTGCGCCATGCACGGGTTTGGCACACATCCCGAGGTAAACACGCGCAGGGACTTCCATGAATCGCCCGCGCTTGCGCCTGCTTGCGCCAAGATTTTCGGCGCACGTTTGTTCCATGAATCGGCCCCATAAACTTTGCAAATTGCACAGTGCTCTGGTTTGTAATCTACTAAATATGAGGGTCAATAAAAAGAAGAAAATGTTGATTGTACAATGTAATAAGTCATTATAAAATACTAATACTAACATGCTATTTTCTTTTATTACAGAAATGAACAAGAAAAACATGGACTCCCGTTACTAAACCAAATAGTACGTATAACAAGATAAATACAACCATCGCACCATAACACACCCATACAAGCTTATGAAATTGTTCCTTATAAAGTAGTTTTTGACCCAAAGTTAAAAGCCACTATGGGTGTGATATGCTGCGGTGGTTGTGGCCAGGGCATACACTCTTGGGTGCATTCGATACCCTGGCTACGTGTAATTCACGTGTGGTGCTCCCCGCGCACCCCTGAAATACACGTACCCTGCTGAAATCGCGTGTGAAACTTGCCCCGCACCCCGAAATACACGTACCCTGCTGAAATCGCGTGTGGCACTTTCCGCGCACCCCTGAGATACGCATACCCTGCTCGCACGGGCCCAATCGTGTGTGGAAATTCCCGCAGACCCCTGAAATGCACGTACCATGCTGAAAACGCGTGTGGAACTTGCCCCGCACCTCGAAATACACGTACCCTGCGGAAATCGCGTGTGGCACTTCCCGCGCACCCCTGAGATACGCGTACCCTGCTCGCACAGGCCCAATCGCGTGTGGAAATTCCAGCGCACCCCTGAAATACACGTACCCTGATGGAATCGCGTGTGGAACTTCCTGCGCACCCCGAAATACACGTACCCTGCTGAAATCGCGTGTGGCACTTCCCGCACACCCCTGAGATACGCGTACCCTGCTCGCACAGGCCCAATCACGTGTGGAAATTCCCGCGCACCCCTGAAATGCACGTACCATGCTGAAATCACGTGTGGAACTTGCCCCGCACCCCGAAATACACGTACCCTGCTGAAATCGCGTGTGGCACTTCCCGCGCACCCCTGAGATACGCGTACCCTGCTCGCACGGGCCCAATCGCGTGTGGAACTTCCCACGCACCCCTGAAATACACGTACCCTGCGGAAATCGCGCGTGGAACTTCCCGCGCACCCCTGAAATACGCGTACCCTGCTCGCACAGGGCCAATCATGTGAGGTACTTCCCGCACACCTCAGTGATACACGTAGCCCGCTTGCCGTGCTGGTACAGGGTTAGTGCAGCCCTTTGCGCTGGATTGGGTATATTGATGGCTTTTCCCTGCGCGAGAGGCGTTCTTGGGGGCGTAACTGGCGCTGCTGCAGGGTCGCTGCGCCACTGTGCGCCACGCTGGTTTTGGTGTCTGGAATCCATGAATACGCTGTGTGCGGAAATGGATTTTAGCGCACGCGGCTGGCGCAGGGATTCGCATGCACACACTGTGCGCCAGCCGCGTGTGCCACTTGTGCGCTGAATTCTATGAATTACCCCCTCTGTGTTTGTTGCTAAAATCATTGGGTCTGTGGGAGAAAAAAAATCCATGTTGGATTAAAAAAAAACCCCTTTTTCTGTTATGCTACAGTTTATTTATTTGTTTGTTTTCCGTGTTTACTTGTTCTTTCTGCCTAATGCTTTATGCATTGGATTGTTTCAGTTTTTGTGAGCAGTAAGATATTAGGTATTTGTTTTGGATATTGTAAAATTTTGGCCCAGTTAGAAACCAGTAGGCGTATTCTAACTGTTTATGTTTTGATATAATTTCGTGGTATTAATTTATCTGATTAGTTGTTGTAGAATCTTTGGCCAGTTAGATAGGTTTTGAAATATTCTGACAGTTTATATTTTTTTACTAAAAGTGTACTTAAGGTTTACGAACAGTTCAGTTATCAAATTTTGGTTTTAAGAACATTAAATACGCGTTTGTAAGATTAGCTGGTAATCTCTGCTTTAGAGTAACGGTACTATCATTACATTCAAACCATCCACATTTGTTTTTATATATGCAGTGTAGTGCCTTGAGTTGGTTGTGGCTCCTGCGTGGTAGATTATTCCTATTGTTGTGAAGGTTTTCCTACCAAGTGACATTTGACCATGTGTGAATCCAGTCAGTTTGCAGTTGTTTTTAGTACCATCTGCATTGTAACATAGAAGCATTAGTATTACGTATGTACTATGTGTTTGTATTAGGTAATGTGGAGCAATTATCCGAATTGCAGGTAGAACATAATCTACCGTGGTTTGCATTTTGTACAAGTTGCTGAAATGGAACGGATTCACAATTAGGTATTGATATATAGACAAAGTGCTCATTGGGGATTTGTCCTTGTGTCACATTGTTGCAAAAAGTGCATGAATGTTTCAACATGTATGAGATCTGGAGGATTTCAATTATAGGTATGTTTTTGTTTTCCAGTACTAATAGTAAGTACATTAGAAATTCTTGTGGATCTTCCTGTGAGTTTATAGTGAATTTCACCATTCGAGCACAGTAGTCCAATTGTTGTCTTGTTCCATAAACACTATACGTGTTGTCAGGATTGTTTGCTGCATTTCTGTGAAGTACTAACATTTGCAAACACAATGGGTCTGTACTGTGTGAGTAAATGTTGTCAACAATTGGTGGTAATTGAAATAGAATAATGATTGCTACATTTGTGTAGCAACTTACACCAAATATATTTGAGAATTTAAATGGTCCAGGTAGTTCTGTATCTAACTGCTTTTTTGGAGTTTGTCTTCCTTCTTTAAAGAAGTACCTGGTTTACTTTCCCTAATTGGTTCTTTTTTGCTTGTGGTACTTGATGAAGTTTTAGTTTCTTTTAGTCTCTTTGGAGGATTTGCAGTGACATCTTGTTGCATTTCTGTTTGATTTAGTTTTCTTTTAGAACATTTTCTTTTTTGTGGAACAGGATATGTTTGTAGATGGGGAGTGTATAGTGAACAAATTATATTGTATTCTAAAATGCAAGGAACATCAGCGTTTACTTTCTTGCATCAAAGTTTATTAGAAATAGACTTTCAATTGTACGTAGGCGTGACAGTGCTACGTAGCTCATGCCTTCTTTAAAGACTGTGTTACCAATGTCTATCATTGCTTTGTCTAGAGTAAGACCTTGTGATTTATGAATGGTGACTGCGTATGCAAGAGTTACAGAAAATTGTTCTCTGCGTACATACATGTCTTTGAAGAGAAGGAATCGAGCTGTTGAACGTCCTATTCTTTTTACTTCTGAATGTTTGTCAAAGAGAATATTGACAAACTGAATTTTGTTGTCACGTATGTTTGAAAGCCAACAACTGTACCCAGTGCTCCATTAACTAGTCCTTGGTCCACGTCAAGGTTACGTTTAAGCATTAATCTGCAATTTAAGGATAATTTTAATATCTTTTCCAAGCCTGCTGTGTTTGAGATTGATTTTTCTAAACTATTTAGTATTGCTGTGGCTTGGTCACACATGGGTAGTGTCATTCCATGTACATCTAGTTTGTCTGTGGCGCTAATTTCCATAATTGGTTGCATTTCTTTGCTTAACATTATTTCATTGAATTTGAAACAGCTTGCAAGAGTTGGCATTAAGGCCATACATTTGACATTGTGTGGGCTAATTGTTCCATAACATCTGTAGCACATGCATTATCACCATAAAGTGCATGAATGTGCCGGGTTTTCAATATTGCTTCTGATTGTCTAGAAAGTATAGTATTAAGATGTTGGCATAAGTGATATCTGCAGATTGGCGCATGTTTTCTGTTAATTCTCTGTATTGGAAATGTTGCCAAAGGTTGACATTTCCAATGCTGCCAACAGTTTTATGGCAGAGTTTGTGTCCTAATGTTTTAAAAATAGATCTCCGAAAACAATGAAGTGTTTTCCTGCAAAGAGCTCTTCGTAGTTTGTTTTGAGTACTTCTTGTAATCTGAGGTGAATCAAAGCCAACATTAGGTTGGACACCATGCTCACTTCATCTATTAGTAGCATTTTCATTTGTTTCAATATTCTGCTTACTTACATTGCATCTTCTGCAGAAAGTTTGTAATAATCTAACTTGTTTTGGTGTTCTACTGGCAGGAGTAGTAATCGGTGTAAAGCAACACCACCTATGTTGTAGGCAGCTAAACCTGTGGGGGCAGTGACAACAGCTGACAGTTTGTTGTTTGTGAGTTGTTGAAGGAACTTACTGATGATTTTGATTAGGAATGTTTGCCAGAACCAGCTTCACCACTGACATACAATAGTATAGGTTTGTAATTTTGGCAGGTGCATTCTTTGTTTTCATGTTGCACACCATGTGCAATTTCTTTTGTTATTTCTTGAAAAATGCTATGTTGCTCTTTGTTTAGTTTTGACTGTAGTGTAGTTAAGTCTTCTTTATCTTCATAGTGACACATGGTGTTTTCTACTTCTATCATAGCTAATTCTGCCTCATTTGTTAATAGTGGTTCTCGCAGTGGTTCTTGGCTTCCTGTGACAGAAGGTTGACTACTGTCAGGAGTGTCCTTATCTAGTTGGGCCTGGAGTTCCTCTTCGTGTTGCTGTTCATTGTGCAACATTGTTTTGTACTGTGCAAAGTTTACATCAGTTATACTGCTTTCATTGGCTTTGAAAGCGTCTTCATATGAGTCATAGGTATCTAGTATTTCTTCTTCTTTTCTCCATGGTTTGAAGAGTTGTAGCAGGGACATGTAATATATTTCTTTATGTTGAGGAGTCTTTTATGACAATTTGATATGATTAATTACATTTGGTTTGGTGAGTTTTACTAAGCTGCCATCACAGTTTGTCACTTTGTATTTACGGTTTTGCTCATCAGGTTTTATATTATTTTTGTATGTGTAGTTTTGGGCTGTGTGGTATAGACACATGGTTTCCAAAGTGGTACTCCTGTTTGGGTAGTATGTGTCCAATAAATTGTTTTTTAAAATGTCTTGGCTGTTGGGATCATGTTTGGCTATTGTTTCTATATCTTCGTATGATTTTAGAACTCTTTTTCTAGATTTAGCTGGACCAAGACTTAGCCATACTATATTTGCAGATTTACCATACAATGCAGTACCAGTTAATCGATCAGCTGCTTCATAGGATCCACATTCTCTATGGGACAGCATTTTTATGCCCAAGCTGTACAATTTCTGAGACACTGTTTTATCTGATGACAGGTCATTCCAGAGGTCTTGGGGCTCTGTCTTTTCTGTTTTGGTTAAGTATGCTGTGACATATCGTGCAACTGCAGTAGAATTGCATTGTCTGCAATGTACTGCCCATCTATGTTTGCATTCCACAAGTGGGCAATGATTGCATTGTAATCATTGATATATTTTTCTTCTTCTTTTCTTTTTATGCAATATGTATTTTTAGGTGACTTACCTTTAACACTATGTCTAACGGAAGACATGATGTTGTTTACTTGACCTGTATTTGTAACTGGTCTAGGGAAACCAAATCGGCATTTGGTGTAGTATTTCCCTTTGTTTTTGTATTTGCGACAACAATATTTGCCACATTTGTGTCTTTGCAATTGTAAGATGTTTGCATGAAGATCACTATTTGTGGATTCTGACAAGTGACATATTTTTCAATAAACTGTAAAACAGTGGCATCACTGTCTTGACCAAATTTAGGAGCATCTTTATTCCATAAAAGCATGTGGACATGTGGCGCTCCTCTGGCTTGGTATTCTCTTCTCCAAAAGAAGTGTTGCACTTCTCCAAGGGGAGGAACAGTTTTATTACAAATAAAATGTAGCTTAGCAATAAAGCGATGGTGAAAATATCTAGAAACATTAACAGGATCCTGAGAACAAAGTTCTCCAGGTGTTAGTATATCTATGTTTGTTTTGTTTTCGTTTGATATGCGTAGGAAAGCATGTAAATCTTCCCCTGCATATTCTGCGCAACTTAATGTAACAAACCAATTGGGTGGGCCAAGGTTTCTGATCATACAACGTACATCTCCATGGCGTCGAAACCAGTACAAGTACCTTGCATATTTGCTAATAGATTTGTAAGATTTGCCTGTAAAACCTTATTGTTTTGTTGAACTTTTGTAATAATTGTGTGACTGTCATATTTTGAAAGTGTGATCCTGATTTTAATATGTGTCTAACTCCGTAACATAAAGTTGCTAGTTCACTTTCAAAGAGTAGGTGGAATATGTATTCCACATTTTGTCCAAATCTGGGATCTTCAGAATACATTCGTAATGAGCGATATTCTGATGCTGATATTTGAACAGGTCTATCATCGTATCTTCCTCCTTTGCCAGTAGGAAAGAGTAAAGGAAAGGCACGTGCTTCTATACTTTGTTCCCATATGCTGATTGGTGATCCTTTTGTTTGACGCATTTGGTACGTTTCCAGTGCATCTTCTATGGTGTCATTAGAGTGCAATGGGTGAATTGTATAATGCTCTAAAGTGTTTGCTATTGTAGCAGGATCTAGGAGCTCAAATTGACCAGTTTCTTGTGTCTCTTGAATTATTTCAGTTGTATCTTTCAAGTTTTCTTCGATATGAATTTCTTTGTAATAATCATTATTCTCTTTGAGATATTGCAGGGCTTCTCTAACTTTATGTAAATCTACCAGTTGTTGCCAATTTTTTTTTGTCTTTTGTAGGTACTCCATTTACCAAGATAATTAAAGAGTGTGCACATGTTCTTTTAGATATAATGGTAAATACACTACTTTTCCACAAATACCTTTCACTAATTCAGAGGGAGGTAATTTTGCAGTTTTTGGTTGAAGGCGTATTATTGCTTGAAATGGATGAATTGTTTGAATTATGATGCTCTGATATAAATGAAGTTGTTGCAGGAGTTTTGGTAGTGGATGTAATTCCAAGTTATTTGAAATAGCACGTGAAGGAGTTTGGTTGTTGTCAAGTTTGGTAGTGCAGTAACTGCAAAGTATTATGGGGTCAGTTATTTTGTATTTGTTTTCTGCTATAAGGTAGAGAGCTAATTCAAACCATTTAGAATCTTCAGTGTCTTCTATATTGTATGAAAGGTCTATAGTTTTTGTGTTACTTTTATAACACGTTCTGCGGCAACATACACACACGTGGTTTGGTACTTCAGCTGAAGTGCTTTGAAATTTTAGTATTTCTTTTTTGTATGTGTGTAGTGAAAGGTTGCCATGTGCAGATTTGTTGCGAAGTTGGTTGACAGCTAATTCATCTTCTAAGTAGGTTTCATTTCCAAAATATTTTTTCTGTATGTACTCGATTTCTTCTAGTAGGTCTTTTGGTGTACCATGTAGAAGAATGTTATTTAAATTGGCTAGTGCTAAAGCAGGACTTTTTACATAATACTGTTTATAAACTAGATTTATTATACTTACATGATGTGTTGATATCCTTTTGATATCATGGAAGGTTGTTTTGCAAGTAGCTCCTGATATGCAGGCCAACGAATGTCCTTGCAGTCCTGTGTGCTTGCGTACTGGACAAGCATCCATACTTTTCAGTATTTTAGTTTTGATTTTGTCTTTGCTTTTCACATATTGATTGAGGAATAGGCGTAAAGATTTGAACATTTTTTTGGGAATGTTACACATTGACTTGCATGGCCGTGTGTAAATTAGATGTTCTGATTCAGTCGAATGGAGGGGTACATCTAAGTTTCCAGGGCATATTTTTGTAAGGAGTACTTCTTGTTCCATTATGGTATTATTAACTTTTTCATAACCTCGACCACTGCTATGTATGGCAATTGTATTTGTTTGCTTTTGTTTGTACGCTTCTTCATTAAAGTATGGTTCTGTGCTTGCAGTGTGACTCCATTCACCTCCACAGATATTTAAGAAGTTATTTCTGTTCACATTTCTTTTATTGAGAAGTCTTTTTTGAAATTTAGTTATTAGTTTTGTTAGTGGTTTAATTCTGTTTAACACAACAATAAATAAGCTTCTTTTGAGAAGAATTGCACTGTCTATCAACGCTTCTAAGATTACTTTCCTACGATAGGTTTGAAGTGTTGAACCTGGTTTCTCTCCTGTTTTTATCAGATTTTGAAGGACTTCGTGACGGAACATTTTGGCTAATATACTTTTCTTGGTACTATATCAAGATTTGTAGAAGACGTTTTATTTGTAGTGATAGTTGATTTTCTGTTAATAGTTTTTTGGGTCGTTTTACTTTGTGATAGAGGAGGCAATGTTTTTGCACTAGAAACGTCTTCTGTTTCACAACATGACTGTATTAGCTGTTGTGTTTCAACGTTTTTTACAAATTCTGCTAAAGATGGGTGTTTATGTTAGAGACTTTTCTTTTCATTTGCTCTACTTCTGCGTCCCTTTCTACTGAGTTGCTTTTTGGTCCACAGTAGGTATGGGTTGGGATTTTCTGCAATACATGTGTGTTATGTGCATGATTGTTTGAGTAAGATGATAAAGATGTATGTAATGGTGTGTGATTGTGAATTGGGAAGTTGAACTACTAGGGATGGGTATTCTTCAATTAATGTATTACCAAATTGGGGTTCAGATGACAGAAAAAAGTAAGCCGGTGGTGTGGAGAAGAATAAATAATATAGGTAAAAGTATACAATTAAAACAGTTGTTTGTTCTACAACATCTACATTCTAGCGTCTGAGTTGGGTAATTTGTGTGCCAAAAAATAGTAATTTGAGGGCCATTCTGACAGGAGATCACTGTTTAAGACGGGGGGGATTTTTGCTCAGAATGGTGCAGAATCTCTATTTTTAGGCACAGAAATACCATGAATGCACTGTACAGTGCGTGTGAGTTATAAATCAAATATTATGGTAACAATATATTTACTTTTTTTTCAAAAATGAGTAGTTTGCTTCTTAGTTGTTCTTTGTAAATCAAAATCGTCTGCTTCTATTCAGGAGAATGGGCTTCACTGCAATTGTAAAAGAAAGAAATTAGTAATTTGGTTGCTATATAGCACTGTTTTCATTTTAGACATAGATTTTTTTTAATTGAAATGCTCAGCGCCTTCCTGAAAACCATTAAAACTATATTATGACTAAGAGTAGGAAAGAAAATATCTTTACTATGGTTTGTGGAATTCATAATCTACCAACGTATACCACTATTCGTGTAACTAAGCTTTTCCATGTAATAGTGAGTCATTGTCATCATAGCTCTCAACCATGTGTGTCGCAAAGGTGGGTGAAATAACCTGATTTTGTTTTTGGTGGGTGAGACGCCCATTGGAATGAATGGGCGTGCAGGTGGCTTGGTGGGTGAGTCAGTCCTTTACAAGGCGGGTGACACCCGCCAAAAGCGTGTGAGTTGAGAGCTATGTGTCATAGCCTGCTTTTGCACGTAACAGTGAGTGAATGTCATAGTCTGCTTGTCCTATATAAATGTATGTAAGTACTTATATAAACGAAAAAAATTAAAACCAATTATGTGTTTGTACAAATATTATTGTTTGAGATTTGATCATAGAGTGTGTATGTTATTTTGTGTGATTATATGTCGTGTATATATTTTATTTCAAAAATGTTAGTTTAATAGTATTTGAATGTGTGTGTGTGTATGAAGAAATTAAACGATATAAAGGTTTGTAAGTGACAGGTCATTTTAGGACAATGAAACAATGATCGTCCATTCATTTTTTAGATTATAGAAGGTAAAAGTCGGTTAGAAAATGTGTTCATGTACTGTGTAGAAAATATGCATACCTGTACTTTCTGTTCATGTATATGGATATGGACCAAGCTGCAAGTAGAAATAGTGGAGATTTGTATAGTATTTCTCGTAGATCGTGGTTGTCAATGGTATGAGACTTGTACTCCGAGAGATACACCGTACATTTGTAGTGCTGCTCTATGATGATGCAGTTACATGTAGAGTTATTTGATGTGATTGGTGGATGGCCATGTGATTGCTTAGCTACATCCAATGAGGGAATGGCACATAGAGTGAAATCGAAATGGTAGAAGGTTGTACATGTTACGATACATTCGCGGACATGGCGGTAGTTCTAGGACACTGCGTATTACATCCGGGGAATTTGGGGAGGGGAGGTATGGAAATGAGATTGGATGAAGCAAGGGATTGGTCAGTAAAGTTCAGTGAGTGTGTTGTGCTAGGAGAGGTTTTCTCAGATATTGTTTTTGCAGAGAGAAGAACAGATAGCTATGGCTGAGTGTTTCAAAACACATATTGTATGGATTTTGGGAGACTCGTGGATTCATTGGTTGAAGGTGCATGCAGAAAGCTGTGGAGTATCTATAGATCTTGGATTCCCACATGTGGAAGTGCACTGGCATGGAGTGCGTGGAATGAAGTGGTTGGACTGGCTACATCTCTGTGCAACTTTGAAGATAGAGGAACATCCAGACATAATTGTAATTCATTGTGGAGGGAACAGTTTAGGACATGTGTCTGGAATTTCTTTGCAATTTGCAATGAAAGAAGGACTTCAGAAGGTAATGGACATGTTTCCCAACTCTAAAATAATTTTTTCACGGATTGCGCAGAGACAAGTGTGGCTTCGTTCTTTCTCATGTGGTCCACACATGGAGAAAGCAATTCATAATGTTAATAAGGCTGTTTGTGCCTTCCTAAGAGATTTTGGCATGTCCTCTTTTAACAATGAAACTATTTTGTTTCGTAGTACATACATTTTTCGCAAAGATGGAGTCCATCTTACTTATGCTGGCAATCAGATTTTTCTGAGAAATGTACAAAATGCATTGCAACCTTTTTTAGAAATACAGCATTCGTTTTGAAGTACGTCTTACGTAGTTAAAATGTTTTACATTCAAACACCTCCCAAAGGCTCTTTTCAGAGCCACCACTTCCTGTTAGAGAAAAATGCATTGGTTTCAATAGGGTAGCAATGCAATTGTTTTTCTGTTCGCGGACCGTCCGTGGACTTTCACAAAATGGAAATGGCTATGCTTTATGTATCTTCACTTCTATTTTTTAACTGTGAAAGGCGGCTCTGAAAAGAGCCTTATTTTTTTTTTGATTTTTGTTATTTTGTATTTTTTTTGTTCTTTTTTATACACGACACACTAGGAGAGGAGGGAAAGGAGGGTAAAGGGAGAGGGACACCAACCAAAGGGATTAGAAAGGGCAAGCTGAGAGAGGAAGATGTAGAGTGGGTTTTATTTGGGTAGTGAGCAGGTCTTCTGGTGCTCTGAGACAATCGTCTCAAAAGAACTCTGAAGTCGCTCCCCCCTGCAGAGTACTGTGTCACAGTACACACATACAACTGTGACCCTCGAAAGGTAATGGTCATCGGAATTCTGTATGGCCTGTGAGGCAGCTTGAGGAAGACGCTGTCCCACAGAGGTGTTCCTTGTGGTGACAGGATCAGGAACGGAGGATGAAGTAGAGGCAATCAACCTACTACGCTTCTCGCAAGGTACAACCTTGTGAATGGCCCCAGTGTGGAATGAGCGCAGGTGTCGCTTCATGGTAGTGGTCCCAAAGCTATACGAACCATGCTTCCCGCGACTGAGTACCATTTTGCACTCATTACAGGTGACACGGTTCGCATGAGACTTAGCACTGTTTCCATGAACGGTAAAAAACCGCCACACCCAAGATTCACACGGTGGCGGGTAGTATGGATTTCCTCCACCTCATTCTCGTCATCCTCTTCTTCCTCCTCTGTATCCTCACTCCTGTTCCCCTCTTCAGGCCCTTGGGGAAATGGTGGTGGTGGAGGGGCTGGGGGTGGTGATGAGGCAGATGTAGCACCATGTGGTAATAGTCGAGCCATGGATGTCATAGGCTTGGAGATGGAAATCTCAAAATCTGCAAAGTATGCAGCAAAATGCAGTGTGCTCTGTGGAATAGTCAGAAACACAATGAGAATGCGCTATAGGGCGTGGTCTTATATCGGGGTGCTTGTGCGCGTGTCGCGGACATGCGTGCCATCCGCAAGACAGATTGAATATCAAAAAAGGTTCAAAAAGTCACAAAAACTATGTGGAAAGTTAGGATTAGTATGTGGGATTTGTGGTATGGTGATTTCTTAATGAGAAATATTGTGGATTACTTGGAAATGTACTTTTAAACTGGTCAGGGACACGAACAGTGTCCGCATTTAGAGCACAAGATGAGCATGGGCGCGGTCACATGATTGTTTTGTGAGCATATTCGCTAAGGTAGCAGTCGTCCGCAGTACACCCAATGTACGGACATTGTTTTACGCATGCGTGTTGATGTTCTGCGGACAGTGTTCGGGTCCTGGACTAATTAAAAGTGCATCACATGTAAAATGAACAGTTACGGACAGCCATTTGTTCTTAGCACAGTTTCATTTATTTGCTAACAATACGGACAGACATAGCGTTTCAAGCACACCTCCATTTTCGTTTATTTACGAACAATTCAGGACACCACGAGTGTTCGTAGAACAGTTTCTGCTTGCTATCGAACACTACGAATAGGCATAGTGTTCTTAAGGACACCTCCATTTCCATTTATTTACGAACATTTCAGGACACTACGAGTGTTCTTAGAACATTTTCAACTTGCATGAGAACATTATGGACAGATGTAGTGTCCTCAGGACAGTTACATTTTTGTTTCTTTACGAACATTTCCGAACAACCGCGGTGTCCGTGGACACCTAAATTGGTTTTATCACAAGGAACTGAAAGTAATTACAACACAATATAAGAAAAGTAACTTTATTTCATATATATATATATACAATTATGACTGGGAAGGTGGGGTAGAAACGGAAACAAAAACAGGAGAATTAGGGATTTCTAGATAACTGGGATCAGGAGAAGAAGGGAAGGAAATATCATCGAAACGCTTTGGTCCATAGACAGGGTTTGGGGTTAACTGCGTGGGATAGGGTGAGGGGGTCAAGTGCAGGTTGGACAATGGTGTGCTGTTGGGGGTTTCACATAATTTTCCACAAAGTTTTTCAAATCCATAAAATTTTGCATAAGGTCGTCCATTTTTTGATTAATCTGCTGTAGAGTGATATCCTCTGATTGTTGTTGTGAGATGCTTGGAATTTTTGTATGATCTGTAATAAAAAAATGTATATTTTAAATGTATACAAAATAATATTTATTAATTGGTTTATATAGTAAAGTGTGTACAATTAGGTGGACTATTTTCTAACATTTCCTCTCGTGGGAAATGCTCCTCTAGCCAGTCGAGAGTACTACACATTTCTGTGAGAAAACAAAAAAGTAATATGTTTTTTTTTCTAATATAGAAAGTTCATAAATATATGAGTAAAAAGAAGTGCACTTACTATGTCTGGTGATATATGTAATCAGTAGTCTATACGTCTGGTCTTGCTGTTGGTTGTGGAGCGTCGGTGAGGTAATTATGGTCGAAGCCACTTTATCTTCTTTTGGTATATTCCATTTTAAAACATATTGGGCCTCATTACGACCCAGGCGGTAAGGGTTTTACGGCGGCGTAAACAGAGCCGACCCTTACCGCCTGAGTACGAGGTCCCTTAGCGCCATGGCGGACTTAACACCTGCTTTTAGCAGGTGTTAAAATCCATGGCGCTAAGGGACCATGGAGTTAATTACGCCACCGTAATTTACGGTGGTGGTAATTAACGCCTTCCCCACTCCCATTATGCCCTATGGGGCAAAAATGGGAATGGGGAAGGGTAAATGGGGATTGGGGACTTACCGCCCTGCCAAGGTCGGAATGGGGCGGTAAGTCCGCCAACCACCATGGCGTAAACGTAGTTTACGCCATGGTGGTAAAGTCACGGCCCAGGCGGTAACTTACCGCCTGGGTCGTAATGAGGCCCATTGTATTTACATGAATGGTTAGTGTGTTACATATATGGGTAACATTTTTTAAGTATTACTACATATACTTTGTATGTGTGCTGCTTTGTGAATTTGTTAAATGTTCCTATTTCATGATATAACTATTACACATACCTCCCCAGAGTTTTTAGGTGGTGGTACTGTTGTCCAAACATGTCTGAGGACCGTCAAATTCAGTAGAAAGGGTTCAGTATTTTCCATATTATATGTACATAAAGTCAAAGTTATTATTGTTAAGTTGTGCTACTAAAAAACTATGAAATTCAGTAAAAAAACGTCGTTAAAGGGACGTTATGGTTAAGTTGCGCTGCTAAAAACCTATGAAATTCAGTAAAAAAACTTTGTTAAAGGGACGTTATGGTTAAGTTGTGCTACTAAAAACCTATGAAATCCAGTGAAAAAACGTTGTTAAAGGGACGTTATGGTTCAAAGTAAAACCGAAAAACCCCTGAAATTCGGCAGTTATGGTAAGATAAGCAACCATAACTCGCACCGCCACCGTGCACTGCTAACCCTAACACCCAGGACATCAAAGATGACATCTAAACCTTTCCAGATTTTACACAAATGTGCACCAGGGATATGGGTTTCAGATGATAAAGTGTCAGATTTTTAACATGTATACATTTGGAGTAACACATTTTTTGCCGCTACTATCCCCAAGAACATACTACAGGGTCCTAACACCTCTTAAAATGTGCACAGAAAAATCCCAAGAATGATGATGTTATTTATATAATTTTGACAAGTCCGCACTATGAATTATCCATCTTTTTAAAATCATGCTCTGGCCCTAAAGGGGTGTGGTTTTCCAAAGCACATGGTGAAATTTCTGGTTTAGCCACTTCCCCCAAGCTCAGCTTGTTCTCACAGGCACTGCTCCTCCCAGTTTCTCCCAAGAGGAAGCCACTTTACGGGTCCCCCCAATATAACATTTGCCTGAGCCAGTGACAGTGCTTTGTTTAGTTTCCTGTAGTCCTCAGGTGCCACTCCCCTAATTCAAGCAGAGAGGTATCATCTCCTTTTGGCAGGGGCAGCAGGATGCAGCCAGGCCTGGGAAGAGTTGTTGAGCCACTTCAACTACTGTCGGGGGTAGTTGTCAGGCAGAATTCAGCTCAATGTCACTTTAGTTCCCAGTTTTCTACATTCAGATCACACTGACAATTTTTGCACATGCAGCTAGAATGGTGATTCTAAGTTCAAAACTATGACATTTAAAAAATTTCAACCTATGTGACACTCACAAGTAGGTCACTCATTTATTCTAAACATTTCGATTTAGTGGCTTTAAACCCAAATTCATTTAAGCTGCTGACATCCCCAGCTATTTTTTATATATACATTAAATAATTACTATTTCATAATATAGTTTTACATTGTATCCACCTCTTAGCAAGTTTTTCCTTGGCCCGGTTTGGGTTCATTTGTTCAGTTTTACACAAAAGTCTGGTGGTTTTAAAACGCCGGCTTTCTGATAGTGCTGAGCACCAGTATTGCATCCCTTTTGACATTAAGAAAATGAATTCCCCACAGTTCTGGGTTGCTTTTGCAATTAGCATTGCCATTCCCAATGGTTTCAGGCTACTGTGTGTGTAGCCCAATGGTGGTTTTAGGCAGTGCCCTCCTGTGCTCACAATATAGGCAAAAATGGGTGGCAGCCTATTCTTCATGTTTTCCCTGTGCACTCTCTGGGGAGTTCTGGCCATCATGATGTTTTCAATGCCAGTAATGCACAGTTTTATGGTAGGGCTTGGATGCATGGGTAAAAACATCCCACAGTGACCAGAGGTGGGAACATTTTTGGGGGAAGTTAAGCTACGACTATCTGAAAAGGGAATTGAGCTAGACGTGGAATCCATATTGGTTTGCATGATGGGGGGATTTAGCAGACCACGCAACCTGAACCATATCAGCAAACTCAAGGATCTGGCCTATATTCTGGCTAAAGGAGAACATACATGGGATGGAAGGCAGCCCACAGACCCAGATTAGAGACATGGTGGAACGATCTCCTGAAGTGGGCTGATGCTGAGACAGTAGTATGATACGAGGCAGCCAGCAGAGGGGAGGAGGATGAAGTGGGACCTCTGATAGCATGGAGACTATTGGAAGCCACATTGTCGGGATCCTCTTACGCCGAATCCAGTGAATATGATACGTCTGAGAATGGCGAAAGGGATTAACCCCAAGGGATGAGATATCTGAGGAACTGAGGTGGAACTCAAGTTAAATTGGGGGCAGGGGGGACAGTGATTAATAACAAGTAATGTATGCTAAAAAGCTTGTAACTGGAAATGTCGGTGTGATGGTTATGTTTTCTTTGTTGAAAAAATGAATTAAAAAGTTTTAGAAAATACAAAAAGTGTGCCTTTGGGTAAGAGTTCCCAGTCCAAACTACAGTTGGCTAGAGGAGTTGGCTGGTCTCGGTTTATGCAGAAAATGGAGTTTGTTTGGATGAATGGGACCATTAATGGATGGACACCCTTGCAGTGTTCATGGATGGGTGCCTTTTCATCCTGCACAATTTACTTTATTTTTGTCTTGAACCTCTTGGCAGATAGGTCATACTCTTTGGAAAAATGTCCAAACTACCCTAGTGATCATGAAAGTTTTGTACTTTTCCCTGAGCTGCCTCCCTTCCCTTAGAGCTAACTTGGTGGCTGATAAAGCAGGAACAGCACTTTGAATGGACGAGATTGTTGGTCATTTAGCGACCAGTGGTTAATCTGTGTCCTTAGTCACTTTGGTCACACAATACAAGCTTTGATGGCTGAATCAGTTACCTCTGTGGCCTGGTGGCAGAAACCTTTTGTAGAGTTGGGGAAGCCTTAACTGGATAAACAGATAAGAGCGCATAAGAGACTAACACGTCAAGCTATTATAGCCTCCTCAAGGGGTTGTTTGGAATTGAAAGGTCTGGCCAGTAGGAAGTGGAAGCAAGCTCTTAAAAACTGATTTAAAGCTCACAAAATGTAGAAATATTGTGAACTAAATCAGTCTGTGTTATGGAAATTGCTCAAACACGATTCTAGAGGTATCTGGGAACTACCTAACAGAATGGATAACCATCAGAGAGATATACAGTTACATTGTATCCCAGAAGCTGACTCGTTGGATTACTATCACAATAAGTTTCACAAAACTCTGCTGCAGGGGTGTTTGGGGCAGAATTGGTAATATGGAGACTGAGTTTTGACCAGGGTGACTTTGATCTCGCCTTTTCCAAATTAAAGCCTCCTAAAGCCTGTGGCCCAGATGGGCTTTCTAATTCCATTTTGAAGAGTAATCCAAGGTTATGGGCTAAAATTCTATAGTGTTCGTTTTATCAAGGTATTAATGACACTGAGTTCCATGAGTCTTGGATGGTTACAATTGTCTTTCCAATTTTTTAAAAAGGAGATATCTCCTCTCCATCCAATTACAGGCCAAACTCCCTCATCCATTGTTCATCTAAAGTATTGGCAAGTGGTGTTTTGAGGGAATTGATTAATTAGGCAGTTGAAAATGCAGACTAAGTATATATCAGAATTAATTCAGGACTGGTTTGGGGACTGTAGGGAAGGCATGGCACAGACACAATTAATACAATTTGTAAAAACCGTTATTGAATATGTTGTTGTCAGAGAAACTCCTAATTTGCCCTATAACTAAGATGGGAGTAGTCTCGACCATCAAACGATAAACACAATGTTGTATCTGAGAGTTTGTGTAAGGATGAATGCTGAGGTAGTCTTCATAGAATGGTATGATGTATATGATGTATGTGTATGGATGAATGCTGAGGTAGTCCTCATAGAATGTTATGATGTATGTGTATGGATGAATGCTGTGGTAGTCCTCACAGAATGTTATGTTGTACGTGTATGGATGAATGCTGAGGTTGTCCTCATAGAATGTTATGATGTAAGTGTATGGATGAATGCTGAGGTATTCCTCATAGAATGTTATGATGTAAGTGTATGGATGAATGCTGAGGTATTCCTCATAGAATTTTATGATGTAAGTGTATGGATGAATGCTGAGGCAGTCTGCAGAGAATGTTATGATGTATGTGTATGGATGAATGCTGAGGTTGTCCTTATAGAATGTTATGATGTAAGTGTATGGATGAATGCTGAGGTATTCCTCATAGAATGTTATGATGTAAGTGTATGGATGAATGCTGAGGCAGTCCGCATAGAATGTTATGATGTAAGTGTATGGATGAATGCTGAGGTTGTCCTCATAGAATGTTATGATGTAAGTGTATGGATGAATGCTGAGGTATTCCTCATAGAATGTTATGATGTAAGTGTATGGATGAATGCTGAGGCAGTCCGCATAGAATGTTATGATGTATGTGTATGGATGAATGCTGAGGTAGTCCTCATAGAATGTTATGATGTATGTATATGGATGAATGCTGAGGTAGTCCTCATATAATCTTATGATGTCCGTGTATGGATGAATGCTGAGGTAGTCCTCATAGAATGTTATGATGTAAATGTATGGATGAATGCTGAGGTAGTCTTGATAGAATATGATGATGTATGTGTCATGGGTATCAGGCAGGTAGTTGGGGCAAGCTGGGTGGAGGCTTGGCAGGCCTGGCATAGGCACACAAAGAACCCATAACAAATCCCTCCTTTCATTCCTTTCTAGTCTTTGTAGTAACTTCCTGGTTACCACTTCCTGTTGCTAAACAGGAAGTGCATGATAACTCATGAGCTCTGTAGTGTTTGGATGTGGCTGGCTATATAAGCCACACCCAAGATTCTTCCAGTGCTTTGTGTTGCTCACTGTGAGCTGTATCAGCAACACACTTGCCATGCTCTGTATCAGCCAGCATCTGCATACCTGCTCCGGATCATCCTGTTTATGCTTACTTGCTCCGGATCATCCTGCTTCTGCTCACCTGCTCCGGATCATCCTACTTCTGCTTACCCGCTCCGGATCATTCAGCTTCAATTTACCTGGTTCTTACTCCACGCCGCAGCTATATCCAGTCAAGAGGGGACTTCTACACGGGCACCTATAGGAACAAAGAAGAACAGCGTTAACACGCTCACCTCAGTAACGCTGCTCATACTCTCTGAATCTACCTGAGACGCTGGAATCCAGGTTAGTACGAGCGAACAAACCCCTGTAAGAAAGAAGAGACATTATTCATTGCGCTCGCTCCAATAACGTGGACACTTATTTCACTGCGCTCTCTCTCTCTATGCGGTGCAAAACCACCAAGTCTCCAGTAGCGCTGAACCCGGACTCGAGGCGCTAATACCACATAATTTCTCCTGCAAGGGAAAGGGAGAGACATTACCAGGCGCGCTCCAATTTAAGGCGCTGCGCAAACCTACCAGCAGCTAGCTTCTAAATGCATCGCTACTCACCCACAAAAATAACGGCAAACAAAGACAATACAGAAAATTTTGGACACTCAACATTCTCTGCAACGTTCACTTGTGGGAAGGACTTTCTAGCCAGTGAAGAAACTGGCACCTTGAACTCTCAGCCTCGCTGTGAAGGCATAAAATAACATTTGGCATCTGAACTCAGCCTACAGACATTGGCACCAATCACATGAGTGAATCGCGCCCCTGCAAATGCAGGATGGAGTGCATACCCTACTAAAGATCAAGGTAAGCCCATATGGGGACATCACAGCACACAGTAAAGAGAAGGGAAGGGCCCAGGGGAATCGGGTGAATTCAGGTCTGAGTGTACACCTTGTATTTGACAGGTATTCCTCCGGCTGAAACAGGGGAAGTGAAGACTCGGGGTCAAGGGAGGCTTGTCCATCGCTCCTGCAGAGTCACAGGTAAGTGTGAAAGTATGTGTATGGAGGAATGCTGAGGTAGTCCTCATAGAATGTTATGATGTACATGTATGGATGAATGTTGAGGTAGTCCTCAGAGAATGTTATGATGTATGCTGGAATGAAGGGGACTATGAGGTTCCATGAATGACAGATAAGTGTCTTGGAGTATAGATAGGAACCAGGATGGATGCATGAATCCTCCTCTCCCAATGCCAACCTCTTATGATGTACCTAAGAAGCAATAAAGCATCCTGTTCTTTCACACTTACCTGGGTCTGGTCTGTTCCTGCTCCATGTTCATTCAGTGACCCAGATACTTAATTTGGCGATGAGGATTCCTTTCAAGGGAGCCCACAAGAGGCGGAGAGTGGAGCAAGTGTAGCAAGTGCTTTCACAGCTTTCACAGCTACGCTGGACATTTGTATTGCAAAACAGGGAACTTTATTGCTGCAATGTTGTGAATGAAATCTTGGATTGCTCTGGGTTCAGTAATCCGTGTTTCCTGCATTTCCTTTACTAATGCTTGGGAGCCTCAGCTCGGCGAATGAGGGATTTCTCATTGTGACTTTAAATATACAAAATATTGTGAAGCATGCGAGGAGCAAGTGCGGCAAGTGTTTATACAGTTACGCAGTTGACTGGTTGGGGTTGGACACATCCCTGGATGACTCTGAAAGCTCATATTCTCCACCCCATCGCCTAATTTGGGGCTTACTTCGCTTCTACAGCAGTCACAGAACATGGACACTAACCACTCAGCAATATTGACATTGAACCAAGTAATACCATCCATAGTTTCCCAATATGAAAATGTCAATTTACCTGGAAGGGATTAACAGAAACATTGACAATTTGGAGACAAGAGCTATTAGATAAATGTTTAGACCCCCAGGCGTGGAAGTAGACCGGAAGAAGCGCCCAGAGATAGATCCTGGGTCCACCCAGGAATGGGGGGTGCCTTGGCATCAGTGAATGATACCCCATGCAGCCTCTTACAGATGTAGGGAGTCTCCACTGAGAACACCACTGTGGGCCTCTCCATTTCGGCATCTCAAAATATGTCCAATGCGATACATTCACTATCTAATAGCACACGTGACTTGAACACCATCGCCTCCAATATAGTAACTGCCCCGAAACTGGCATCAATCTAGGAAGAGATTACAATAGTTAATTCTGGAGTGGAGCCGCACAAAATTAACGAGGTGGGGATAATTCAGCAGATGAAAAAAATAAAGATTCTTAAAGCTCCCAGGAAGAATAACAAAAAATCATTGAAGACATATTTTTCAATGGGGGAACAATGTCAGAAAAACTATGGCGCTGGTATACCCTGTACAGGCCTTACGCGAGAGATCGAGGAACAGTTAGTCACCTAATCCACGAAGCAGAAAAGTGCCATTGTGGTCTTCAGTTTTCTGCGAGGGGCAGGATCACTGGTCCTGGATGATCCTGGATGATCAGAGCCTAGTAGCAATGAAAGCTCAATCCTGGAGTGAAACAAGTAAGAAGAAATGAGTCAGCAGTCGGGGCTTGAGTAAACATCTATTGTCTCCCATGTGCTGAAGGAGAACGGTGGAATGAGTCTGATTGGTCCAAAAGGGACGTAGTGATCAAGCCAACTGACGCTCACTCAGATAGACTTCTACTGGAGAGTGTCTTCACTCCAGAATAGTTTTTGAGGTAATACTGAACTCAAACTACGCACTGATGGCTTTGATATTAAACTATGAATATATGGCACCCTTGAAATGAAACAAAACGCTTGTGTCCTGATTCCAGGCAACATCAGGTGAGTGCATGATCGAACTCTTGAAGAGAATTTTATATGCATTTCTGTTAGCAATCATTAACTTAGTTGTTGCCTTTCCCAAATGAATTCTGGTATTTGTAGTTTGGGACGTCAAACACATTTTGACACAGTGCATGCTGTGATGGCTTGAAAAGTACACAAACCACTGTAAGGTACACTTACCTTGGTTCATGTACTTTTCAAGCAATACAAAATTACATACACCATTTTAAAACTATTATTTTGAACATTTTTTTTTTTTTTTTTTTAATGTGATACAGTTTTTTAAAAACAAAAACTTTACACATAAGTCTAAAAAGATTTTTTTTTGAATTATTAAACAGCAATTTTTAAACAGCAATTCATCATTAAAATGAAGAAAAGAAAAAAAAAAACGTTTAGAATCATCTTCATATTCACTCTTATTAAAAATGTCACAGGTTATAGCCAGAAATTAACTTTCGTGCAGTTTCATGTGATAGCATGTAAAGGCTCATTTATTATTATTATTTATTGATGCAAGGAGAGTAAGCTAGCCTTCAAATTTCTAATATTCCCTTAACTGTATACCATACTCTATATAAGGCCAAATGTAGGCTAGGATTCAAAGTGTTAATACATGCTATCCAGAAGTCTTTGGACTTAATATGGTCGAGATTGTGTACGTATCTGCTATAATGTTTTATGTAAATTAATCCCAATCTAGGGCATAGTGTGAGAACGTGTCTTGCAGTTTCAGGTAAGTCTTTATTCTTACATACCCTGCAGAAACGCTCTGTTTTAGAAATGGCCCGTTCAGGGCCCAACACCGCTAGGACTGGTAGATGGTTGATACGTAGGAGTAATAGGAAGCTTCTTAAATTAGCCGAGGGGCAAAGGTTGAGATATCCTTGTGCTCTCCTGAAGGTATATAAAACATGAGTTATAAATCCGTAACTGGGAAGACTCGCAAGATGGCTAAAATTGTCTTGCCAGTCCCAAATTTTAAGTCGTTCTGCCATTTGGGACTTTAGATTTATAAAATTGTCCTCCCAGTTAGGGATCCATTCTATCGCCTTAAATAGAGCATTCATTTCTCTCACAAAACGGGCCTGCTTATTCCTGTCGATTTCTTCTTTCACGGTTATCAAAAGGGGATTAATCGGGTTAGTATGCATCTTAATATAGACCTCGGCTCTTTTCTTCAAGACCAGAGCTTTTAGAGAGGGTAAACCTAGCTCTAATCTTAGTATCGCCATAGGTATTCCCGGTGGCAATCCCAACAGCTTTCGCCAAAAACGTCCTTCCAGTTTCTGCAGCCAGTCCAAATTAAGGTTAACTAGGGCTTCCAGTCCATAGATTACCGTGGGTATCAGGCACTGGATATAAAGTTGGCGGGCTGCCCACATGGAATATCCACTCTTCTTACATGTGAACTGATATGTCATAGAGGTAAGTTGCGCTGCTTTTGTTTTGCGGGCTTGTACACATGATTGGGAATTACCCTTAGAGTCGAATTCAACTCCCAGGTATTTATAGCTATGGGTGTATTGAATTTCCTGACCTCTTATAGTCATTCTGGGGCGGCTCACTTTGATGGCGCAATTGAAATCTCCAGCAATAACAAAAAAATTATTTTGGTGTTCATTCGTCCACTTAGTGAGTAAATCGTGTAGTCTATCTTGTATTTGATCACTCATTGATGCATCGTATGGATTATAAACATTGACCAGCAAGAGTTTCGTCTGACTATTTTTGATCGGTATAATCACCTCCACCGCATTAATATTATCCTCATGATCGTTAGTAATTTCACTAGATGCTATAGTTTTACTTACACCGATCAACAACCCCCAAAAGGTCTTCCCTTTTGGCCTTTTTTGGCAAAAGTGTGGTACAATTTATACCCATCTATTATAATTGGGGCGGTTAGCCAAGTTTCCTGCAGCAGAAAAAAGGTATAGTTCATAATGAAAGGTAACGAGCCATTAGTTGCGGTAATATGTTTGAAACCCCTGGTATTCCAGGATAGTAATGAGCAAGTTCAGGGTTGATTTATAACCGTGGGCAAAGCCTCTGCGAGCCATTTTAGAGTGTTCTGGATGTCACTCATTTGGACTTTGGTCCCAGCAAGAGGAGGTGGTTTAGTTTTATTGTCAGTTTTAGTAGACTCGGGAGCTTCTTTGATCAGAGGGTCTACATCGTCAGGATTCACATCTATCCCCAATCCTACTTGCGCTAAGTTGACTTTATGCTTACGGATCAGATGAGCTGAGGCCAGGACCGTACAATGCAGCGCTGTAACAATAGGGTTAGTGGTACATAAAGGCTCAACAAATGAGAAATCCTCAGATCTAATAACTCTTAATTGAGGTATTAGGTGAAGTTTCTCGAGCATGCCTGTCCGAGGAAGCCATTTGCCACGGCATTGCTGATTCAGATTCTTCACAATGCAAATCCTATTTCCTTCTCTATTCTCTTCCTTTGCTAGAGCCGGTGTATCCCTATCAGTTTCCATGCTTTCAAATGTACTATTAGGATTATTCCTTTGAGGGGTGGAAAACTGATTGTCAATTGAATGATTTTCTGTAAGAATAGAGTCTTGGCTAGCATTTCTCACTGCGGAAATTTCTTTGGATTTTTCCGTCAATATCCAGCTGGTGAGTGTACCCGGACCTTTATTTCGGTTTTTCTTTCTTTTAAGAGCCCTTTTTCTAGCCTTTTTAGATTTCTGTTGTGGAATTGCTGTATTTGGTAGTGGAGAGGCCACCTCTACCGGAACATTTCTTAAGGCTGCTCTTTTCGCCATTCTACGCTGTTTCTTAGTAAGGCGAGCATTTCCTTCATTTGTCGGGTGTTCGTTCCCCTCGACGTTAATTGGGCTAGATGGAATCTGAGGCTCCTTCACCTCTACATGACCTACTTCATGATCTAAATCTGGAACGGGGAGATTCAACTGTAGAATTGTATTCACGTGTATTCTACCGCATAGTTTTAGGAGAATTTTTAGGGCAAATTGGAGAGAGGATAAGGACGCCTGTATCTCAGTAATAGCTGCAGAGTTTAACTGTGAAAGTTCACTAGGTTGGTCGGCCTTACTTTGCTCTAGCTCCTCTAAGTCGATCAGTAGATTTGGTGATTCAGAAAGTCGCCCAGAACATAAAGTTCTCTGAGGGGAATTGGCAGGTTGTAGCACTTGAGCCTCCACTGTTATACTTGCAGCTTTCTTGGCAGTCCCCATCTCGATAATCCCTAATTCTCCTGAATTAGGAGGAGGGGCCATAGATTTTTGTATGGACAGGCATAAATCCAATAACGAATTATTGTCAATATCGTCAAAGGATGTAGCATCCAGTGGTCGGCTTGCGTTCTGTTCAGCTGGAAGTATCACCTCCGTATGTTCGTCAATGCATTCAGGCAAGTTTTTTTTTTTATTAAATAGCTCAGGAATGGTGCCTTTAACGTTAGCTGGCGATTTCAAACTGTCCCCACCACTTGGATTGATAGTAGGTGTATAGGGATGATTTGTTCTGCCTTTCCGTAAATTGTAGGGCGCTTTTGCCCCGCGTGCTTTGGGCGGCATTTAGGCTCCGAAGAGTAGCGAGGGAGAAAGTAAAAGTAGTGAGCCGAGAGAGCCAATCTTTAGCAGGGCAAGTCGTTCAGCAGTAAGTGCGTATAATTCAGGTTAGAGGGTCTATGTAGAAGGTTATTAGTTCCTAGTAAGGATCGAAGGAGATTGTAATCTTCCACAGACTCCCCAAGACTATGCCGGTAGATGATACTTAATTGTGCGGTTAGGCTTACCTTATTCTTCACGTTCTGCAGTGAGGCTTAGTGGCTGATGCGCCTACGCGCCAAACAGCCGCACAACAGCCAGTGGGCTTTACTCGGCCGGGCTTAACGCCGCAAGGGTGGCTCTCGGCTCAATATGAGTCCCAAAGATGTCACATGTTCAGTCACGTGACGTCGCTCGGCTCCGCCTCCTCCAGGAAGCCCGAGGTGTCAGCAAGAGCTGCGTTCAGCTCGCAGTGCTGAGGGGGTGAGTTTCACCAGGATTTACTTCCTTACTCCAACGCAATCCTTCAGCAAACAATTAGACACGCCGCTCGGGCGGCTCTCGGCTCAATATGAGTCCCAAAGATGTCACATGTTCAGTCACGTGACGTCGCTAGGCTCCGCCTCCTCCAGGAAGCCCGAGGTCTCAGCAAGAGCTGCGTTCAGCTCGCAGTGCTGAGGGGGTGAGTTTCACCAGGATTTACTTCCTTACTCCAACCGCAATCCTTCAGCAAACAATTACACACGCCGCTCGGGCGGCTCTCGGCTCAATATGAGTCCCAAAGATGTCACATGTTCAGTCACGTGACGTCGCTAGGCTCCGCCTCCTCCAGGAAGCCCGAGGTCTCAGCAAGAGCTGCGTTCAGCTCGCAGTGCTGAGGGGGTGAGTTTCACCAGGATTTACTTCCTTAATCCAACGCAATCCTTCAGCAAACAATTAGACACCTTAGACACATTAGAACATTTCCTTTCATGGGATAGGAGTAAAAACAGGTAGCTCTGCACCTTATGAACTCCACCCCTCTTCCGAACATCGCCCCCACTTCGGCCGTGGGATCCCCTCCAAATTTGTTCCATTTCTACCACTGGTTATATTGGTAAGAGGAGCCCTTTTGCAACCTATGGAAATGCACGTTGAAGCTGTAATTCATTGTATTGTACTTATCACGTGTTGAAATGAAACATTGTAAGTACGTGACTTTCTAAACATCTGGTTTTGAAATTACACAGGGCAGCCTGTTGTTGTTGGTATCTTAAACAAAGTAGCACTCCAAAACTCATTTATGGTAAGGAAGCTCATTTACGGTACAGTTCAGGCTTTGGTATACTGGAAGACGCAGTAACTGCTGTGCAGCTACTACACAGACCATGCTCTGGTGTCAGGTCTCGGATGCTCTAAAGATAACCACTACATTACATCACTACTCTTACTCTCTGTTAGGGAGAATTCTCTGTTTAGGCTGAATTTCCCTACCTAGTGAGTCCCCCAGCAGCTTTGCTGGATTGCTGGGGTTTATTTTTTTCTCCTGCCAAGAGTGAGACTCTTTTACCCTCACTCTTGGGCATGTTGAAGTGTGTTTTCTTGGTTAAACCTTGTGTTGAATGGGCTATGGGGTCTTTTACTCCATAGGGCCTCATATATTTTTGTGATGTGGGTTACACAGCACCCTCTGTGCCGTAACCCAGGGGTGTCCTAGGGACTCCCCAACATAGACTCCATACCCTGGGACTGACTACTGTCTCCCAGGGCATGTAAAGTCACCAAAGACTTTACTAGTCTTAAATCCTGAACAGAACCAGTACAAACCATCATATTGTGGACGTACTGGCTGGGGCAATTCGATTGCCCCAGGGTCTGTTAGTCGAGGGGGCACGTCTCCGTCCCCCCTGATCGAGTTTTGGCTGGTGGCAGTGGAAACTACGTTTTATATTCGACCGCGAATATTTTCCTATGGGATTTCCCATTGTTTTAGGCTAACACATTTAATTATTTATTTACAGTAGCCTTAAACATACCACCGGTTTATATATTTATTATTATAACTCCGGTTGGGATTTTTTGCCAAAACTTGATGCTAAAATGGCGTTGGCATTCGCCTCTGTAACTCTGACCCAAAGTGGAGCCCTTTGTCCCACTTTTGGTGGGCTTCTCCACAGAAGCCCTCCAAAGTGGTGCCACTCTGTCTGGGGTACTTAGGAGGGGTGGAGGGGGATTTAGGCACCCTGGACTGAGTTACCTAGGTAACTCAAGTCGCACTCCGTCCTGATTGGCCCAAGTGGTGAGCCGGCCGGCTCACCACTTAGCATGCTTGAGTGACAGCTAGGCTGGGTGAATGGGGGTTTGCTGCATAAAAGCAGGGCTTTGGGGACTGGAACTTCAGAAGTCGCCACAGGACCTAAGAATCCAACGACGGACGAGCTGAGCTGATCTGCTACGACGACACCGCCGGTGGAGCCCTGCTGAACCATCTCACCACTTTTCCCGACGACCGAGGAGAACTCTTAACGGAGTGGCTCCTTCCCTTGACTGGTGGGGACAACCAGTTTTCACCTTCTTTCCGCTCTTCGAGGTATCTCGTGGCCGCCTTGCCAGTGCAAGCACCCCGGCAACCGGAATACCCACCACTTTTACCCCAACCGCGAAAGTCGGTACAACCCTTTAACCGGAGGACTCCGCGGCTGGTTTCTTCCCGGGCAGTGCAACGACCTTCTTCTTCTGCTCTTCAGCGAGAACTTCTTCTCCCCTGACCGACGTCGAGCCTTGCTGCCACTGCCTGGAACAACTGCCCCCGCTGGAGGATCCTTTCCGTTAAGGTACCGTGTTCCGCCTGGCTTCCCTTGCCACCGACTGTACGGGGTAGTTTTAGCCCCCGGCTTTCGATCCTGGGATTGCCTGGGACACTTTGGCTAAACTTTCTAAGCCTCTCTAACTCTTTTCCGAACTCTTTTGCAAGACTCTGAATCCCTACCAACTGTGTGATCTTGGGCACGTTTTCGCTCTGTCTGCTCTAAGAGTGGGCCCTGCTTAGTGACTTTTGCTCACCTGTGACTTTGTGCTTCTTTGAGCTTACAAAAAGTGTTCTTAACCTTAGAGTGGTGTGTTTATCCTAATTCTGCTCCTTCTCCCTCCCTTCTTTTTACCTACTAGAGTGTCATCTAACGTTAAGCGCTCACCTCTGTTTGAATTATGTGGTGTTAACCTAGAGTTGTCTAGATAGGAATAAGGATTGGGACTGCTTTCCATATAACTGTGTTTGGAGTGTTTTACTATATTTTGCTAGAGTGTTTTCAACTTATGTGTTCTTGAAAATAAATAACTATATACTTTTGAAACCAAGCTCTGGTCAGTGTTTGCTTGTGCTATTGTGTCTGAGTACATATTGTGTATACTTTGCATACTGCCTAACTCTTCTTGAGGGAAGTCTGACTGCTCAGCCACAGCTACCAGGTAAATCTGGGTGGTGCAGACTGCTACCAAGTGGGTTTACTGCTATACCTGTAGTCTTAAATCATTTGCAGTGTTCCCCAAGGGAACTGCACAGGTTTCTGCCTAACACTGGTGTACAGCGGTGGGATTTGTATTGAGTATACATTTTATTGTGCTTTAGATACCTTAGTGCAACTAACCACAAAGCTTAGCACTGTAAAAGTAATCCTCTAACATGTCAGTTATAGAAAGCTATAGTCAAGAGTCCCTTGCAGCCAAAACTGCTGATTGTTTAAGAGTGCTCTGTAAACATAAGGATCTCCTGACTAAGGGCAAGAAAATGGAGCTGATTGAAAGATTGTTAGCTAACCAAAGTCTGGGTGATGGTTCAGAGGAACCTACCACTCCAGCAACTGTAGATGACAGTATTGCAGTTAACATGGAGCAAAATGTTGATGATTCTGAGGAAGAGTCAGAAGAGGAGGGTGAGGCTGTTGTGACTGTCCCCCCTAGGCCTCTGCCTGCTCTACCTGCTGTACCTACTGGACCTTTACCAGGTCCCACATTTAGTCCTCAGTACTTTGAACTGGAGAAAATGAAACTAGAATTGGAGTATAAGAAACTTAATGCTCAAACTGACAAAGAACTAAGGCTAAGGGAAATGGAGCTCAAGTATGACTTAGAAATGAAGAAATTATCTGTTGAGAATGCTTCTCTCTCTGGCTCCTCTAGAAGTTCCAGTCCTAAAAGACCCCGGATGCCTAAAGAATTGGTTGGTATGTATGAGCCTAAGTTGGATGTGTTGGATTGGTTGTCTCTGTTTGAATATAATCATGGGCTCCAGAACATCACAGGAAATGACTTACTCACCTGGTTGTTCTCTAGGCTTCCCCCTGTTGCAACTGATGTGGTAATGGAGATGGGGGAGGAGGATAAGAAGGACTATGAATGTGTGAAGCTAGCTTTAATAGCTAGGTTTGGGAAGACCCCTTCCCAGTATCTTAAGAGGTTTAGGAGCCTCAAAAAGCATGATGGTACCCCTTGGGCTACCTGGGTGAGTGAAGGGTTGAAAAACTTAGAGGGATGGATTAAGGGTTACAAGGTGAACACTTATGAAGGTATGAAAAATTTGTTTATGTTGGAGACTATTTATGATGCCTGCTCTCCTGAGCTCAGACAACACTTGGCTGATTCCAGGGAATTAGATTCCCGGAAACTAGCTAAGGCTGCTGACTTGTGGGTTGCCAACAGGGCCACTCACAAGGATTCTGGGGTAACTCAGAAGAAGGATGGGGAGAAACAGCCTAAAAAGGACTCCAAAGAGAATTCTAATACTACAAATTCCAAAGAGGGCCCCAAACAAAACTATAAGGGTAAGCCACAAGGGAAACCAAATCAGGCTAGTGTACCTTCTGGTCCCAGACCAGAAGGAGGTCAGAACAAGCCTCCATTCCAGCGAGCCTTTGGCTCATGCTTTGTTTGTAAGGCTACTGACCATGTGAAAGGAGATCCCAGATGTAAGGGTAAACCTTCAGGGGTCCAGCTTGCCTTCTTAGCCTTCGCTCCAGAAGAGGAAGTACATATGGCAAGTGGAAACTTTCTATTACTAGCTGATGAACCCACTGGAGTCTCAGCTAGTGTTTCTTTAGTCTCTCTGGGGTTGTGGGAACAACAGAATTTAGATGTCTATAACTCTATCCCAGATAATACTAAAGAGTATTATAAGGACAGTGTCCAGGTGAATGGTCAGGAGACTCCTGCCATTAGGGACACTGGAGCCAGCATAACTGTGGTGGATGAATCATTTTTCAAGGCAGAGGATGTTGCTAAGGCACCCAAATGCCTCACCAAGTTAGCTGGTGGGCCTGTGCAGATGTGTCCCCAGTTACCAGTTCTCATCCAATGTAATGATATGGCTGTAGAAATACCTGTCAGTGTACAATGTGAAGTGCCAGGTAGGGTTCTTTTGGGTAATGACCTCAAAGCTCTTGGAGTTGTGTCACATACCCCCAGACCACCAAGCAAAAGGTTACAGGAGCTCACAAAACCTGCAAGAGAGAAAACCCTGCGAGGGTTATCTCAGGAGATGATGACAGAAATCACTCCTCTCCCACTGGAGCAACTTACTGCAGTAACTACCAGATCAGGAGCAAAGGGGCAACCCAAGACTCCTAGGAAAAAGCCAGCAGCAAGCACTCCAGTGCTTCCAACAAGGACTTCCCCTAGGTTGTCCAAAGTTACACCTGTAACTCCACCTCCAGCTTAGGCTGAGAGGGAGGTACAACCCTGTGTGGTTGAGCTAGACTCTGAGGAAGAGCTAGGAGGAGGCCCCAACCTTATTGGAGATTTGGACCCTGAGGACCATCCTGAGCTGCAGTCTTTACTGGCAGAAGGTGGGCCTAGCAGGGCAGCTTTTCGTAAGGGGCAAAGAGAATGTCCAACTCTGGAAGGTCTCCGCCACCAGGCAGCTTCTCAGGCTGATGGGCAAGAGCCTGGGAAGTATAGGTTACACTGGGAAGATGGCCTCTTCTACAGTGAACCGACTGAGTCTGAACCTGGAGACTACAAACGCCTTGTAGTCCCACAAGAGAACAGACAACAGTTCTTACAACTAGCCCATGAGATACCTTTGGCTGGTCACTTGAGTTTCAAGAAGACCAAGGAATGGCTCTCTCTCTACTTTTATTGGCCAAAGATGGGGGCTGAAGTAGATAGATATTGTAAGAGCTGCCACACCTGCCAGACTTCTGGTAAGGTTGGTTCCAAGAATGTGGCACCTTTAGTGCCTCTCCCAGTTGTGGGAGTCCCATTTGAGAGGGTAGGGATTGACATTGTTGGTCCCCTTGATCCCCCAACCTCCTCAGGCAACAGGTTTATCCTTGTTGTAGTAGACCATGCTACTAGGTACCCTGAGGCAATTCCTATGAGGACTGTTACAGCTCCGGCTGTGGCTAAGGCCCTCCTTGGTATTTTTACCAGGGTTGGGTTTCCTAAGGAGGTAATCTCTGACAGGGGGTCAAACTTTATGTGCCACTACATGAAAGCCATGTGGAAAACCTGTGGAGTTACCTACAAGTTCTCAACCGCATACCACCATCAGACAAACGGGTTGGTTGAAAGGTTTAACAGAACCATGAAGAGCATGATAGGTGCTTTAGAAGAACCCCTTAAGAAAAAGTGGGACCTTCTACTGCCATGCCTTCTCTTTGCTTATAGAGAAGTCCCTCAGGAGGGAGTAGGTTATTCTCCCTTTGAGCTTCTCTATGGCCATCCAGTCAGAGGTCCATTGGCCCTGATTAAGGAGGGATTGGAAGGTGCTCCTCCCCTCAAGCCAGTCAGAGTGACTGACTATGTGATAGGTCTCCGGAGGAGAATGTCACACATGATGGCAGAAGCAAGTGACAACTTGAAAGCTGGTCAAGCTCTGGTCAAACATTGGCACGACCAGAAGGCTAACATGGTTGAGTTTACTCCAGACCAGCTAGTTCTAGTTATGCTCCCAACAAGGCAGAGGGCCTTGCAAGACAAATGGATGGGACCTTTCAAGATTGTGGGAAAACTTGGAGAGGTCAACTATCTGGTGGATCTGGGCAGACCCAGGGAAGCTCCTAGAGTCTTCCACACCAACTGACTAAAAGCATACATCTCCAGACCTGATGTAGGAGCCTTGCTTCTAGCTTCAGCTGCAGAGGAAGAAGAGAGTGAATCTCTCCCTGATCTCCTCAGAGGTGTGCCTTTAGATGAAAAAGTTGAAGGAGTCAATCTCTCTTCAGACCTGACACCTGAGCAACAAGAGGAGTGCAAATCTATGTTAAATCAGTTTGCCTCCCTGTTCTCACTGTCACCAGGCTTGACCCCTTGGGGCCAGCATGAGATACTCACTGGGGCCTGTCTGCCAGTCAAAAGCAGAGGATACAGAATCTCAGAACATATCAGAACCCACATCAAAGGAGAGGTCAAGAAGATGCTTGATCTCTGGGTAATAGAGCCCTCTACTAGTCCATGGTCTAGCCCAGTTGTGTTAGTACCAAAGGCAGGATCCAAAGACTTGAGATTCTGTGTGGACTATAGAGCTCTGAATGCAGTCACCAAGACTGATGCCCACCCTTTGCCCAGGACAGATGAGTTGGTGGATAAACTTGGTGCAGCCAAGTACCTCAGCACATTTGACCTGACATCAGGCTATTGGCAAATAGCCCTGACAGACCATGCCAAGGAGAAAACTGCATTTTCAACCCCAGTTGGCTTGTACCAGTTTAAGGTCATGCCTTTTGGACTAAAAAATGCACCTGCCACATTCCAAAGGATGGTGAACCAAGTTCTAGCTGGGATGGAAGACTTCTGCATGGCATACTTGGACGACATTGCAGTCTTCAGCCACTCCTGGGAGGAGCATGTGAACCACCTAGGACATGTGTTGCAGGCCCTTGAACAGGCCCATTTGACAATCAAAGCCAGTAAGTGCCAGATTGGTCAAAGTAAGGTGGTCTACCTTGGACATGAGGTAGGAGGTGGAGAAATAAGGCCTTTGCTCAGCAAGATTGAAGCTGTGCAAAATTGGACAACACCAACTACTCAAACCCAAGTGAGAGCGTTCCTAGGCCTCACTGGGTATTACAGGAATTTCATTGAGAACTATGGGACCATAGCTTCTCCACTGAATGTAATCTCCTCTCCCAAATTCCCTAAAAAGGTAAAATGGAATGAGGAGTGCAATCAGGCCTTTGAAAAGCTGAAGAGAGCTCTTTGCCAAGCTCCAGTGTTAAGAGCTCCTGACTACCACCAAACTTTCATTGTACAAACTGATGCTTCCAATGTAGGTATAGGTGCAGTTCTAAGCCAACTGGATGAGAAGGGTAGGGAGCACCCCAATTGCTTCATCAGTAGGAAACTGAAGGATCCTGAGACAAGGTGGGCAACTATCGAAAGAGAATGCTTTGCTATTGTGTGGGCACTGAAGAAGTTTAGGCCATACTTGTATGGTTCTACTTTTGTTATTCAGACTGACCACCAACCCTTGAGATGGTTAATGCAAATGAAAGGGGAAAATCCAAAACTATTGAGATGGTCAATCTGCCTGCAAGGGTTTGATTTCACCATTGAGCACAGGTCAGGGTGTCACCATCAAAATGCTGATGGACTCTCTAGGATGTATATCATCGACTAGAGGTATGAGGTTCATCCAGGAGTGGATTAAATCCTCCTGTCCCTTAGTCTGGGGGGGCGAGTGTTAGGGAGAATTCTCTGTTTAGGCTGAATTTCCCTACCTAGTGAGTCCCCCAGCAGCTTTGCTGGATTGCTGGGGTTTATTTTTTTCTCCTGCCAAGAGTGAGACTCTTTTACCCTCACTCTTGGGCATGTTGAAGTGTGTTTTCTTGGTTAAACCTTGTGTTGAATGGGCTATGGGGTCTTTTACTCCATAGGGCCTCATATATTTTTGTGATGTGGGTTACACAGCACCCTCTGTGCCGTAACCCAGGGGTGTCCTAGGGACTCCCCAACATAGACTCCATACCCTGGGACTGACTACTGTCTCCCAGGGCATGTAAAGTCACCAAAGACTTTACTAGTCTTAAATCCTGAACAGAACCAGTACAAACCATCATATTGTGGACGTACTGGCTGGGGCAATTCGATTGCCCCAGGGTCTGTTAGTCGAGGGGGCACGTCTCCGTCCCCCCTGATCGAGTTTTGGCTGGTGGCAGTGGAAACTACGTTTTATATTCAACCGCGAATATTTTCCTATGGGATTTCCCATTGTTTTAGGCTAACACATTTAATTATTTATTTACGGTAGCCTTAAACATACCGCCGGTTTATATATTTATTATTATAACTCCGGTTGGGATTTTTTGCCAAAACTTGATGCTAAAATGGCGTTGGCATTCGCCTCTGTAACTCTGACCCAAAGTGGAGCCCTTTGTCCCACTTTTGGCGGGCTTCTCCACAGAAGCCCTCCAAAGTGGTGCCACTCTGTCTGGGGTACTTAGGAGGGGTGGAGGGGGATTTAGGCACCCTGGACTGAGTTACCTAGGTAACTCAAGTCGCACTCCGTCCTGATTGGCCCAAGTGGTGAGCCGGCCGGCTCACCACTTAGCATGTTTGAGTGACAGCTAGGCTGGGTGAATGGGGGTTTGCTGCATAAAAGCAGGGCTTTGGGGACTGGAACTTCAGAAGTCGCCACAGGACCTAAGAATCCAACGAGGGACGAGCTGAGCTGATCTGCTACGACGACACCGCCGGTGGAGCCCTGCTGAACCATCTCACCACTTTTCCCGACGACCGAGGAGAACTCTTAACGGAGTGGCTCCTTCCCTTGACTGGTGGGGACAACCAGTTTTCACCTTCTTTCCGCTCTTCGAGGTATCTCGTGGCCGCCTTGCCAGTGCCAAGCACCCCGGCAACCGGAATACCCACCACTTTTACTCCAACCGCGAAAGTCGGTACAACCCTTTAACCGGAGGACTCCGCGGCTGGTTTCTTCCCGGGCAGTGCAACGACCTTCTTCTTCTGCTCTTCAGCGAGAACTTCTTCTCCCCTGACCGAGGTCGAGCCTTGCTGCCACTGCCTGGAACAACTGCCCCCGCTGGAGGATCCTTTCCGTTAAGGTACCGTGCTCCGCCTGGCTTCCCTTGCCACCGACTGTACGGGGTAGTTTTAGCCCCCGGCTTTCGATCCTGGGATTGCCTGGGACACTTTGGCTAAACTTTCTAAGCCTCTCTAACTCTTTTCCGAACTCTTTTGCAAGACTCTGAATCCCTACCAACTGTGTGATCTTGGGCACGTTTTCGCTCTGTCTGCTCTAAGAGTGGGCCCTGCTTAGTGTCTTTTGCTCACCTGTGACTTTGTGCTTCTTTGAGTTTACAAAAAGTGTTCTTAACCTTAGAGTGGTGTGTTTATCCTAATTCTGCTCCTTCTCCCTCCCTTCTTTTTACCTACTAGAGTGTCATCTAACGTTAAGCGCTCACCTCTGTTTGAATTATGTGGTGTTAACCTAGAGTTGTCTAGATAGGAATAAGGATTGGGACTGCTTTCCATAAAACTGTGTTTGGAGTGTTTTACTATATTTTGCTAGAGTGTTTTCAACTTATGTGTTCTTGAAAATAAATAACTATATACTTTTGAAACCAAGCTCTGGTCAGTGTTTGCTTGTGCTATTGTGTCTGAGTACATATTGTGTATACTTTGCATACTGCCTAACTCTTCTTGAGGGAAGTCTGACTGCTCAGCCACAGCTACCAGATAAATCTGGGTGGTGCAGACTGCTACCAAGTGGGTTTACTGCTATACCTGTAGTCTTAAATCTTTTGCAGTGTTCCCCAAGGGAACTGCACAGGTTTCTGCCTAACACTCTCTACTATATACAATCACTCAAATAGAACACAGCTATACCCCTGATTAATTTGGCCTAGCTGTCCACATACGAATATGACCTCATCAACACCTAATCACCCTAATAAAACGCAGCTAGCCAAGCACATTCCGGCATAGTTGCACACATATGCATCTTTCAGGCCTAACAAAGCCAGAGCCTAGCCTGGATGTCTACCCACCAGACGGCACACATCCAACTAACATCACCAACAGCACCACACCTAAACGCTAGGACACAGCTACCAACCGGAAATTCCACCAGCTGCACACATATCTGGTGCACCCATGCACCCTACGACACCAGCCATCGAAGTGTACGAAAAGAAGTAGTGGAACTATGTTCCCTGCTGGCCTGCACCCACTCCCCACAAACCCCATCACCACGTCCCCTCCCACACACAATACACCCCCCAAACACTTGTACCTGCTGTTTAAGGGAACGTTCAGTGCGGCGCACTGAAAGTGCAACTTCTTCCTACACTTTTATTTTAAAACAAAACCATTCCGGATCATTTTCTTCTTAAAATAGAAGTATAGTAGCTGTAAAAGGTCTTCTAAAAAAAGTAAAGGAGCAACGCTCCTGACCGCTCCCGCTCACTTCGACCACTGTACGACACTATCTCTCTCAACTGACCAGAACTACGATTCACAAGGGCGTTCAACCTACCAGCGTTTTGAGGTCATACCAATGATATATAGAACGCTATATGAATGCCAAATTACATAACATAACACTCCTGAAAAACCTAGTCTAAATAACGCACATGTCTTGGAGTCGACTCAGGTCCACCAAGACTTCAAGATCTTTGTGAGTATTGAGGATCAGGGAGACAACATGTCAAGAAGGGTTCCGTTTATACCGGGATTCAGCCACGGCGTAGTGATTGGTCATGGCTGTCCGGGGCGCTGAACGCGGCAACCCTTACTTCCGTCCCCCACCTTGGGAAATGAACGCATGGAACCCATTTTTCAGTATAGTTTTACTACAAGAGACCTGGCTTCTTCATCCCCCAATGTTGGATAACTTCAAAATTGATTATCATATGCCAAAAAAGAACACTAAGTGTCGGACTTATAGTGGGCTAATGACAAGTGTTAAATTTGAACCACAATTAAAATGGTGTGGCAGTCGTGAAATACAAACAGGGGCTTTGGCTTTTGTCTTGGGGCTCGAAATAGAGCCCCAATATGGCCAATATATACTGGAAGAAGGGTGTGGGGCCACTTCATACGTTTCCGGAGATACTCGATGAAGACAAAGTAAATTGGAGAGAAAAATTGGAGCGAAGTCGCTGACTCAGGGGGGTTACTCATAGCTGGAGAACTTAACTTCTCTTGTCCTGCATCAGCGGACCTAGATGATGACTTTGGTACCCTGGTTTCATCCTGTCGATCCTCCATAAAGACTAAAAATGGGGAACAGTGGGCCATTTCCCTTGACTCCCTTGGATTAAAGGGGGGATGAAAAATTGAGTCCTACCGTGCAAAGAGATGATAAGAAGCCGTCTATGACTATATGTACGTTGATGCCCTGATTTATTCACAGTGATGTAGTTTCAAGGTGGGTGCTGCCACAACGAGAGATCAGAAGATTATAGTTGCAGAATTTGAGACAACAGTCATAGAACTTGTGAGGCTCTTGCGGAAAGCCCCTCTGATTGGACAGTGAACTTGGGAAGGAACAGGATCAAGTGTAATGCTCACACTACGGAGAGATTGAATGATGAACTTACAGATATTTTGGAACGCTCCATAGAAGAATGGAGAAAATATACATTTTCAGTGGATGAATTCCATACGTTACTTAAGCAATATGCCCCAAGCGGTGGGGGCATTACCGACTCAGGTAATGCCCCGGGAAATTACCTGAATCAGTAATCCCCCGCTGCGAGCGGCATATAGCTACCAGTACCCAAGATATGCGTGACCGGGGCACTAAAAGCAGTTTTTTTGTTCCTCAAACGCTGCAGCGTTTCGGACAGAAAAAAAAGAGAAAAACAACCAAGAAAATGGCCGCCGGGAAAGCGAAAATTGAGTCTGTTTTCCCTTTCCATGGCAGGCATCGGGAGCGGTCGCGCTGGGAACAGAAGTGTTCCCAGTCGTCCGTTCCCGAAAGACGACAGAGAAGAAGGTAAGTGGGGTTAGGAGGGAGGGAGGGAGTGAGGGAGAAAAAAAGAAAAAAAAGAAAAAAAATCATACCTGAGTCCCCGGCAGAGGACGATGGAAGCCTCCAGCCGTGTGGAGGCTCGGAGTGGGGCCGGCTGGAGGCTGTCATCGTCCCCCACCAGGGACAAAGCAGGCAGTGTGGGTGTGAGGAAGGGGAGGACAAAAAAAAACATACTTGAATCCCTGGCGGGAGATGAAGGAGGCCTCCAGCCGTGTGGAGGCTCGGAGCGGGGATGGCCAGCTTTGAGCCTCCTCATTGGCTGAGGGGCTGCCACGCCCCCTGCAGGGGATGAAGGCATGGAATCCCAGCAGAGGAATTCCCGGCCAGGCAATGCCTCGGCGAGGGCCAATCAGAATGGTCCTTTCATTCTGATTGCGCCCTCCCGGGTACTAATATGTTATATTATCTAATGCATTTGTGCACAAGGAGATTGTTGGACGAGATGAAAAAATCGTAAAATGACATCTCCATCCTTTTGATTCTACAATTAAGGACAGAAACGATGTGATGAAGTGGCAAATAAAAATAATCAGGAAAGGGGGCCATATCTCTCCTTGCAGGTGGGATTCAGAATTACGTAGGGTGAAGCAGTCATATAAGAACTGGATAAGGAACCACAGAGCATTACAAAATCAAAGGGAGGGTGAATTGATGCTGAACACTTTTGTCTCAAAAGATGCAATAATATTCTGGCCTCTTATGAAATCGGTAAGCAACTCTTTAGAACGTAGGCAACTCAACCCAATATTGAGGAGGAATGGGTTGACCACTCCCACTCGATTTATGTATTTACGGAAGGGGACAGTACATTAAACCACAAACTAATGGTGGGACCGCCAGATTTGGAGGTCCGTTATTGTGGGGTCGAGCAAGATGATATCAGGGCCTGCATTAAGAAAGAAAGTCGATCCCGCTGCGGGAGGCCAAAAAGATTAATAAATATGGTATTAAAATCAGATCCAGAGGGTGGCTAATATTCTTTACCATCTATTTAATGACGTCCTAATGACAGGGCAATAGACCCCTCCTGGGAGGCTTCTCACGTGATGCCAATTTATGAGCATGTTCAAGAATGGACCCTAAAAAGTATTGCCCCAGCATGGTGATTGACGCAGATAGTAAGATCTTCACGTCTAGCATCCTTACACACTTAACAGATTTGGACAAGAGTATGGGAAGGCTCTGAAAGTTTCAAATAGGCTTTCAAAAGGATCAGGGAACAGCACCAAATGGGTTCTTAGTGAGAAGTCTACAGGATCTGGTCTGGTTTGGTACATATGATTCCATCTTTATAGCCTCAATTGACATCACATCAGCTTTTGACATGGTCAGTCGTCATAGGCTGTGGACCAAACTTAGTTCATGGGGAATACCACCCTACCTGTTAAAAATACTGGTAGGACTGCACAATAATTCTAATAATCTAGAAAGATCAAGACCACAACAGGTTTGAGACAAGGGTGCATTCTAGCCCCTTGTCTCTTCAATCTGTATGTTTCAGATGTAGGCAATTTTGTCCATGTAGGCCTTCGCACCATCTCGAGTGTCAGGTATAAAATATACCACGCCCCTATTGGCCTACAAAAACTGATTGCTTCTTTTTCAGTGTGTGCAAGAGAGAACACTCTCTGTATAAACGCTAAAAAAACAAAGATTTGAAGACTGACTAAATCTAGTAGTAAGTTGGTATTGGCTAGATTAGCTTGCATAATGCTATGACGCAGTTGTGCTTGAAAAATGTGGACGGTTGGATTTTGTTGGGAGGAGCTCTCAATGTGAGATGCATTAATAAGAATGTAGCAGGGGGGACTACAAATGTTAATGAAATGAGCTGTCTTGTGATCCCTACTGTGAAATTGAAAGGGACATATTGGTGGAGTTTCTGGATGAGTGGAACTTGGTTATGATGAATGGCAGAACGAAGGGCGGTACACTGGCACAACACACCTGGTTCTGTGGCACTTAAAGTGCAACACTTGACTATGTCTGTGTTAACATGTCATTTACTAAGAGGGTATTAGACTTTATGGAGTGCCCCCAGATGGCAATGTCTAAAATTGGAGACATTGATATCAGTGGTGGGGTTGATAGAATAATGTGGAATACCATGAACCTCTGCTTATTTTTCACCTATTTAAAAAATCATTGGGAGGACATAGAATATACATTTCAAAATATGCAGTGTGACAAAATCTTAAAATGGACCACTAACTCTACAGAGAGGTATGCTACAGCATGTACCAATTATAAAGTATAAGATGACATACTACAAGAAGCTGTGTATGACCCAGAGATTAAAATGGAAAAAAGGAGGATGCATGAAGACATCTGGTATATTAAAAAGCGTCTAGTGCACAGTGAGGTCAAGGAGACTTTAACAAAAACGTGAAAGAACAAATCAAATAATTGGGTTAAGAGAAGTGCAAGGTGGCAACACCTGTTATTGGCATTATGTAAGGCAGGGTCACTTACAAGGAGCCTATCCTGGGAGCCGGCAGGCGAAAGCTGGCCCCCTCACCAAGGCCCCTCAATAAGGCTCCAGTCTGGAACTGTCAGTGACTGGGGAAGGCTTGGGGGGCATCCATCGCCTCCTCCACACCACTCACGCTGCCCACCACCTTTTACCTTCCTAGGACAGTGCCCTAGCATGCAGCCAACTACTCTCCGAACTCGATCCTCTCCTGGTGCTTGGATTTCCCATTTCAAGTGTTCCTGTCAGTAATGCTCTGGACTACCTTTATGCCTAATCACTAATTATTTGTCATTATCTTTCTTTCATGATCCTGGTCGAACATTGTCTACATAGCGTGGTATACATTTTTATTTAATTCATCCATTCTATTCCTTGACATCGCCTCAACCTAGCTATGCTTTATAACTTTCACACTTGTGTCCTTGTACAACTGTTGGACCTAGCTGTGCCTTAACACATTTTCTGCTGTTTTCTTTGCCTTACTGCATCCCTTTCCTGCCGACTCCTCGTGTCCGGCTAACTACCTCCCCATCTCTATCAATGCCTTCCTTGGGAAATGCATGGAGAAGTTTGTTTTTCCCCAACTAATAAAGCATACTGAGCTCAGTGGTTACCTACATGACCATCAATCCCACTTTCGAGCATCCAGAGGCACGGAAACGGCTCTCCTGAACAACCGTGAAGAACTGCTTGCATCTCTTGACTCTAACTCACCTGCTGTTCTCATTCTACTCAATCTCTCCTCTACTTTCGATACGTTCAACCACTCCACTCTCATAAAACAGATCGATGATACCCTTGGTATCTCGAAGCGGGCACTGGACTGGTTCACTGTCATGATGCCTGCCCCCGGGAAACCAGATCAGGCCCAGCAACCCCGAAAGCAGGCATCATGCCATTTTGAGCGCGCCCAAAGACCCCAGCTAGGGACTGTTTGGGTGCAGTCCTGGCATTCTATCGCGATATTCAGCATCCTCCGGCCGCTCGCCGACACCTAGGGAGACAAGAACAACAAGGTGAGCTAATGGAAAACAAAAGGACAAGTAAGCCAGCTACCCCCCAAAGACTTACCTGATTACCACAGGGGGTGCTTGGCTCATCTCGGGTCGGCGCAGCTTACACAGCATCTTCGCCGTACCCCGGCCCCAAAGGGGAAAACAAAAGGACAATAAGGCAAGCTACTCCCCCAAGACTTACCTGATTTACCACAGGGGGTAATTAGCTCATCTCGGGTCGGCACAGCTTACACTTCATCTTCGCCTTACCCCGGCTCCTAAGGGGAAAACAAAGGACTAGAGGGGAAAACCTACCTCCACAATAGACTTACTCACGGCACCTTGCCTGGATTCTTAGAGTCAATACTGCTCTGGAACTCGCCAATTCTGCCACACCAGTGAAGTAACTGGTCATCTACGCGCCCCTGCGTTCGAAGCAGGATGGAAAGCTCATCCTTACAAACCATCAGGTGGGACTAAGAGGAGATATCAAGAGTGATCTGTGGGAAGACAACGGGGGTGGGGGATATCAAATGCATATCAATGCACCAACTGCATTCCATGACTCAAACACAAAATGGATATCAATGCGCCAACTGCATCCCATGGCTCTTACACCAAATGGATATCAATGCACAAACTGCATCCCATAACTCTTACACCAAATGGATATCAATACGCCAACTGGATCCCATCACTCATACACTAAATGGATATCAATGCACCAACAGCATCCCATGGCTCTTACATCAAATGAATATCAATGCACCAACTGCAGCCCATGACTCATAAAGCAAATGGATATCAATGCACCAAGAGTATCCCATGACCATACTTAAAAACAAAATATTATTAAAGGGTGTAACACAGAATGATTCTAGTGTCATTATCTCCATCATCAACAGAAGTATATAAGTACCAGCATACCAATCAGTGGGGGTCATTACGACCCAGGCGGTAAGTACGCCAACTTTACCACCATGGTGTAAACTACGTTTACGCCATGGTGGATGGCGGATTTACTGCCCCATTCCAAGGTGAGTGGGGCGGTAAATCCCCATTTCCCATTTTCCCTTCCCCATTCCCATTTTTGCCCCATAGGGCATAATGGGAGTGGGGAAGGCGCTAATTACGCCACCGTAAATTACGGTGGCGTAATTAGCATCATGGCGGGTTAGCGCCATGGATTTTAACGGCTGCTAAAAGCAGCCGTTAAAATTGGAATCAGGTGTTAAGGGTTAATGACGCGTTAACCCTTAACGCCTGGGTCGTAATGAGGCCCAGTGTGATTTAACAGATTTAATCTGGGTAAGTCTTTTGTATTTTAAAGTTTTACATAGTTCCAAAACACTGGCTTGTGAAATTATCATTTATAAACGTGCAGAAAAACCTTTGACTTTTAGAAAAATGCAAAGCGTTTTTTTTTTTGTGTCAAACAAGCAGACTTTAAAATATGCTTGCCAGTTTCCTGCACCATCTGGTCTGCTCCCTTCTGTCTACCACCCCTTCCACTCAAACGGCCTCCATAAGAAGAAAGATCAAGTAATGGGCTAAATGTTGCCACCAGCATGCAAGGAGGCAAACTTCACAGAAGACAGTACAGTTATGTACGAGATATTAGATGATTTGACCAGGATCACTGTATTTTCTTCTTGTAAAGCAAGGATACAAGCATGAAATCTTTCGTTCCAAATTTGGATACTTATTCATCTGTTGGACTAACAGTTTATGCTCATCATTGGAGGCGATTGCCTAGGTTTTATAACACCCCATTTGAACAACCCATTTTCTAGATTTTCACCATAAGGATCACAAGTTCGTTGTTAAAGCAACCCCTATCTAATGCAGGTGCATTGCTGATAATAGCACTTGTTGTGCTGCAAGAACAAGTAAATATGCAGGCAGGTTTATAAACTTCAGACACAGGAAAGGCTCAGCCAGCCTAACAGGAATGTGCTATTCTAATCTTGCATCAGAACGCATATCTCTGCAATGCTAACTTCTGAACCATTGTGGCACTCAATTTAGCAATATGCGTTTCAAATTTGGCTATTGCACATGATCAACATAATTCCCACAGGAAGGAAAGAATGCTACAGAGTTGTGCCGCAAGGAAAACCAAACTATATACCACAGTGAATACAGAAAGCATTACATGGTGAATTGATTGAGCCAGAATGTACTTGCCAAAACAGACAGACACTCGGTTTAGAGCCTCAGCGCCATTCCATACAATATCCTGATGTGTGCTATTTAAGTCTTGTGAACAAAGGAATCTTACTTCTTTAGATCAGGCAGCCTTTTGGGGCCCCCCTCCAAGGTGGAGGCCTTGGGCAAGTGCCCCTTTTGCCCTCCCATAAAAACGTCTCTGCCTTCCACGTCACCGAGGTGGAGTGTCTGGGATATGTACTGACACTGCAGGGGACCAAGATGGACAATAGGAAAGTGGAGGCAATCCTCACTTGGTTCTCACCCATGTCTGTAAAAGGAGTACAGAGTTTCCTAGGGTTTGCAAACTTTTATCAACGTTTCATACCAGTGTTCTCACATATTGTACATCCAATAACGTCCTTGCTGCACAAACACCGAAAGTTTGAATGGACACCAGTGGCAGAAGAAGCTTTCCGAGCTCTCAAGAAAAAATTCACCTCAACCCCAATTCTGCAATACCCACAGCCCAATTTAACGTACATCGTAGAAACGGACGCTTGAAGCCTTGCCATGGGGGCCGTATTATCTCAACAAAATCCTGAAACCGGATGCCTTCATCCCATTGCCTTTTGGTCAAGGACATTTTCCCCAGCAGAATGAAACTATGCAATTTCTGAGAAAGAAATCCTAGCAATCAAAAGCGCACTGTGTGAATGGCGACATTACTTACTAGGAGCAAAACACACCATCACAATAATAACAGATCATCAGAACTTGCAATACTTACGCTCAGGAAAAGCTCAGTCTTCCAGGCAGATCTGTTGGGCCCTATCCTTAATGGAATACGACTTTGTAATCACCTACCGCCCCGGAGTTAAGAACAGGAAAGCAGATGCGTTTTCCCTCATTGGCACAGGAGAGGAAGTCTACAATGCCCCTAACCCGGTGGAGATCATACCCAGCCATAAAATTCTCGGCCTCTGCATCGGCCCATCTCCGTTAAATATTCTGCAGGAAAAAATGAAAGAAAATATGTCTGAAGAAGACCTACTGGCTTGGGACACGGGATGTGCAACAAGCAATCATATCAGACTACCATGACTCACTGTTAGAAGCCCATCCGGGTATAGCCAAAACCATGAAGAAAGTAAGCAAATATTATTGGTGGCCAACTTGGCGAGAAGATATTGCCACCTGCATAGGCACCTGTGATGTGTGTGCACAATACAATCACCATTCCGCCAGCGCCCTGGCACACAGTATCAATGGACTTCGTCACTGATCTACCTCCTAACTCAGGTTATAATACCATCCTCGTAGTAGTGGACGTCTTCTCCAAAATGGCTCATTTCATAGCTCTAAAAGGTATTCCCTCAGCTCAGACCCTGGCACAGGTTTTTCTAGACCGAATCGTCAAGTTACATGGATTTCCTACCATAATCGTTTCAGACAGAGGCAGCCAATGTGTATCTCATTTTTTGAAAAAATGTTGTGCCCTGGCAAGAGTAGAAGTCCGTCCGTCTTCTAGTCACCCGCCTCAAACGGACGGCCAAACCGAGCGCACGAACCAGACTATGGAACAGTATTTGTGCTGTCTTTTACACCAAACAAGCCAAAGCTGGAAAGAAATTCTATGGATGGTAGAGTATGCCTACAACAACTCAACACATTCCTCAACCCAAGCAATACCCTTCTTTACTATATATGGTCGAAACCCCTGAACGTCTGCCTACGATCCGCCAGAAAAGATTGAAATGCCCGCAGTAAAGAATATACATGCCAGCATCATGAAAGCAGCCAGAGAAGCCAGCAGGAACCTACAGTAAGCCAAAGAAACACAGAAAAGAAACGCTGATCGCCATCAATGAAAAGCCCCAGATTATCAAGTAGGAGACTCGGTCTGGCTGGCAACTAGACACATTGCATTAAAGGGTCCCAAGAAATTTCAGCCTAGATACATTGGCCCGTATACAATAAAAAAGTAATTATTAAAGCAGCCATGAGACTGGCGTTACCTCAACATATGCGTATACATCCCGTATTTCATGTGTCACAATTAAAACCAGCACATCCAGGAACCCATACTTCCACACCTCCCGCACCCATACAAGTGGGTGAAGAAGCAACAGAATATGAAGTAAAGAACATATTAGATTCCAAACAAGTACGAAATACCCTGTATTATTTGATTGACTGGAAGGGGAATGGACCCCAGGAAAGATAATGGGAACCTAGCACGCATGTGCATGCCCCCTCATTGGTGCGGAAATTCCATCGGGTCCATCCTGAGAAACCAAAGCCCTCATACCCACCATTGGGAGGGGTCTTGAGGTGGAAGAATGTCATGGGTATCAGGCAGGTAGTTGGGGCAAGCCGGGTGGAGGCTTGGCAGGCCTGGCATAGGCACACAAAGAACCCATAACAAATCCCTCCTTTCATTCCTTCCTAGTCTTTGTAGTAACTTCCTGGTTACCACTTCCTGTTGCCAAACAGGAAATGCATGATAACTCATGAGCTCTCTAGTGTTTGGGTGTGGCTGGCTATATAAGCCACACCCAAGATTCTTCCAGTGCTTTGTGTTGCTCACTGTGAGCTGTATCAGCAACACACTTGCCATGCTCTGTATCAGCCAGCATCTGCATACTTGCTCCGGATCATCCTGTTTATGCTTACCTGCTCCGGATCATCCTGCTTCTGCTCACCTGCTCCGGATCATCCCACTTCTGCTTACCCGCTCCGGATCATTCAGTTTCAATTTACCTGGTTCTTACTCCACGCCGTAGCTATATCCAGTCAAGAGGGGACTTCTACACCGGCACCTATAGGAACAAAGAAGAACAGCGTTAACACTCTCACCTCAGTAACGCTGCTCATACTCTCTGAATCTACCTGAGACGCTGGAATCCAGGTTAGTACGAGCGAACAAACCCCTGTAAGAAAGAAGAGACATTATTCATTGCGCTCGCTCCAATAACGTGGACACTTATTTCACTGCGCTCTCTCTCTCTCTCTCTCTCTCTCTCTCTATGCGGTGCAAAACCACCAAGTCTCCAGTAGCGCTGAACCCGGACTCGAGGCGCTAATACCACATAATTTCTCCTGCAAGGGAAAGGGAGAGACATTACCAGGAGCGCTCCAATTTAAGGCGCTGCGCAAACCTACCAGCAGATAGCTTCTAAATGCATCGCTACTCACCCACAAAAATAACGGCAAACAAAGACAATACAGACAATTTTGGACACTCAACATTCTCTGCAACGTTCACTTGTGGGAAGGACTTTCTAGCCAGTGAAGAAACTGGCACCTTGAACTCTCGGCCTCGCTGTGAAGGCATAAAATAACATTTGGCATCTGAACTCAGCCTACAGACATTGGCACCAATCACATGAGTGAATCGCGCCCCTGCAAATGCAGGATGGAGTGCATACCCTACTAAAGATCAAGGTAAGCCCATATGGGGACATCACAGCACACAGTAAAGAGAAGGGAAGGGCCCAGGGGAATCGGGTGAATTCAGGTCTGAGTGTACACCTTGTATTTGACAGGTATTCCTCTGGCTGAAACAGGGGAAGTGAAGACTCGGGGTCAAGGGAGGCTTGTCCATCGCTCCTGCAGAGTCACAGGTGAGTGTGAAAGTATGTGTATGGAGGAATGCTGAGGTAGTCCTCATAGAATGTTATGATGTACATGTATGGATGAATGTTGAGGTAGTCCTCAGAGAATGTTATGATATATGCTGGAATGAAGGGGACTATGAGGTTCCATGAATGACAGATAAGTGTCTTGGAGTATACATATGGACAAGGATGGATGCATGAACCCTACTCTCCCAATGCTAACCTCTTATGATGTACCTAAGAAGCAATAAGGCATCCTGTTCTTTCACACTTACCTGGGTCTGGTCTGTTCCTGCTCCATGTTCATTCAGTGACCCAGACACTTAATTTGGCGATGAGGATTCCTTTCAAGGGAGCCCACAAGAGGCGGAGAGTGGAGCAAGTGCAGCAAGTGCTTTCACAGCTTTCACAGCTACGCTGGACATTTGTATTGCAAAACTGGGAACTTTATTGCTGCAATGTTGTGAATGAAATCTTGGATTGCTCTGGGTTCAGTAATCCGTGTTTCCTGCATTTCCTTTACTAATGCTTGGGAGCCTCAGCTCGGCGAATGAGGGATTTCTCATTGTGACTGTAAATATACAAAATATTGTGAAGCATGCGAGGAGCAAGTGCGGCAAGTGTTTATACAGTTACGCAGTTGACTGGTTGTGGTCGGACACATCCCTGGATGACTCTGAAAGCTCATATTCTGACTCCTCCACCCCATCGCCTAATTTGGGGCTTACTTCGCTTCTACAGCAGTCACAGAACATGGACACTAACCACTCAGCAATATTGACATTGAACCAAGTAATACCATCCATAGTTTCCCAATATGAAAATGTCAATTTACCTGGAAGGGATTAACAGAAACATTGACAATTTGGAGACAAGAGCTATTAGATAAATGTTTAGACCCCCAGGCGTGGAAGTAGACCGGAAGAAGCGCCCAGAGATAGATCCTGGGTCCACCCAGGAATGGGGGGGTGCCTTGGCATCAGTGAATGATACCCCATGCAGCCTCTTACAGATGTAGGGAGTCTCCACTGAGAACACTACTGTGGGCCTCTCCATTTCGGCATCTCAAAATATGTCCAATGCGATACATTCACTATCTAATAGCACACGTGACTTGAACACCATCGCCTCCAATATAGTAACTGTCATCAATCTAGGAAGAGATTACAATAGTTAATTCCGGAGTGGAGCCGCACAAAATTAACGAGGTGGGGATAATTCAGCAGATGAAGAAAATAAAGATTCTTAAAGCTCCCAGGAAGAATAACAAAAAATCATTGAAGACATATTTTTCAATGGGGGAACAATGTCAGAAAAACTATGGCGCTGGTATACCCTGTACAGGCCTTACGCGAGAGATCGAGGAACAGTTAGTCACCTTATCCACGAAGCAGAAAAGTGACACTGTGGTCTTCAGTTTTCTGCGAGGGGCAGGATCACTGGTCCTGGATGATCCTGGATGATCAGAGCCTAGTAGCAATGAAAGCTCAATCCTGGAGTGAAACAAGTAAGAAGAAATGAGTCAGCAGTCGGGGCTTGAGTAAACATCTATTGTTTCCCATGTGCTGAAGGAGAACGGTGGAATGAGTCTGATTGGTCCAAAAGGGACGTAGTGATCAAGCCAACTGACGCTCACTCAGATAGACTTCTACTGGAGTGTGTCTTCACTCCAGAATAGTTTTTGAGGTAATACTGAACTCAAACTATGCACTGATGGCTTTGATATTAAACTATGAATATATGGCACCCTTGAAATGAAACAAAACGCTTGTGTCCTGATTCCAGGCAACATCAGGTGAGTGCATGATCGAACTCTTGAAGAGAATTTTATATGCATTTCTGTTAGCAATCATTAACTTAGTTGTTGCCTTTCCCAAATGAATTCTGGTATTTGTAGTTTGGGACGTCAAACACATTTTGACACAGTGCATGCTGTGGTGGCTTGAAAAGTACACAAACCACTGCAAGGTACACTTACCTTGGTTCATGTACTTTTCAAGCAATACAAAATTACACCATTTTAAAACTATTATTTTGAACATTTTTTTTTTTTTTTTTTTTTTTAATCTGATACAGTTTTTTAAAAACAAAAACTTTACACATAAGTCTAAAAGGAAATTTTTTTGAATTATTAAACAGCAATTTTTAAACAGCAATTCATCATTAAAATGAAGAAAAGAAAAAAAAAACGTTTAGAATCATGTTCATATTCATTCTTATTAAAAATGTCACAGGTTATAGCCAGAAATTAACTTTCGTGCAGTTTCATGTGATAGCATGTAAAGGCTCATTTATTATTATTATTTATTGATGCAAGGAGAGTAAGCTAGCCTTCAAATTTCTAATATTCCCTTAACTGTATACCATACTCTATATAAGGCCAAATGTAGGCTAGGATTCAAAGTGTTAATACATGCTATCCAGAAGTCTTTGGACTTAATATGGTCGAGATTGTGTATGTATCTGCTATAATGTTTTATGTAAGTTAATCCCAATCTAGGGCATAGTGTGAGAACGTGTCTTGCAGTTTCAGGTAAGTCTTTATTCTTACATACCCTGCAGAAACGCTCTGTTTTAGAAATGGCCCGTTCAGGGCCCAACACCGCTAGGACTGGTAGATGGTTGATACGTAGGAGTAATAGGAAGCGTCTTAAATTAGCCGAGGGGCAAAGGTTGAGATATCCTTGTGCCCTCCTGAAGGTATATAAAACATGAGTTATAAATCCGTAACTGGGAAGACTCGCAAGATGGCTAAAATTGTCTTGCCAGTCCCAAATTTTAAGTCGTTCTGCCATTTGGGATTTTAGATTTATAAAATTGTCCTCCCAGTTAGGGATCCATTCTATCGCCTTAAATAGAGCATTCATTTCTCTCACAAAACGGGCCTGCTTATTCCTGTCGATTTCTTCTTTCACGGTTATCAAAAGGGGATTAATCGGGTTAGTATGCATCTTAATATAGACCTCGGCTCTTTTCTTCAAGACCAGAGCTTTTAGAGAGGGTAAACCTAGCTCTAATCTTAGTATCGACATAGGTATTCCCGGTGGCAATCCCAACAGCTTTCGCCAAAAACGTCCTTCCAGTTTCTGCAGCCAGTCCAAATTAAGGTTAACTAGGGCTTCCAGTCCATAGATTACCGTGGGTATCAGGCACTGGATATAAAGTTGGCGGGCTGCCCACATGGAATATCCACTCTTCTTACATGTGAACTGATATATCATAGAGGTAAGTTGCGCTGCTTTTGTTTTGCGGGCTTGTACACATGATTGGGAATTACCCTTAGAGTCGAATTCAACTCCCAGGTATTTATAGCTATGGGTGTATTGAATTTCCTGACCTCTTATAGTCATTCTGGGGCGGCTCACTTTGCCATGACTATATAGGATCAACTCTGTTTTCGTGTGATTAATTGTGAGTTCATTCTCCTCCGCATACTCCCAAAGTCGCTCGGCCGAGCGTAGAATGCCACTAAATGTGTGGTCAAAAATAACCACATCATCTGCGTATGCCAGAATTAAGCAGTGTTGGGAGCCAACTTTGGGAGGGCAGTTACTCACCTCTCTGATACATTTTGGAATATCGGAGACAAACAAATTGTATAGCATGGGTGCGGTGACACAGCCTTGTTTCACCCCTCTTGTTTGCTCTATCACCCTAGTTGTAGATCCACTTCCGTCAAGCCTCAACTGGACTGTGGTGTTATGGTGTAAGAGTTGCAGATAATGGAGCAAGCCTTCAGGGCACGCCAGGCCCCTAAGCTTCCTCCATAGCTTCTCTCTATTAACCATGTCAAACGCTGCCTTAAAATCTATATATAAGGCATACAGTGGCGGATTATTGGGGAGTAGTGCTTTATCTCTAAGGCTGTTCATGATGAAACGATTGTGTGAGTGGTAGAGTAACCAAATCTGAATCCGCTTTGAAAGCGGTCCAGAATCCCTTCCGTTTCAGTCCAAGATTGTAATTTCTGTAACAGTAAGGAGGCAAATAATTTACCAGAGCAATCTAACATAGATAGCAAACGGTAATTGGCAGGATCAGATCTATTGCCTTTCTTAAAAATAGGCACTAAAATTGCTCTTTGCCAGGTCTCAGGTATTACTCCCTCTTTTAAGACTTTTTCAAAGAGGATTTTCAAAAGGTTGGCCCAGAAAACTGGGTTACTCTTCATAAGTAAATTAGAGAGACCGTTAGGGCCCGGGGCTCGGGAGGATTTAAGTTTAGTAATCTTACCTATCAGGTCTTCTAGGGAAATAGGAAACGGCTTTGGAACTAAAGAGATGGTTGGAAGAGTTCCGGGGTTAGCTGCTGTCATACCATTACGCGTTTCCAAAAAATTAACCCATTCCTCCGCATCAATCGGGTTTATTTGGGGAGTTACCCTGCTTCCCCTAGCTTATCCTAGAAGTGCCCAGATGTTCCGGGGATTTCTCGAGCAAATAGTCTTCACAGTTTTTTGCCAGTTTACCAATTTTTTCAATCTGTTCCAGTGTTTTAACCATGTCCTATACCTATTTTTTATCTTTCTGATCTTAGTATGTGTATCCATAATTAGATGGGAGTGGGCTCTGATTCTACGTATCTCCCCTCTCAGAGTACGCTTAGCATCACGAATTGTTTTGTCATGAGCCTCAATCGAGCCCTGTTCTCTAATAACAAGTAATGATTTTTTTGTAGCATACTTACCCGTAAAATTATAAATCCACCCTTCGAGTTGTTCTATTGAGAGGTTAACAAACATGGTGTGATAATCAGCATCCCATTCACCACAATCTTGACATGCTTTAGCTATATTTTTCTCAGACCATATTAATCGTGAACCAGCATGATTAACCAACACACGTCCTGTAGCTATTGTTGAAGGAGATACCGGATCACATTTCAGACTTAAACTCAGGCCTCTATGATCACTCCAGTCATTGTGTATTATTTCCATGTCATTAACCAGGGAAGCCACCTCCGGGCTAATGAAACAGTAATCAAGAGTGCGGCGAGCAGTACCTGCTTTCCAAGTATAATGTCCCGGGCGGTCGCTCATAGTTCGACCGTTTAGACATTCCAAGTCCCAGCTCTTCATAAAACACAACCACTTCTCCCCTTCTTTATCGCTATAATTCTGAAGCATGAGGGGATACGGGTGTAAATATTTGTTATTAGATGTACATTCGTCCACTTAGTGAGTAAATCGTGTAGTCTATCTTGTATTTGATCACTCATTGATGCATCGTATGGATTATAAACATTGACCAGCAAGAGTTTCGTCTGACTATTTTTGATCGGTATAATCACCTCCACCGCATTAATATTATCCTCATGATCGTTAGTAATTTCACTAGATGCTATAGTTTTACTTACACCGATCAACAACCCCCAAAAGGTCTTCCCTTTTGGCCTTTTTTGGCAAAAGTGTGGTACAATTTATACCCATCTATTATAATTGGGGCGGTTAGCCAAGTTTCCTGCAGCAGAAAAAAGGTATAGTTCATAATGAAAGGTAACGAGCCATTAGTTGCGGTAATATGTTTGAAACCCCTGGTATTCCAGGATAGTAATGAGCAAGTTCAGGGTTGATTTATAACCGTGGGCAAAGCCTCTGCGAGCCATTTTAGAGTGTTCTGGATGTCACTCATTTGGAATTTGGTCCCAGCAAGAGGAGGTGGTTTAGTTTTATTGTCAGTTTTAGTAGACTCGGGAGCTTCTTTGATCAGAGGGTCTACATCGTCAGGATTCACATCTATCCCCAATCCTACTTGCGCTAAGTTGACTTTATGCTTACGGATGTGACGTTCTGATGTAATTTTAATGGAAACTAGTACAGAATAGTGAAGGTATCGAGGACCAGGAAGTCCCTACTGTATGGCCTTTCCTCTAATGCCTGCAAACTTCTTCTTGTTGGTTGCCTAGGAGACGAGAGAGCAAGAGGACGAGAGCGAGAAAGACGGTTTATTGTGGGCGTATTAAAGAAGTAAAAAGAAGAAAACCCATGAACAGCTGACAGGGAATCAAGCGGGGTTTTATGTGAAAACGTCCAAGAGAGTAGCTGGTCGAAGCGAGAGATCGACACTTGAGTACGGAACACTATTCCCCGACAACTGATGCCGTAAAATTACGAGGAAAAACAAAAAGGAAACTGACGCGGTATGCATTTCGCCGAAGCCGATGCGAAGTCAGTTTCAGCAGTCAGCTGTATCAAGGAGTATAACTGAAACCACGCAGTCGGAGGTGAGCGAGCGAGTGAGATATATAGAGAGAGAGAAAACATAACGTTTCACTTGCAGGCGGAGCACAGAGAATACAACCGTTGTCGTCTGATAATCATTAATGAAGTTGACGCTGTTGCGTCTATTTCTTTTCTGGTACTGTTAACCGAGTTGAAAGATTGTAACAGTTAAAAACGCGCCGTTGCGCAATCAACGTTTGGGAGCACTTTAAAAGAAAAAAAAGGAGAGAACCTTCCCATCTGAGAATCTGTACACAAAGGGAAACTGAATCCCCTACAGTCAAGGCTGCATAAGTATTCTTTAACAAGAAGTCACATATTCAAACGAAAGAGCAGAGCAAAAGAGAGAAAAGGAAAAGTAAAGAGATAAGAATAACCCAAAGAAGGAGAAATAATAAAAGGAACTCTGAAGGAGTAGAATATGTTTGTTAACTGAAGTTTGAAACTTGATAAAGAAAAACTTATAGACTCTTACCTGAACTGTTGCCTGAACCTCCATCTACCCGAAAGTTGAAGTCTTCAAGAGAAACTGTATCCTTTTTTTTAAAATATTACAGAGAAAGAAAAAGAAAGTAGATATTAAGTTAATAAAAGAATTGGATTATCGTTATAGTCCAAACAACCTACGTATTGGCTCAGAGTATTATTCATGTCGTAAAGGTCATTCTCACACGGATCAGCTGAGCTGAGGCCAGGACCGTACAATGCAGCGCTGTAACATTAGGGTTAGTGGTACATAAAGGCTCAACAAATGAGAAATCCTCAGATCTAATAACTCTTAATTGAGGTATTAGGTGAAGTTTCTCGAGCATGCCTGTCCGAGGAAGCCATTTGCCACGGCATTGCTGATTCAGATTCTTCACAATGCAAATCCTATTTCCTTCTCTATTCTCTTCCTTTGCTAGAGCCGGTGTATCCCTATCAGTTTCCATGCTTTCAAATGTACTATTAGGATTATTCCTTTGAGGGGTGGAAAACTGATTGTCAATTGAATGATTTTCTGTAAGAATAGAGTCTTGGCTAGCATTTCTCACTGCGGAAATTTCTTTGGATTTTTCTGTCAATATCCAGCTGGTGAGTGTACCCGGACCTTTATTTCGGTTTTTCTTTCTTTTAAGAGCCCTTTTTCTAGCCTTTTTAGATTTCTGTTGTGGAATTGCTGTATTTGGTAGTGGAGAGGCCACCTCTACCGGAACATTTCTTAAGGCTGCTCTTTTCGCCATTCTACGCTGTTTCTTAGTAAGGCGAGCATTTCCTTCATTTGTCGGGTGTTCGTTCCCCTCGACGTTAATTGGGCTAGATGGAATCTGAGGCTCCTTTACCTCTACATGACCTACTTCATGATCTAAATCTGGAACGGGGAGATTCAACTGTAGAATTGTATTCACGTGTATTCTACCGCATAGTTTTAGGAGAATTTTTAGGGCAAATTGGAGAGAGGATAAGGACGCCTGTATCTCAGTAATAGCTGCAGAGTTTAACTGTGAAAGTTCACTAGGTTGGTCGGCCTTACTTTGCTCTAGCTCCTCTAAGTCGATCAGTAGATTTGGTGATTCAGACAGTCGCCCATCTCGATAATCCCTAATTCTCCTGAATTAGGAGGAGGGGCCATAGATTTTTGTATGGACAGGCATAAATCCAATAACGAATTATTGTCAATATCGTCAAAGGATGTAGCATCCAGTGGTCGGCTTGCGTTCTGTTCAGCTGGAAGTATCACCTCCGTATGTTCGTCAATGCATTCAGGCAAGTTTTTTTTTTTATTAAATAGCTCAGGAATGGTGCCTTTAACGTTAGCTGGCGATTTCAAACTGTCCCCACCACTTGGATTGATAGTAGGTGTATAGGGATGATTTGTTCTGCCTTTCCGTAAATTGTAGGGCGCTTTTGCCCCGCGTGCTTTGGGCGGCATTTAGGCTCCGAAGAGTAGCGAGGGAGAAAGTAAAAGTAGTGAGCCGAGAGAGCCAATCTTTAGCAGGGCAAGTCGTTCAGCAGTAAGTGCGTATAATTCAGGTTAGAGGGTCTATGTAGAAGGTTATTAGTTCCTAGTAAGGATCGAAGGAGATTGTAATCTTCCACAGACTCCCCAAGACTATGCCGGTAGATGATACTTAATTGTGCGGTTAGGCTTACCTTATTCTTCACGTTCTGCAGTGAGGCTTAGTGGCTGATGCGCCCACGCGCCAAACAGCCGCACAACAGCCAGTGGGCTTTACTCAGCCGGGCTTAACGCCGCAAGGGTGGCTCTCGGCTCAATATGAGTCCCAAAGATGTCACATGTTCAGTCACGTGACGTCGCTCGGCTCCACCTCCTCCAGGAAGCCCGAGGTCTCAGCAAGAGCTGCGTTCAGCTCGCAGTGCTGAGGGGGTGAGTTTCACCAGGATTTACTTCCTTACTCCAACGCAATCCTTCAGCAAACAATTAGACACGCCGCTCGGGCGGCTCTCGGCTCAATATGAGTCCCAAAGATGTCACGTGTTCAGTCACGTGACGTCGCTCGGCTCCGCCTCCTCCAGGAAGCCCGAGGTCTCAGCAAGAGCTGCGTTCAGCTCGCAGTGCTGAGGGGGTGAGTTTCACCAGGATTTACTTCCTTACTCCAACGCAATCCTTCAGCAAACAATTAGACACGCCGCTCGGGCGGCTCTCGGCTCAATATGAGTCCCAAAGATGTCACGTGTTCAGTCACGTGACGTCGCTCGGCTCCGCCTCCTCCAGGAAGCCCGAGGTCTCAGCAAGAGCTGCGTTCAGCTCGCAGTGCTGAGGGGGTGAGTTTCACCAGGATTTACTTCCTTACTCCAACGCAATCCTTCAGCAAACAATTACACACGCCGCTCGGGCGGCTCTCGGCTCAATATGAGTCCCAAAGATGTCACGTGTTCAGTCACGTGACGTCGCTCGGCTCCGCCTCCTCCAGGAAGCCTGAGGTCTCAGCAAGAGCTGCGTTCAGCTCGCAGTGCTGAGGGGGTGAGTTTCACCAGGATTTACTTCCTTAATCCAACGCAATCCTTCAGCAAACAATTAGACACCTTAGACACATTAGAACATTTCCTTTCATGGGATAGGAGTAAAAACAGGTAGCTCTGCACCCTATGAACTCCACCCCTCTTCCGAACATCGCCCCCACTTCGGCCGTGGGATCCCCTCCAAATTTGTTCCATTTCTACCACTGGTTATATTGGTAAGAGGAGCCCTTTTGCAACCTATGGAAATGCACGTTGAAGCTGTAATTCATTGTATTGTACTTATCACGTGTTGAAATGAAACATTGTAAGTACGTGACTTTCTAAACATCTGGTTTTGAAATTACACAGGGCAGCCTGTTGTTGTTGGTATCTTAAACAAAGTAGCACTCCAAAACTCATTTATGGTAAGGAAGCTCATTTAAGGTACAGGTTAGGCTTTGGTATACTGGAAGACGCAGTAACTGCTGTGCAGCTACTACACAGACCATGCTCTGGTGTCAGGTCTCGGATGCTCTAAAGATAACCACTACATTACATCACTACTCTTACTCTCTACTATATACAATCACTCAAATAGAACACAGCTATACCCCTGATTAATTCGGCCTAGCTGTCCACATACGAATATGACCTCATCAACACCTAATCACCCTAATAAAACGCAGCTAGCCAAGCACATTCCGGCATAGTTGCACACATATGCATCTTTCAGGCCTAACAAAGCCAGAGCCTAGCCTGGATGTCTACCCACCAGACGGCACACATCCAACTAACATCACCAACAGCACCACACCTAAACGCTAGGACACAGCTACCAACCGGCAATTACACCAGCTGCACACATATCTGGTGCACCCATGCACCCTACGACACCAGCCATCTAAGTGTACACAAAGAAGTAGTGGAACTATGTTCCCTGCTGGCCTGCACCCACTCCCCACAAACCCCATCACCACGTCCCCTCCCACACACAATACACCCCCCAAACACTTGTACCTGCTGTTTAAGGGAACGTTCAGTGCGGCGCACTGAAAGTGCAACTTCTTCCTACACTTTTATTTTAAAACAAAACCATTCCGGATCATTTTCTTCTTAAAATAGAAGTATAGTAGCTGTAAAAGGTCTTCTAAAAAAAGTAAAGGAGCAACGCTCCTGACCGCTCCCGCTCACTTCGACCACTGTACGACACTATCTCTCTCAACTGACCAGAACTACGATTCACAAGGGCGTTCAACCTACCAGCGTTTTGAGGTCATACCAATGATATATAGAACGCTATATGAATGCCAAATTACATAACATAACACTCCTGAAAAACCTAGTCTAAATAACGCACATGTCTTGGAGTCGACTCAGGTCCACCAAGACTTCAAGATCTTTGTGAGTATTGAGGATCAGGGAGACAACATGTCAAGAAGGGTTCCGTTTATACCGGGATTCAGCCACGGCGTAGTGATTGGTCATGGCTGTCCGGGGCGCTGAACGCGCCAACCCTTACTTCCGTCCCCAACCTTGGTAAATGTTTACTTGGAAAGTCTTTTGAGGGTAGCATCCTAGAACACTAGAGGCCATACAGCCCTGTTAAGTAATTCCAAATTGGTGGGCGACCTAACATTTTTCGGTGTCAGGTAATATTATCCCTATAAATAATGTTGCCATATATATGGTCACCAGGAAACGACATAGGTGACATTATTTATTGGGATCATTTTTGGAGTAAAATGGGAACAGGGGCTGCGGGGGTGACCCCGGCAGTTTCCATGGGTTAATATTGCTTCAGAAAAAACAGCGCCATTCTTGTATGGCGAAATTCTTCCAGGGAAATGAACGCATGGAACCCATTTTTCAGTATAGTTTTACTACAAGAGACCTGGCTTCTTCATCCCCCAATGTTGGATAACTTCAAAATTGATTATCATATGCCAAAAAAGAACACTAAGTGTCGGACTTATAGTGGGCTAATGACAAGTGTTAAATTTGAACCACAATTAAAATGGTGTGGCAGTCGTGAAATACAAACAGGGGCTTTGGCTTCTGTCTTGGGGCTCGAAATAGAGCCCCATTATGGCCAATATATACTGGAAGAAGGATGTGGGACCACTTCATACGTTTCCGGAGATACTCGATGAAGACAAAGTAAATTGGAGAGAAAAATTGGAGAGAAGTCGCTGACTCAGGGGGGTTACTAATAGCTGGAGAACTTAACTTCTCTTGTCCTGCATCAGCGGACCTAGATGATGACTTTGGTACCCTGGTCTCATCCTGTCGATCCTCCATAAAGACTAAAAATGGGGAACAGTGGGCCATTTCCCTTGACTCCCTTGGATTAAAGGGGGGATGAAAAATTGAGTCCTACCGTGCAAAGAGATGATAAGAAGCCGTATATGACTATATGTACGTTGATGCCCTGATTTATTCACAGTGATGTAGTTTCAAGGTGGGTGCTGCCACAACGAGAGATCAGAAGATTATAGTTGCAGAATTTGAGACAACAGTCATAGAACTTGTGAGGCTCTTGCGGAAAGCCCCTCTGATTGGACAGTGAACTTGGGAAGGAACAGGATCAAGTGTAATGCTCACACTACGGAGAGATTGAATGATGAATTTACAGATATTTTGGAACGCTCCATAGAAGAATGGAGAAAATATAAATTTTCAGTGGATGAATTCCATACGTTACTTAAGCAATATGCCCCAAGCGGTGGGGGCATTACCGACTCAGGTAATGCCCCGGGAAATTACCTGAATCAGTAATCCCCCGCTGCGAGCGGTATATAGCTACCAGTACCCAAGATATGCGTGACCGGGGCACTAAAAGCAGTTTTTTTGTTCCTCAAACGCTGCAGCGTTTCGGACAGAAAAAAAAGAGAAAAACAACCAAGAAAATGGCCACCGGGAAAGCGAAAATTGAGTCTGTTTTCCCTTTCCATGGCAGGCATCGGGAGCGGTCGCGCTGGGAACAGAAGTGTTCCCAGTCGTCCGTTCCCGAAAGACGACAGAGAAGAAGGTAAGTGGGGTTAGGAGGGAGGGAGGGAGTGAGGGAGAAAAAAAGAAAAAAAAGAAAAAAAATCATACCTGAGTCCCCGGCAGAGGACGATGGAAGCCTCCAGCCGTGTGGAGGCTCGGAGTGGGGCCGGCTGGAGGCTGTCATCGTCCCCCACCAGGGACAAAGCAGGCAGTGTGGGTGTGAGGAAGGGGAGGACAAAAAAAAACATACTTGAATCCCTGGCGGGAGATGAAGGAGGCCTCCAGCCGTGTGGAGGCTCGGAGCGGGGATGGCCCAGCTTTGAGCCTCCTCATTGGCTGAGGGGCTGCCACGCCCACTGCAGGGGATGAAGGCATGGAATCCCAGCAGAGGAATTCCCGGCCAGGCAATGCCTCGGCGAGGGCCAATCAGAATGGTCCTTTCATTCTGATTGCGCCCTCCCGGGTACTAATATGTTATATTATCTAATGCATTTGTGCACAAGGAGATTGTTGGACGAGATGAAAAAATCGTAAAATGACATCTCCATCCTTTTGATTCTACAATTAAGGACAGAAACGATGTGATGAAGTGGCAAATAAAAATAATCAGGAAAGGGGGCCATATCTCTCCTTGCAGGTGGGATTCAGAATTACGTAGGGTGAAGCAGTCATATAAGAACTGGATAAGGAACCACAGAGCATTACAAAATCAAAGGGAGGGTGAATTGATGCTGAACACTTTTGTCTCAAAAGATGCAATAATATTCTTGCCTCTTATGAAATCGGTAAGCAACTCTTTAGAACGTAGGCAACTCAACCCAATATTGAGGAGGAATGGGTTGACCACTCCCACTCGATTTATGTATTTACGGAAGGGGACAGTACATTAAACCGCAAACTAATGGTGGGACCGCCAGATTTGGAGGTCCGTTATTGTGGGGTCGAGCAAGATGATATCAGGGCCTGCATTAAGAAAGAAAGTCGATCCCGCTGCGGGAGGCCAAAAAGATTAATAAATATGGTATTAAAATCAGATCCAGAGGGTGGCTAATATTCTTTACCATCTATTTAATGACGTCCTAATGACAGGGCAATAGACCCCTCCTGGGAGGCTTCTCACGTGATGCCAATTTATGAGCATGTTCAAGAATGGACCCTAAAAAGTATTGCCCCAGCATGGTGATTGACGCAGATAGTAAGATCTTCACGTCTAGCATCCTTACACACTTAACAGATTTGGACAAGAGTATGGGAAGGCTCTGAAAGTTTCAAATAGGCTTTCAAAAGGATCAGGGAACAGCACCAAATGGGTTCTTAGTGAGAAGTCTACAGGATCTGGTCTGGTTTGGTACATATGATTCCATCTTTATAGCCTCAATTGACATCACATCAGCTTTTGACATGGTCAGTCGTCAAAGGCTGTGGACCAAACTTAGTTCATGGGGAATACCACCCTACCTGTTAAAAATACTGGTAGGACTGCACAATAATTCTAATAATCTAGAAAGATCAAGACCACAACAGGTTTGAGACAAGGGTGCATTCTAGCCCCTTGTCTCTTCAATCTGTATGTTTCAGATGTAGGCAATTTTGTCCATGTAGGCCTTCGCACCATCTCGAGTGTCAGGTATAAAATATACCACGCCCCTATTGGCCTACAAAAACTGATTGCTTCTTTTTCAGTGTGTGCAAGAGAGAACACTCTCTGTATAAACGCTAAAAAAACAAAGATTTGAAGACTGACTAAATCTAGTAGTAAGTTGGTATTGGCTAGATTAGCTTGCATAATGCTATGACGCAGTTGTGCTTGAAAAATGTGGACGGTTGGATTTTGTTGGGAGGAGCTCTCAATGTGAGATGCATTAATAAGAATGTAGCAGGGGGGACTACAAATGTTAATGAAATGAGCTGTCTTGTGATCCCTACTGTGAAATTGAAAGGGACATATTGGTGGAGTTTCTGGATGAGTGGAACTTGGTTATGATGAATGGCAGAACGAAGGGCGGTACACCGGCACAACACACCTGGTTCTGTGGCACTTAAAGTGCAACACTTGACTATGTCTGTGTTAACATGTCATTTACTAAGAGGGTATTAGACTTTATGGAGTGCCCCCAGATGGCAATGTCTAAAATTGGAGACATTGATATCAGTGGTGGGGTTGATAGAATAATGTGGAATACCATGAACCTCTGCTTATTTTTCACCTATTTAAAAAATCATTGGGAGGACATAGAATATACATTTCAAAATATGCAGTGTGACAAAATCTTAAAATGGACCACTAACTGAGAGGTATGCTACAGCATGTACCAATTATAAAGTATAAGATGACATACTACAAGAAGCTGTGTATGACCCAGAGATTAAAATGGAAAAAAGGAGGATGCATGAAGACATCTGGTATATTAAAAAGCGTCTAGTGCACAGTGAGGTCAAGGAGACTTTAACAAAAACGTGAAAGAACAAATCAAATAATTGGGTTAAGAGAAGTGCAAGGTGGCAACACCTGTTATTGGCATTATGTAAGGCAGGGTCACTTACAAGGAGCCTATCCTGGGAGCCGGCAGGCGAAAGCTGGCCCCCTCACCAAGGCCCCTCAATAAGGCTCCAGTCTGGAACTGTCAGTGACTGGGGAAGGCTTGGGGGGCATCCATCGCCTCCTCCACACCACTCACGCTGCCCACCACCTTTTACCTTCCTGGGACAGTGCCCTAGCATGCAGCCAACTACTCTCTGAACTCGATCCTCTCCTGGTGCTTGGATTTCCCATTTCAAGTGTTCCTGTCAGTAATGCTCTGGACTACCTTTATGCCTAATCACTAATTCTTTGTCATTATCTTTCTTTCACGATCCTGGTCGAACATTGTCTACATAGCGTGGTATACATTTTTATTTAATTCATCCATTCTATTCCTTGACATCGCCTCAACCTAGCTATGCTTTATAACTTTCACACTTGTGTCCTTGTACAACTGTTGGACCTAGCTGTGCCTTAACACATTTTCTGCTGTTTTCTTTGCCTTACTGCACCCCTTTCCTGCCGACTCCTCGTGTCCGGCTAACTACCTCCCCATCTCTATCAATGCCTTCCTTGGGAAATGCATGGAGACGTTTGTTTTTCCCCAACTAATAAAGCATACTGAGCTCAGTGGTTACCTACATGACCATCAATCCCAATTTCGAGCATCCAGAGGCACGGAAACGGCTCTCCTGAACAACCGTGAAGAACTGCTTGCATCTCTTGACTCTAACTCACCTGCTGTTCTCATTCTACTCAATCTCTCCTCTACTTTCGATACGTTCAACCACTCCACTCTCATAAAACGGATCGATGATACCCTTGGTATCTCGAAGCTGGCACTGGACTGGTTCACTGTCATGATGCCTGCCCCCGGGAAACCAGATCAGGCCCAGCAACCCCGAAAGCAGGCATCATGCCATTTTGAGCGCGCCCAAAGACCCCAGCTAGGGACTGTTTGGGTGCAGTCCTGGCGCCTATGGCGCCAGGCTCATAAACACAGAGTCATTTCTGGCACCATGGGCGCCAGGCTCATAGTAGAAAACCCACCTGATGCAGACCATGCTGCATACTTACCTGATGCAGACCATGCTGCAAAAGGCCTCAAGCCAAATGAGGCTTAGGAGGGACTATTTTACCTGAGGGACTACTTTTTACTCGGGTGGGGCTATGGAAGGATACTTACCTTGGACTTCTTCCAAGGCTATTAAACCACACCCGAACAGCAGCACACGCTTTGCGTTATTCTGCATCCAGCAGCGTAACGCTCACCGTGCCTGCAGCAGCTTCCAGTCTTCTGTCACGCCCGCTTCAAGCCCAGAGCTCCTAGAAATAAGAAGAAAGAAGGAGAAGAGGTTAGAACAGGAGCATCACAGTAATCCTTACCTGAATCCTTGATCCAACACGCACTCAAGCTGGAAGCAAGAAGTCACACGTGCGTTGCCTCGCATCTCGCGGCGCCGCGCTGAACTCACCAGCCTTCGCTGCATCTCTGCATTCTATCGCGATATTCAGCATCTCCCGGCCGCTCGCCGACACCTAGGGAGACAAGAACAACAAGGTGAGCTAAGGGAAAACAAAAGGACAAGTAAGCCAGCTACCCCCCAAAGACTTACCTGATTACCACAGGGGGTGCTTGGCTCATCTCGGGTCGGCGCAGCTTACACAGCATCTTCGCCGTACCCCGGCCCCAAAGGGAAAAACAAAAGGACAATAAGGCAAGCTACTCCCCCAAGACTTACCTGATTTACCACAGGGGGTAATTAGCTCATCTCGGGTCGGCACAGCTTACACTTCATCTTCGCCTTAGCCCGGCTCCTAAGGGGAAAACAAAGGACTAGAGGGGAAAACCTACCTCCACAATAGACTTACTCACGGCACCTTGCCTGGATTCTTAGAGTCAATACTGCTCTGGAACTCGCCAATTCCGCCACACCAGTGAAGTAACTGGTCATCTACGCGCCCCTGCGTTCGAAGCAGGATGGAAAGCTCATCCTTACAAACCATCAGGTGGGACTAAGACGAGATATCAAGTGGGAAGTGATCTGTGGGAAGACAACGGGGGTGGGGAAGGTGGGTTAACGCTCAATTCCACGTGTGGTTAATCCCCTTTCTCCTTTGCAGAAGGATATTCCTGCGAGCCAGACAAACTAGGCTGAGTGGGCCAGTCCAGTCAGTCATCTCGGCGCTACGCGTCAAGCTGGTGGAAACAACAGCGGCCCAGTTCCGATCGACGCCGTCGTGGGAGCCAGGTGAGCATAACATTCACCTCCTTCCTCACTGACCGTCCCTCCCAGGTTATCCTGTCTTCTTTCTCCTCTCTCACCTCTATCTCCACTTGTGGAATTCCCCAAAGCTCTAACCTTTCACCCTGGCTCTTTAACGTCTACCTCACCCAGCTTGCTCAGCTTGTCTCCACTTTCTCCTTGCACTTCCAGTGTTATGCAGACAACATCCATCTCTTCTCCAAACTTCCAGCTATACCTATGAACCTCCTCTTACTTCCTCAACCATTCCTGACAGCTTATCTGCTATCCAGTCCGTGTGTGCCTCTAATGAACTCTGTCTAAATGCCAATAAGACTTCCTATTGGGACTTCTGCTCCTTCGATTTTCCATACACTCTGGCCACTCTCTATGGGCTTATCAGATCTGGCCTTACTGTTTCTATTTTCTTAATTCAATCTTTTTTGCTTTTAAAATTGCATTTTTATAATCCGCAGCAGCCGAGCGATAAGTCCGAAGAGCGGTGGGGCATGGATCTGTCCTTCATTGTCTTTGGGTACATCTTTTCAGTTTTCTATGCTTTATTATATGCTGGTGACATTCAACTAACCCCCATTTTCTCCCTCTTCCTAACCCCATCTATTGCACTTTATTCTGCAGTGGAGCCCCGTTTGCTCAACTAGTCCACTCCCCTTCCCTTCTGTCACTCCTGCATCCTTAACCTTCACCACCCATGCCACACCTGTACCGCATCCGTCTACCCCAGCTTGCTTGTGACCCTAATGGCCACCACTTCCTTGATCCTCCCCCTGTATGTGTCGTAAGTGCATGCGCTCACTTCCGATAGGCCACCATTCTGAGCTGACTTCACAAACTCATGAACGCTCCATTCCCAGAGCAAACATCAGAGGAGTGGATACACCAAATGGATATCAATGCACCGACTGCATACCATGGTTCATATACCAAATATAAATCAATGCACCAACTGCATCCCATAGCTCGTGCAACAAATGGATATCAATTGCCCAACAGCATCCCATGTCTCTTACACCAAATGAATATCAATGCACAAACTGCATCCCATGGTTCATACTCCTAACGGATATCAATTCACAAACTGCATCCCATGGTTCATACTCCGAACGGATATCAATGCACAAACAGCATCCCATGGTTCATCCACCAAATGGACATCAATGCACCGACTGCATCCCATGACTCATACACCAAATAGATACCAATTCACCAACTGCATGCCATGGTTCATACACCAAATGATATCAATGCACAAACAGCATCCAATGGCTCATATACCAAATATAAATCAATGCACCAACTGCATCCCATAGCTCGTGCAACAAATGGATATCAATGCACCAACAGAATCCCATGAATCATACACTAAATGGATATCAATGCACCAACAGTATCCCATGGCTCTTACACCAAATGGATATCAATGCATCAACTGCATTCCATGACTCATACACCAAATGGATATCAATGCACCAACAGCATTCCATGGCTCTTACACCAAATGACGATCAATGCACCAACTGCATCACATGACCCATACACCAAATGGATATAATGCACTAACAGCATCTGATGGCTCTTATATCAAATGCATATCAATGCACCAACTGCATTCCATGACTCAAACACAAAATGGATATCAATGCGCCAACTGCATCCCATGGCTCTTACACCAAATGGATATCAATGCACAAACTGCATCCCATAACTCTTACACCAAATGGATATCAATACGCCAACTGGATCCCATCACTCATACACTAAATGGATATCAATGCACCAACAACATCCCATGGCTCTTACATCAAATGAATATCAATGCACCAACTGCAGCCCATGACTCATAAAGCAAATATAAATCAATGCACCAACTGCATCCCATAGCTCGTGCAACAAATTGATATCAATGCACCAACAGAATCCCATGACTCGTACACCAAATAGATACCAACTCACCAACTGCATGCCATGGTTCATTCACCAAATTATATCAATGCACAAACAGCATCCCATGGCTCATATACCAAATATAAATCAATGCACCAACTGCATCCCGTGACTCATACACCAAATATAAACCAATGCACCAACAGCATCCCATGAATCTTACATCAAATGGATATCAATGCACCAACAGCATCCCATGACGCAAACACCAAATGGATATCAATGCACCAACTGCATCCTATGACTCATAGACCAAATGGATATCAAGGCACTAACTGCATGCCATGATTCATACACCAAATGGATATCAATGCACCAACTGCATCCCATGACTCATACACCAAATGGACATCAATGCACCAACTGCATCCCATGACTCATACACCAAATGGACATCAATGCACCAACTGCATCCCATGGCTCATACACCAAATGTATATCAAGGCACTAACTGCATCCCATGACTCATACACCAAATGGATATCAATGCACCAACTGCATCCCATGACTCATACACCAAATGGACATCAATGCACCAACTGCATCCCATGACTCATACACCAAATGGACATCAATGCACCAACAGAATCCCATGACTCAAATACCAAATGGATATCAATGCACCAACTGCATCCCATGGATCTTACACCAAATGGATATCAATGCACAAACTGCATTCCATTACTCTAACACCAAATGGATATCAATGCACCAACTGGATCCCATGACTCATACACCAAATGGACATCAATGCACCAACAGAATCCCACGACTCAAATACCAAATGGATATCAATGCACCGACTGCATCCCATGGCTCTTACACCAAATGGATATCAATGCACAAACTGCATTCCATGACTCTAACACCAAATGGATATCAATGCACCAACTGGATCCCATGACTCATACACTAAATGGATATCAATGCACCAACTGCATCCCATGACTCATACACCAAATGGACATCAATGCACCAACTGCATCCCATGACTCGTACACCAAATAGATACCAATTCACCAACTGCATGCCATGGTTCATTCACCAAATGATATCAATGCACAAACAGCATCCCATGGCTCATATACCAAATATAAATAAATGCACCAACTGCATCCTGTGACTCATACACCAAATATAAACCAATGCACCAACAGCATCCCATGAATCTTACATCAAATGGATATCAATGCACCAACAGCATCCCATGACGCAAACACCAAATGGATATCAATGCACTAACAGCATCTGTGGCTCTTATATCAAATGCATATCAATGCACCAACTGCATTCCATGACTCAAACACAAAATGGATATCAATGCGCCAACTGCATCCCATGGCTCTTACACCAAATGGATATCAATTCACAAACTGCATCCCATAACTCTTACACCAAATGGATATCAATACGCCAACTGGATCCCATCACTCATACACTAAATGGATATCAATGCACCAACAGCATCCCATGGCTCTTACATCAAATGAATATCAATGCACCAACTGCAGCCCATAGCTCGTGCAACAAATTGATATCAATCCACCAACAGAATCCCATGACTCAAATACCAAATGGATATCAATGCACCAACTGCATCCCATGGCTCTTACACCAAATGGATATCAATGCACAAACTGCATTCCATGACTCTAACACCAAATGGATATCAATGCACCAACTGGATCCCATGACTCATACACTAAATGGATATCAATGCACCAACTGCATCCCATGACTCATACACCAAATGGACACCAATGCACCAACTGCATCCCATGACTCGTACACCAAATAGATACCAATTCACCAACTGCATGCCATGGTTCATTCACCAAATGATATCAATGCACAAACAGCATCCCATGGCTCATATACCAAATATAAATCAATGCACCAACTGCATCCCGTGACTCATACACCAAATATAAACCAATGCACCAACAGCATCCCATGAATCTTACATCAAATGGATATCAATGCACCAACAGCATCCCATGACGCAAACACCAAATGGATATCAATGCACCAACTGCATCCTATGACTCATAGACCAAATGGATATCAAGGCACTAACTGCATGCCATGATTCATACACCAAATGGATATCAATGCACCAACTGCATCCCATGACTCATACACCAAATGGATATCAATGCACCAACTGCATCCCATGACTCATACACCAAATGGACATCAATGCACCAACTGCATCCCATGACTCATACACCAAATGGACATCAATGCACCAACAGAATCCCATGACTCAAATACCAAATGGATATCAATGCACCAACTGCATCCCATGGATCTTACACCAAATGGATATCAATGCACAAACTGCATTCCATTACTCTAACACCAAATGGATATCAATGCACCAACTGGATCCCATGACTCATACACCAAATGGACATCAATGCACCAACAGAATCCCACGACTCAAATACCAAATGGATATCAATGCACCGACTGCATCCCATGGCTCTTACACCAAATGGATATCAATGCACAAACTGCATTCCATGACTCTAACACCAAATGGATATCAATGCACCAACTGGATCCCATGACTCATACACTAAATGGATATCAATGCACCAACTGCATCCCATGACTCATACACCAAATGGACATCAATGCACCAACTGCATCCCATGACTCGTACACCAAATAGATACCAATTCACCAACTGCATGCCATGGTTCATTCACCAAATGATATCAATGCACAAACAGCATCCCATGGCTCATATACCAAATATAAATAAATGCACCAACTGCATCCTGTGACTCATACACCAAATATAAACCAATGCACCAACAGCATCCCATGAATCTTACATCAAATGGATATCAATGCACCAACAGCATCCCATGACGCAAACACCAAATGGATATCAATGCACTAACAGCATCTGTGGCTCTTATATCAAATGCATATCAATGCACCAACTGCATTCCATGACTCAAACACAAAATGGATATCAATGCGCCAACTGCATCCCATGGCTCTTACACCAAATGGATATCAATTCACAAACTGCATCCCATAACTCTTACACCAAATGGATATCAATACGCCAACTGGATCCCATCACTCATACACTAAATGGATATCAATGCACCAACAGCATCCCATGGCTCTTACATCAAATGAATATCAATGCACCAACTGCAGCCCATAGCTCGTGCAACAAATTGATATCAATCCACCAACAGAATCCCATGACTCAAATACCAAATGGATATCAATGCACCAACTGCATCCCATGGCTCTTACACCAAATGGATATCAATGCACAAACTGCATTCCATGACTCTAACACCAAATGGATATCAATGCACCAACTGGATCCCATGACTCATACACTAAATGGATATCAATGCACCAACTGCATCCCATGACTCATACACCAAATGGACACCAATGCACCAACTGCATCCCATGACTCGTACACCAAATAGATACCAATTCACCAACTGCATGCCATGGTTCATTCACCAAATGATATCAATGCACAAACAGCATCCCATGGCTCATATACCAAATATAAATCAATGCACCAACTGCATCCCGTGACTCATACACCAAATATAAACCAATGCACCAACAGCATCCCATGAATCTTACATCAAATGGATATCAATGCACCAACAGCATCCCATGACGCAAACACCAAATGGATATCAATGCACCAACTGCATCCTATGACTCATAGACCAAATGGATATCAAGGCACTAACTGCATGCCATGATTCATACACCAAATGGATATCAATGCACCAACTGCATCCCATGACTCATACACCAAATGGACATCAATGCACCAACTGCATCCCATGGCTCATACACCAAATGGATATCAAGGCACTAACTGCATCCCATGACTCATACACCAAATGGATATCAATGCACCAACTGCATCCCATGACTCATACACCAAATGGACATCAATGCACCAACTGCATGCCATGGTTCATACACCAAATGATGTCAATGCACAAACAGCATCCCCTGGCTCATATACCACATATAAATCAATGCACCAACTGCATCCCAGAGCTCGTGCAACAAATGGATATCAATGCACCAACAGCATCCCATGACTCATACACTAAATGGATATCAATGCACCAACAGTATCCCATGGCTCTTACACCAAATGTATATCAATGCATGAACTGCATTCCGTGACTCATGCACCAAATGGATATCAATGCACCAACAGTATCCCATGGCTCTTACACCAAATGGATATCAATGCACCAACAGCATTCCATGGCTCTTACACCAAATGGATATCAATGCACCAACAGCATCCCATGACGCAAACACCAAATGGATACCAATGCACCAACAGCATCTGATGGCTCTTATATCAAATGCATGTCAATGCACCAACTGCATCCCATGACTCAAACACAAAATGGATATCAATGTGCCAACTGCATCCCATGGCTCTTACACCAAATGGATATCAATGCACAAACTGCATCCCATAACTCTTACACCAAATGGATATCAATACACCAACTGGATCCCATGACTCATACACTAAATGGATATTAATACACAAACAGCATCCCATGACACTTACATAAAATGGATATGAATGCACCAACTGCATCCCATGACTCATAAACCAAATGGATATCAATGCACCAACAGTATCCCATGACTCTTACACCAAATGAATATCAATGCACCAACTGGATCCCATGACTCATACACTAAATGGATATCAATGCACCAACTGCATCCCATGGCTCATACACTAAATATAAACCAATGCACCAACGGCATCCCATGACTCATACACCAAATATAAACCAATGCACCAACAGCATCCCATGGCTCTTACATCAAATGGATATCAATGCACCAACTGCATCCCATGACTCAAACACCAAATGGATATCAATCCACCAACTACATCCCATGACTCATGCACCAAATGGATATCAATGCACCAACTGCATCCCATGACTCATACACCAAATGGACATCAATGCACCAACTGCATCCCATGACTCATACACCAAATAGATACCAATACACCAACTGCATGCCATGGTTCATACACCAAATGATATCAATGCACAAACAGCATCCAATGGCTCATATACCAAATATAAATCAATGCACCAACTGCATCCCATAGCTCGTGCAACAAATTGATATCAATGCACCAACAGAATCCCATGACTCATACACTAAATGGATATCAATGCACCAACAGTATCCCATAGCTCTTACACCAAATGGATATCAATGCATCAACTGCATTCCTTGATTCATACACCAAATGGATATCAATGCACCAACAGCATTCCATGGCTCTTACACCAAATGGCTATCAATGCACCAACTGCATCACATGACCCATACACCAAATGGATGTAATGCACCAACAACATCTGATGCTCTTATATCAAATGCATATCAATGCACCAATGGCATTCCATGACTGAAACACAAAATGGATATCAATGCACCAACTGCATCCCATGGCTCTTACATCAAATGGATATCAATGCACAAACTGCATCCAATAACTCTTACACCAAATGGATATCAATACGCCAACTGGATCCCATCACTCATACACTAAATGGATATCAATGCACCAACAGCATCCCATGGCTCTTACATCAAATGAATATCAATGCACCAACTGCAGCCCATGACTCATAAAGCAAATGGATATCAATGCACCAACAGTATCCCATGACTCTTGCATAAAATGGATATCAATGCACCAACTGCATCCCATGACTCAAATACCAAATGGATATCAATGCACCAACTGCATCCCATGGCTCTTACACCAAATGGATATCAATGCACAAACTGCATCCCATGACTCTAACACCAAATGGATATCAATGCACCAACTGGATCCCATGACTCATACACTAAATGGATATCAATGCACCAACTGCATCCCATGGCTCATACACTAAATATAAACCAATGCACCAACGGCATCCCATGACTCATACACCAAATATAAACCAATGCACCAACAGCATCCCATGGCTCTTACATCAAATGGATATCAATGCACCAACTGCATCTCATGACTCAAACACCAAATGGATATCAATCCACCAACTACATCCCATGACTCATGCACCAAATGGATATCAATGCACCAACTGCATCCCATGACTCTTACACCAAATGAATATCAATGCACCAACTGGATCCCATGACTCATACACTAAATGGATATCAATGCACCAACTGCATCCCATGGCTCATACACTAAATATAAACCAATGCACCAACGGCATCCCATGACTCATACACCAAATATAAACCAATGCACCAACAGCATCCCATGGCTCTTACATCAAATGGATATCAATGCACCAACTGCATCCCATGACTCAAACACCAAATGGATATCAATCCACCAACTACATCCCATGACTCATGCACCAAATGGATATCAATGCACCAACTGCATCCCATGACTCATACACCAAATGGACATCAATGCACCAACTGCATCCCATGACTCATACACCAAATAGATACCAATACACCAACTGCATGCCATGGTTCATACACCAAATGATATCAATGCACAAACAGCATCCAATGGCTCATATACCAAATATAAATCAATGCACCAACTGCATCCCATAGCTCGTGCAACAAATTGATATCAATGCACCAACAGAATCCCATGACTCATACACTAAATGGATATCAATGCACCAACAGTATCCCATGGCTCTTACACCAAATGGATATCAATGCATCAACTGCATTCCTTGACTCATACACCAAATGGATATCAATGCACCAACAGCATTCCATGGCTCTTACACCAAATGGCTATCAATGCACCAACTGCATCACATGACCCATACACCAAATGGATGTAATGCACCAACAACATCTGATGCTCTTATATCAAATGCATATCAATGCACCAATGGCATTCCATGACTGAAACACAAAATGGATATCAATGCACCAACTGCATCCCATGGCTCTTACATCAAATGGATATCAATGCACAAACTGCATCCAATAACTCTTACACCAAATGGATATCAATACGCCAACTGGATCCCATCACTCATACACTAAATGGATATCAATGCACCAACAGCATCCCATGGCTCTTACATCAAATGAATATCAATGCACCAACTACATCCCATGACTCATGCACCAAATGGATATCAATGCACCAACTGTATCCCATGACTCTTACACCAAAAGAATATCAATGCACCAACTGGATCCCATGACTCATACACTAAATGGATATCAATGCACCAACTGCATCCCATGGCTCATACACTAAATATAAACCAATGCACCAACGGCATCCCATGACTCATACACCAAATATAAACCAATGCACCAACAGCATCCCATGGCTCTTACATCAAATGGATATCAATGCACCAACTGCATCCCATGACTCAAACACCAAATGGATATCAATCCACCAACTACATCCCATGACTCATGCACCAAATGGATATCAATGCACCAACTGCATCCCATGACTCATACACCAAATGGACATCAATGCACCAACTGCATCCCATGACTCATACACCAAATAGATACCAATACACCAACTGCATGCCATGGTTCATACACCAAATGATATCAATGCACAAACAGCATCCAATGGCTCATATACCAAATATAAATCAATGCACCAACTGCATCCCATAGCTCGTGCAACAAATTGATATCAATGCACCAACAGAATCCCATGACTCATACACTAAATGGATATCAATGCACCAACAGTATCCCATGGCTCTTACACCAAATGGATATCAATGCATCAACTGCATTCCTTGACTCATACACCAAATGGATATCAATGCACCAACAGCATTCCATGGCTCTTACACCAAATGGCTATCAATGCACCAACTGCATCACATGACCCATACACCAAATGGATGTAATGCACCAACAACATCTGATGCTCTTATATCAAATGCATATCAATGCACCAATGGCATTCCATGACTGAAACACAAAATGGATATCAATGCACCAACTGCATCCCATGGCTCTTACATCAAATGGATATCAATGCACAAACTGCATCCAATAACTCTTACACCAAATGGATATCAATACGCCAACTGGATCCCATCACTCATACACTAAATGGATATCAATGCACCAACAGCATCCCATGGCTCTTACATCAAATGAATATCAATGCACCAACTGCAGCCCATGACTCATAAAGCAAATGGATATCAATGCACCAACAGTATCCCATGACTCTTGCATAAAATGGATATCAATGCACCAACTGCATCCCATGACTCAAATACCAAATGGATATCAATGCACCAACTGCATCCCATGGCTCTTACACCAAATGGATATCAATGCACAAACTGCATCCCATGACTCTAACACCAAATGGATATCAATGCACCAACTGGATCCCATGACTCATACACTAAATGGATATCAATGCACCAACTGCATCCCATGGCTCATACACTAAATATAAACCAATGCACCAACGGCATCCCATGACTCATACACCAAATATAAACCAATGCACCAACAGCATCCCATGGCTCTTACATCAAATGGATATCAATGCACCAACTGCATCCCATGACTCAAACACCAAATGGATATCAATCCACCAACTACATCCCATGACTCATGCACCAAATGGATATCAATGCACCAACTGCATCCCATGACTCATACACCAAATGGACATCAATGCACCAACTGCATCCCATGACTCATACGCCAAATAGATACCAATACACCAACTGCATGCCATGGTTCATACACCAAATGATATCAATGCACAAACAGCATCCAATGGCTCATATGCCAAATATAAATCAATGCACGAACTGCATCCTATAGCTCGTGCAACAAATTGATATCAATGCACCAACAGAATCCCATGACTCATACACTAAATGGATATCAATGCACCAACAGTATCCCATGGCTCTTACACCAAATGGATATCAATGCATCAACTGCATTCCTTGACTCATACACCAAATGGATATCAATGCACCAACAGCATTCCATGGCTCTTACACCAAATGGCTATCAATGCACCAACTGCATCACATGACCCATACACCAAATGGATGTAATGCACCAACAACATCTGATGCTCTTATATCAAATGCATATCAATGCACCAACTGCATTCCATGACTCAAACACAAAATGGATATCAATGCGCCAACTGCATCCCATGGCTCTTACATCAAATGGATATCAATGCACAAACTGCATCCCATAACTCTTACACCAAATGGATATCAATGCGCCAACTGGATCCCATCACTCATACACTAAATGGATATCAATGCACCAACAGCATCCCATGGCTCTTACATCAAATGGCTATCAATGCACCAACTGCATCACATGACCCATACACCAAATGGATGTAATGCACCAACAACATCTGATGCTCTTATATCAAATGCATATCAATGCACCAACTGCATTCCATGACTCAAACACAAAATGGATATCAATGCGCCAACTGCATCCCATGGCTCTTACATCAAATGGATATCAATGCACAAACTGCATCCCATAACTCTTACACCAAATGGATATCAATGCGCCAACTGGATCCCATCACTCATACACTAAATGGATATCAATGCACCAACTGCAGCCCATGACTCATAAAGCAAATGGATATCAATGCACCAACAGTATCCCATGACTCTTGCATAAAATGGATATCAATGCACCAACTGCATCCCATGACTCAAATACCAAATGGATATCAATGCACCAACTGCATCCCATGGCTCTTACACCAAATGGATATCAATGCACAAACTGCATCCCATGACTCTAACACCAAATGGATATCAATGCACCAACTGGATCCCATGACTCATACACTAAATGGATATCAATGCACCAACTGCATCCCATGGCTCATACACTAAATATAAACCAATGCACCAACGGCATCCCATGACTCATACACCAAATATAAACCAATGCACCAACAGCATCCCATGGCTCTTACATCAAATGGATATCAATGCACCAACTGCATCCCATGACTCAAACACCAAATGGATATCAATCCACCAACTACATCCCATGACTCATGCACCAAATGGATATCAATGCACCAACTGCATCCCATGACTCATACACCAAATGGACATCAATGCACCAACTGCATCCCATGACTCATACGCCAAATAGATACCAATACACCAACTGCATGCCATGGTTCATACACCAAATGATATCAATGCACAAACAGCATCCAATGGCTCATATGCCAAATATAAATCAATGCACGAACTGCATCCTATAGCTCGTGCAACAAATTGATATCAATGCACCAACAGAATCCCATGACTCATACACTAAATGGATATCAATGCACCAACAGTATCCCATGGCTCTTACACCAAATGGATATCAATGCATCAACTGCATTCCTTGACTCATACACCAAATGGATATCAATGCACCAACAGCATTCCATGGCTCTTACACCAAATGGCTATCAATGCACCAACTGCATCACATGACCCATACACCAAATGGATGTAATGCACCAACAACATCTGATGCTCTTATATCAAATGCATATCAATGCACCAACTGCATTCCATGACTCAAACACAAAATGGATATCAATGCGCCAACTGCATCCCATGGCTCTTACATCAAATGGATATCAATGCACAAACTGCATCCCATAACTCTTACACCAAATGGATATCAATGCGCCAACTGGATCCCATCACTCATACACTAAATGGATATCAATGCACCAACAGCATCCCATGGCTCTTACATCAAATGGCTATCAATGCACCAACTGCATCACATGACCCATACACCAAATGGATGTAATGCACCAACAACATCTGATGCTCTTATATCAAATGCATATCAATGCACCAACTGCATTCCATGACTCAAACACAAAATGGATATCAATGCGCCAACTGCATCCCATGGCTCTTACATCAAATGGATATCAATGCACAAACTGCATCCCATAACTCTTACACCAAATGGATATCAATGCGCCAACTGGATCCCATCACTCATACACTAAATGGATATCAATGCACCAACTGCAGCCCATGACTCATAAAGCAAATGGATATCAATGCACCAACAGTATCCCATGACTCTTGCATAAAATGGATATCAATGCACCAACTGCATCCCATGACTCAAATACCAAATGGATATCAATGCACCAACTGCATCCCATGGCTCTTACACCAAATGGATATCAATGCACAAACTGCATCCCATGACTCTAACACCAAATGGATATCAATGCACCAACTGGATCCCATGACTTATACACTAAATGGATATCAATGCACCAACTGCATCCCATGACTCATACACCAAATGGACATCAATGGACCAACTGCATCCCATGACTCGTACACCAAATATATACCAATTCACCAACTCCATGCCATGGTTCATACACCAAATGATATCAATGCACAAACTGCATCCAATGGCTCATATACCAAATATAAATCAATGCACCAACTGCATCCCATGACTCATACACCAAATATAAACCAATGCACCAACAGCATCCCATGACTCTTACATCAAATGGATATCAATGCACCAACAGCATCCCATGACTCAAACACCAAATGGATATCAATGCACCAACTGCATCCTATGACTCATACACCAAATGGATATCAAGGCACTAACTGCATGCCATGATTCATACACCAAATGGATATCAATGCACCAACTGCATCCCATGACTCATACACCAAATGGATATCAAGGCACTAACTGCATCCCATGACTCATACACCAAATGGATATCAATGCACCAACTGCATCCCATGACTCATAAACCAAATGGACATCAATGCACCAACTGCATCCCATGACTCATACAACAAAAAGATACCAATTCACCAACTGCATGCCATGGTTCATACACCAAATGATATAAATGCACAAACAGCATCCCATGGCTCATATACCACATATAAATCAATGCACCAATTGCATCCCATAGCTCGTGCAACAAATGGATATCAATGCACCATCGGCATCCCATGACTCATACACTAAATGGATATCAATGCACCAACAGCATCTGATGGCTCTTATATCAAATGCATATCAATGCACCAACTGCATCCCATGACTCAAACACAAAATGGATATCAATGCGCCAACTCCATCCCATGGCTCTTACACCAAATAGATATCAATGCACCAACAGCATTCCATGGCTCTTACACCAAATGGATATCAATGCACCAACTGCATCACATGACCCATACACCAAATGGATATCAATGCACCAACAGCATCTGATGGCTCTTATATCAAATGCATATCAATGCACCAACTGCATCCCATGACTCAAACACAAAATGGATATCAATGCGCCAACTGCATCCCATGGCTCTTACACCAAATGGATATCAATGCACAAACTGCATCCCATAACTCTTACATCAAATGGATATCAATACACCACCTGGATCCCATGACTCATACACTAAATCGATATTGATGCACCAACAGCATCCCATGGCTCTTACATAAAATGGATCTCAATGCACCAACTGCATCCCATGACTCATAAACCAAATGGATATCAATGCACCAACATTATCCCATGACTCTTACAACAAATGGATATCAATGCACTAACTGGATCCCATGACTCATACACTAAATGGATATCAATGCACCAACTGCATCCCATGGCTCATACACTAAATATAAACCAATGCACCAACGGCATCCCATGACTCATACACCAAATATAAACCAATGCACCAACAGCATCCCATGGCTCTTACATCAAATGGATATCAATGCACCAACGGCATCCCATGACTCATACACCAAATATAAACCAATGCACCAACTGCATCCCATGTCTCATACACCAAATGGACATCAATGCACCAACTGCATCCCATGACTCATACACCAAATAGATACCAATTCACCAACTGCATGCGATGGTTCATACACGAAATGATATCAATGCACAAACAGCATCCAATGGCTCATACACCAAATATAAATCTATGCACCAACTGCATCCCATAGCTCGTGCAACAAATGGATATCAAGGCACCAACAGAATCCCATGACTCATACACTAAATGGATATCAATGCACAAACAGTATCCCATGGCTCTTACACCAAATGGATGTCAATGCACCAACAGCATTCCATGGCTCTTACACCAAATGGATATAAATGCACCAACTGCATCACATGACCCATACACCAAATGGACATCAAAGCACCAACAGCATCTGATGGCTCTTATATCAAATGCATATCAATGCACCAACTGCATCCCATGACTCAACCACAAAATGGATATCAATGCACCAACTGCATCCCATGACTCAAACACAAAATGGATATCAATGCGCCAACTGCATCCCATGGCTCATACACTGAATGGATATCAATGCACCAACAGCATCCCATGGCTCTTACATCAAATGGATATCAATGCACCAACTGCATCCCATTATTCATAAACCAAATGAATATCAATGCACCAACAGTATCCCATGACTCTTACATCAAATGGATATCAATGCACCAACTGCATCCCATGACTCAAACACCAAACGGATATCAATGCACCAACTGCATCCCATGGCTCTTACACCAAATGGATATTAATGCACAAACTGCATCCCATGACTTTTACACCAAATGGATATCAATGCACCAACTTCATCCCATGACTCATACACTAAATGGATATAAATGCACCAACTGCATCCAATGGCTCATACACCAAATATAAACCAATGCATCAACGGCATCCCATGACTCATACACCAAATATAAACCAATGCACCAACTGCATCCCATGGCTCTTACATCAAATGGATATCAATGCACCAACTGCATCCCATGACTCAAACTCCAAATGGATATCCATGCACCAACTGCATCCCATGACTCATGCACAAATGGATATCAATGCACCAACTGCATCCCATGGCTCTTACACCAAATGGATATCAATGCACCAACTGCATCCCATGACTCATACACCAAACTATATCAATGCACAAACTGCATCCCATGGCTCATACAACAAATTATATCAATGCACAAACTGCATCTCATGGATCATACACCAAATATAAATCAATGCACAAAATATATCAGTGCACCAACTACATTCCATGGTTCATACACTACAAGAATATCAGTGCACCAACTGCATCTAACGATTCATACACCAAACAGATATTGAATCATCATGTGCATCCCGTGGTTCATACACCAGATTGATATCAGTGCACCAATGGCCTCCCATGGTTTCTGCACAAAATGGATATCAGTGCACCAGCTCAATCCCACGTGCCATAAACAAAATGGCTGCCAGAGCTCAGCGGCCCACACTTGAGATTCTGCATCAGATATTAATAAATAATGTCTATGAGTGTTTATAAGTTTAAAGCGGTTAGAAACTGCAGATGACGTTCATATTATTTCACATCAGTATCTCTCTAAAAATAACTGAAATTAAAATATTGCGACGTAAACATGTTTATCATGGACATGCATTTTTCCCTTCAGAGTTCTGAAATAACATGTAATGGCTTTGTTATTCCATCAAAATAAATATTGGAGAATTATGAATTTGAGATCTATTCTTGATTCTATGTATAAGATTGGCCCAAGTTTATAATTATAACGTGACATATCCAGACAGCCAAACAGATTCCTCTATAAGTACAGGGCCCCGGCAGTGACTAGCCCAGTCCTCTCCCTGCGCCCCTCATTCACAGTGTCAGACTCTGCTTCTGTTGGCAGAACATTGGCTTTCAAGCTGCAAGAATGTAATACACGGGGCAGGAAGATCAGGGTTGAAGGTAACTGGAATCCTTTTATCGTGTTGCAACATGAAGGTAAAAAGTATACATTTAACATGTTTCAGATGTTAAAATACTACTGTCTAGCGGTGCTTGTTACGCGTTTTCACAGTGAAGAGATGTATGGCAATATGCATTATTAGGCTATATTAGTTTAAGCCACAGATTGCTTGAGAGTAGTTATTATCATGTACTGGTGACTGAACCCTGCAGCACAGCAGAGGGGCGCCTTCTACAGAGATGTGTGATGGGAGTACTACATGTGCTTACGGGACAATTAGACAGAAATGAGCAGTGGAGGATGCTGCAGTCTAATTTGATTGCATTTATATTTTTATTTTTCTACTGCCATTTCCAACTGGTGATGCACCCACCACACAGGACGGAGAGGGGAAAATTCAGCAGGTGGCAAGTAATACTTTCATACACTGAAAATTGTGCACGTAATCACATCTAGACTCTGCTACTCACAATGAGTTACTCACAATGAGTTATATGCTGTAGCTACCTTTACTACTCACAGCGGTCTGCATTCGCTGTCTGGCATTCTCCACGGTTTATGGCCAGTGTAGGCACTTGCCTAAATCAGCAGTACTGAGGGTAAAGCATTGAGCTCTGGGTGTGGCAGTGGGTTTATAAAGGTGTTTTCTTTACTTAAAGTGTTCCAGGCTCAGAATGGGATGTGGCGCCAGCCAGGCAGCGTAGCGTGAAACATTGAAGAACAACGCCCCTAATTCCAAGTATCACTTTCATGGGGTCTTTTCAAAACCTGCCAGAGTTGCAGAGCTCCAGCAAGCATGGAATGAATTGAACGCGCGACATGGCAGCTGGGTGGCCCGCACCAGGCTTGTCATAGATGTACTGGCACTGCTGAGCCTGGAAGACTTGGCTCCCCTCCCTTCTCCACTCTCTACTCTACCTTTGCCCTTTCCTCACAGGCTCACCCTTTCTGAAACGTACACGGAACTAGCAGGTAAGAGATGAAACTGCATTATTGCCTGACATTATATGCTTCAAACTTGCAGCAGGGGTTTGAGAATGAGCTATAAGATTCGAATATAAAGCACTTATAATGGACTCAAGGACGCACAATTTCAATCTGAAATCTTCTTGGGAATGGCGACATTGCACTTGTGAATGTGATAGGTGTTAACAGTGAATGTTAGTGCACACGCTGAGACCGTGATAAGTGTGGCAATCATACAGAGATAGCTTTGTGGATTAATGTCATGGAATCTTTGCATAACCTACAGGTCGCAAGGTCCAAGCCCGGTGTGTAAGGTTGCTGGGCTCTGTACCTGCAGCAAAGATCTGCTAATGGGATAAAAACAGAACATCTTGCAGTGCTGTGGCACAACACTAGTCCTTCTTGGTGGGACTGCTATACCGTAAAGGAACAGTACTGATGCCAGTGGGGCTGTCAGAAAGGAGGGGGCGGTTAAGCCCATCGTGGCTCGCCTCAGTGCCTCCCTTCAGTGCCTGGTGTTCCCATCCTCTGCTATCCGTTTGCCTTTGCATTGCAGTGTGTTGCAAGGTGGGGATCCAGACCCTCAGAATGAATGGGACTTGTAATGTGAGGTGTCAGATGTCTGTGTCTGTGAATTGTGCTGTTTCCTGATCTGCAGTGCTTTGCATGATTGCTGAAATAAAGTGAATTAACTGCCTAATGTTAGGCTTTGCCCTTCTCTTACCATATTTCCGATAAAAGAAATACATTTCTTTGTATAAATAAAAGCACAACAAAGGTAAATAATATGGAGGTAAATCCACTAATATGGAGCTTGTAAGGTTCCCATTGCTGCTGTGCACACGACTCCCCTCCTACTACTGACAGCTTGTTTAGAGTGAGTTACTCCACTCAGATGCATGGGGTCGGTCTAGTGTATATTCTGGCTATTGTGAGTTACTCCACTCAGATGCACGGGGTTGGTTTAGTGTATATTCTGGCTATTGTGAGTTATTCCACTGCTCAGATGCATGGGGTCGGTCTAGTGTATATTCTGGCTATTGTGAGTTACTCCACTCAGATGCATGGGGTCGGTCTAGTGTATATTCTGGCTATTGTGAGTTATTCCACTCAGATGCATGGGGACGGTCTAGTGTATATTCAGGCTATTGTGAGTTATTCCCCTGCTCAGATACACAGGGTCGGTCTAGTGTATATTGTGGCTATTGTGAGTTATTCTCCTGCTCAGATGCATGGGGTCGGTATAGTGTATATTCTGGCTATTGTGAGTTATTCCACTCAGATGCATGGGGTCGGTCTAGTGTATATTCAGGCTATTGTGAGTTATTCCCCTGCTCAGATACACAGGGTCGGTCTAGTGTATATTGTGGCTATTGTGAGTTATTCTGCTGCTCAGATGCATGGGGTCGGTCTAGTGTATATTGTGGCTATTGTGAGTTATTCCGCTGCTCAGATGCATGGGGTCGGTCTAGTGTATATTCTGGCTATTGTGAGTTATTCCCCTGCTCAGTTGCATGGGGTCGGTCTAGTGTATATTCTGGCTATTGTGAGTTATTCTGCAGCTCATATTCATGGGGTCAGTCTAGTCTATATTCTGGCTATTGTGAGTTACTCCACTCAGATGCACGGGGTCGGTCTAGTGTATATTCTGTCTATTGTGAGTTATTCCACTGCTCAGATGCATGGGGTTGGTCTAGTGTGTATTCTGGATATTGTGAGTTATTCCACTGCTCAGATGCATGGGGTAGGTCTACTGTATATTCTGGCTATTGTGAGTTACTCCACTGCTCAGATGCATGGGGTCGGTCTAGTGTGTATTCTGGATATTGTGAGTTATTCCACTGCTCAGATGCATGGGGTCGGTCTAGTGTATATTCTGGCTATTGTGAGTTACTCCACTCAGATGCATGGGGTCAGTCTAGTGTATGTTCTGGCTATTGTGAGTTACTCCACTCAGATGCATGGGGTCGGTCTAGTGTATGTTCTGGCTATTGTGAGTTACTCCACTCAGATGCATGGGGTCGGTCTAGTGTACGTTCAGGCTATTGTGAGTTACTCCACTCAGATGCATGGGGTCGGTCTAGTGTATGTTCTGGCTATTGTGAGTTACTCCACTCAGATGCATGGGGTCGGTCTAGTGTATATTCTGGCTATTGTGAGTTACTCCACTCAGATGCATGGGGTCGGTCTAGTCTATATTCTGGATATTGTGAGTTATTCCACTGGTCAAATGCATGGGGTCGGTCTAGTGTATATTCTGGATATTGTGAGTTACTCCACTGCTCAGATGCATGGGGTCGGTCTAGTGTATATTCTGGCTATTGTGAGTTACTCCTCTCAGATGCATGGGGTCGGTCTAGTCTATATTCTGGATATTGTGAGTTATTCCACTGCTCAGATGCATGGGGTCGGTCTAGTGTATATTCTGGATATTGTGAGTTACTCCACTGCTCAGATGCATGGGGTCGGTCTAGTGTATATTCTGGCTATTGTGAGTTATTCCACTCAGATGCATGGGGTCGGTCTAGTGTATATTCTGGCTATTGTGAGTTATTCCCCTGCTCAGATACACACGGTCGGTCTAGTGTATATTCAGGCTATTGTGAGTTATTCCACTGCTCAGATGCACGGGGTCGGTCTAGTGTATATTCTGGCTATTGTGAGTTATTCCCCTGCTCAGATACACAGGGTCGGTCTAGTGTATATTCTGGCTATTGTGAGTTATTCCACTGCTCAGATGCACGGGGTCGGTCTAGTGTATATTCTGGCTATTGTGAGTTATTCCACTGCTCAGACACATGGGGTCGGTATAGTCTATAATCTGTGCACTGTGGGAGCAGGAGAAGTGTGTACTAATCAGGGCGTCCTGCTTGATCAAATTGTTTGATCTTGCACATATCAGTTTTGCTTCATTGTGTTTTATTCTAGTGACCTTCATAAAGAGATATTCATAAACACCTAGACCCCCCCCCCCTTCTGAACATCAGTTGGGAACACAATTGACACTGAAAGAGAGACAGAAAATGACATGGGCAGGGTGTGCAGTTCTGGTTTCTGGTTTCAAGGAATTACACCTCCACTAGACTGCACCTGTATCAGACATGAGAGAGTGACTCTGTCCCAGCCCCACAGGCCTCTCAAAGGCACCACTCTAGCGCAATCTCTTCCAATGTCCCTACTGTCAAGTCTGCCTTTTAGTGAACCCGAACATACATTAAAAATATATAGCAAACTTGGGGACAGCTTCACTGCCGGGGATACATGGAAAGTTTCCAAACAAAAAACGGAAAGACTCGTAGAAGCTCACAATGGATGCTGTGCTGAAAAATATGCCATCTGTATTGCGCCACTGCGGATCCCAAGGCATGTGGCTTTATACTGTTCCCAGCAGCTGATTTGGATTTCCCTCTTGATTATTTGAAGCCACTTGACATGCATTCTGCACACTACACGTCCACACCCAGACACACCTGTTGCATAAGTGCTGCTTCTGATTGTACACAAAGAAAATGCATGCAAATCCTCAAAAATGTGTGTGTGTGTGTGTAATTTGTAATTTGCTGATACTATAGATGTCCTTATGTGTATCCTGTCGCCACGAGCCTGCATCTCATTATGCATTGATCTACTTTACTTATAGCTTATGCACGCGCACTTTACAAGTTACCCACAGCATCATCAAACGGAAAACTCTGGAAATGCTTTAACAGAGAAATAAAGGTTGAAACACGTCAGGGGGATCTGAGTTTCTATCTGAAAGACAATATTTCAGGCAATCTTAGAAGTAGCAGAACTAGATCTGTCGAGCCTCTGTGCAACAATTGGTTAAAAAGAGCAATCGTCTTTTTCTTCACTGAAAATGGCACTACATAGACATGTGTAGCCCCGTGGGGTGGAGGGAAGGTATGAGGGGACGGCTGTTTACCACACAGTAACACACCTGCAGGCTAATGAAAGGCTAATAATGGTCTGGATGTACATGCCAAAAATATTTCAATGAACCACTGGAATTTTTAAGCAATTTTTTCTTGCTGCAGTGTTTACGGTATTACATTGAGAGGAAAATGGGAGACACAGGGCTGAGTTAATCTGCTTTTATTTTTGATTTATCATCACAGACGCTTGAGGTTAACTCATCAAAAGGGGTGGGAATGAGGGAAAGGAGCGGGAAGGAAGCTCCTACTCTGCAGCATGCCCCATCTTGCTCTCCATGTCCCGCGCTGCCCAAGCTCTTATTAGCAGAGTGCATGGCCGAGCGTGATGTCATTACACACTGGCAGAGGACATCGGGAAAGCGCTTCAGGAGTGGGTCAAGGGAGCGGGGAAGCAAGCTCCAGCTCTGCCGCATGTCCTGTCTTCCTCTCTGTATCTTGCTCTGCCCAAGCTCTTATTAGCAGAGTGCATGGCCGAGCGTGATGTCATTACGCACTGGTAGAGGAGCTCGGGAAAGAGCTTGAGGAGTGAGGCAAGGGAGCAGGGAAGCAAGCTTCAGCTCTGCCGAATGTCCTGTTTTTCCCTCTGTAACTTGCGCTGTGTGCTAAGCTCTTATTAGCCGAGCGCATGGGCGAGCGTGATGGCATTACGCACGGGTAGAGGAGCTTGGGAAAGAGCTTGAGGAGTGAGGCAAGGGAGCGGGGAAGAAAGCACCTGCTCTTCAGAATGTCCGGTTTTGCCCTCTGTGTCTTGCACTGTTTGCTAGGTTCTTATTAGCAGAGGCAAGGCTGAGCATGATGTCACTACGCTCTGGTAGAGGAGCTCGGGAAAGCGCCGCAGGAGTGGGGCAAGGGAGCAGGCAATGATGCTCCAGCTCTGCCAAATTTCCTGTCTTCCTCTCTGTATCTTGTGCTGTCCAAGCTCTTATTAGAAGAGTGCATGGCCGAGTGTGATGTCATTATGCTCTGGTAGAGGAGCTCGGGAAAGCGCTTCAGGAGTGGGGCAAGGGAGTGGGGAAGGAATCTACGACTCAGTCACATCTCACTGGCCCGTGCCGCCCAAGTTCTTATGGTAGAGCCTGATCTCATTACACACAGGGAGGAGAAAGTAGCTGCACCAGAACACTTGTTTATTCTAAAATACATGTTTCCCAAATAACAGAAAACACATTAAAATGTGTTCATGGGTTACCAGACACAGTATGTATACAACTCCAAGATTTTACATAACACCCTTCATGCCTTACAATGAGCCGTTATAAAGGATTTTGGGTGCTATTGGGAAAGAGTAGCAGAAAGGGGTGCTGTGCAGTAGGTGAGAATGGACTTGCTCTGAAGAGCAGAGAGTTAGGATCAGGGGACAGGAAAGCAACAGGAGAGAAGTTACACGTGACATGTGCTACCGGAGATCACAGCATGCTACCATACTGTTGCTGAGCAGATGGTATTAGCAACATTGTAATACCCAGAGCACAAAGACATAGCATGCAGTGACATGTGGCACGGCTCACATGTCACGGCTCCTTCTGCTACTCACTACAAGGGAGCAAAGGCACAATAAGTAGGCAGTCAGGAGCAGAAGGGAGTGGACGAAGGATGCTCAGGAGAGGTTATAGACGATTCAGCCTATTTGAGTGGATGGCAGGCATGGGAGAAAGCAGTTCAGTGAAGCGAGAAGCGAGTGGGTGCACATTAGGAAGTAATGCAAGCAAGAAGATGCAGGGGGGAGGAAAGCAGAAGGGAATGGTGTGGGGTCGAGCGAGCGAAGGAGAGAGATACAGGGATATGAAAGGTGCAGAGAGATACTGAGAGGGAGACACATTGAAACAGGGGCACCCTAGCACCTGAAGAGATGTGGAAATCCTGGCGAGCAAGTGAGGGATAGGTGCAGTGGAGAGTCCATAGGAGTAGGCGATAGAGGCTGCCATATTTCACAGTCGTGTCTGCTCTCAGCGTGCCTAGAAACCCTCTACTTTATTGCAACAGCGCCATCATTTTCTGGAAGGGGCTAATGGGTATGTGTACAGCAGCTGGATTTGCAGATGAGAACAGGCATTATAAGGGGAGAGGAGGTATTGGGGAGAGAGGTGGGTAGTGAGAGTGGTGGGTAGTGAGAGTGGTGTATTGGAAGAGGCTTGTAGGAAGTGATGCGCTGAGAAAGATGGGGGTAGATGAGACAGGTGGAGAGGAGAGGCGAGTGAGTGTGAGAGGGGAGGCATATGCTAGTAAGTGAGAGACAGAAAGAAGGAGATAGAGGGAAAAGGTGAAAATGAAAAAGAAGTGCAGTGGTGATAAGCATGTGAAGGAGAATGTTCAGGAGTAGTGAGGTGCCCGGAGATGCAGAGGGATAGAAGCATGTGAAGGAGAAGGTTCAGGAGTAGTGAGGTGCCCGGAGATGCAGAGGGATAGAAGCATGTGAAGTAGAAGGGTCAGGAGTAGAGAGGTGCTGGGAGATGCAGAGGGAGAGAATAGGTGCAGAAGGAGAAGGGTCAGGAGTAGAGAGGTGCCCGGAGATGCAGAGGGATAGAAGAGGTGCAGAAGGAGAAGGGTCAGGAGTAGAGGGGTGCCCAAAGATGCAGAGGGAGAGAAGCATGTGAAGGAGAAGGGTCAGGAGTAGAGAGGTGCTGGGGGATACAGAAGGAGAGAAGAGGTGCAGAAGGAGAAGGTTCATGAGTAAAGGGGTGCCCAGAGATGCAGAGGGAGAGAAGCACATCAAGGAGAATGTTCAGGAGTAGAGAGGTGCTGGGAGATACAGAAGGCGAGAAGAGGTGCAGAAGGAGAAGGTTCATGAGTAAAGGGGTGCCCAGAGATGCAGAGGGAGAGAAGCACGTGAAGGAGAAGGTTCAGGAGTAGAGGGGTGCCAGGAGATGCAGAGGGGGAGAAGGAGAAGGTTCATGAGTAAAGGGGTGCCCAGAGATGCAGAGGGAGAGAAGCACGTGAAGGAGAAGGTTCAGGAGTAGAGGGGTGCCAGGAGATGCAGAGGGGGAGAAGAGATGCAGAAGGAGAATGTTTAGGAGTAGTGAGGTGCCCGGAGATGCAGAGGGAGAGAAGAACGTGAAGGAGAAGGTTCAGGAGTAGAGAGGTGCTGGGAGATACAGAAGGAGAGAGAGGTCAGGAGTAGAGGGGTGCCAGGAGATGCAGAGGGGGAGAAGAGATGCAGAAGGAGAATGTTTAGGAGTAGTGAGGTGCCCGGAGATGCAGAGGGAGAGAAGCATGTGAAGGAGAAGGGTCAGGAGTAGAGAGGTGCCGGGAGATTCAGAGGGAGAAAAGGGCAGCAGTATTGCACTCCTCAACAGCATAGTTATACTGGTCTTTTTAACTTGATATTTAGCGCGCTTCTCAGCAGGGCCATTACATTTTTAATTAAAAGCTGTAATAGGTTAACATCTCAGTAGTGCTGCAATAACATTGATAGATGTGTGCTACAACATATTAATACACTGTTATCCATTCCATACAAAAGGGAATAGTTCACACAGGTTTGGATGATTTCGCCAACAAAACAGAATATGACTCCCTTTGATATTGATATGATATAGTATGAGTCATTTATAACGCGCCTGTAAACAAGTGTTTCTAGGCGCGATAAGACAATGGAGGGAAGACAGAGGGAGGACAAAATAAATGATCTTACTAGGCCTTGTGTCATTCAGATCGTGCAAGTGCAATAACAGAAAGTGCAGGGGGGAGGAAGAAGGGGGAGGTGCCAGGGAGAGGGAAGTGGGAAGTGCAATCAGGGCAGCATTGCTCTGAGTACGTGCAGCCAGGGCAGCTCGTCTCTGGGGAAGTGCAAGGAGGCAGGGGACTGTATGGTTACAGTTACATCCCATAAGGGCATGGTAGGTCTGGAGGCAGTGCAAGGGCTCACTGGTAATGAAGGAGCCTGGTAACTAGTCCTGGAAGCAGAAAAGTAGGTCAGCAGGGGAGAGAGAGAGAGATATAGCAGAGTCAAAAAGGAAGGTCTTGGGCTGCTTCCGCAAGTTCAGGTGGTCTGGGTCAAGTTTGAGAGGGGGAGGGAGGCCATTTCAGAGGGAGGTACCTGCAGAGGAGAGATATCTACCCTCCACTCGCTGCCTGGAGAAGCGTCTGCCTCTCAGAGAGTTTGAGGTGGCTGATAAAAGGGCATGAGAAGGAAGGAGTTCTGGAAGAGAGAGTTGGATATAGTGTGGGCCCCATCCCCAAAAGGCCTTGTGGATGAACTTCCACCACTTCCTTCCCCACCACCATACAAATGCTCCAGCATTTGCACCGGAAACGGAATAAAGCAGGCGGACCACATCGAGATCCATTGTAAACACCTCCTGTCAAGCAAGCATGGCAGTCAGTGTTTACAATTACAAATACTGTCCGAAATGATTGTATGCCAGATAATGTTTATTTTTAATTGTGTACAGTGCTCACCACATGCAAATCATAAACAGTGTCTAGAATGAACATTATACACTGTCCGACATGCAGAGTTTAATGGTAATTGTGAATACTGCTTGCCATGCGAGAATGGCAAGCAGCACTCACAATTAAAAGAAAACGCTGCATGGCATCATGCCAGGCAGTGTTTACAAATGTTTCCCTACGGAGTGCAAATGTGAAGGGCAAAAGGCGTCATACACATTTGTACGATGCCTTTTTGTCTTTTAGATTTGCACTCCTCAGTGCAAATTACACAAATCTGGTGGCAGGGACCCACTTACATTAAAGTGTAAACGTACTGGGTCTCTGCTGCCAAATTACTAATTTTAACAACATTATCTCCTAGGTTTTTGTCTCAGTATCTGTGGGTGAGAGTTTTATTGTCTAGTGAATGTTTGTTAGAGTTAACACAGTCATTGATGACAGCTGCACGTCACTAGAATAAACACAGATTTCTTGAAAGTTAAGAGGAGGGTAGTCCTGTTTTTATTGTTAACGTTAGAATGAGAGCAGTAGACTCAGAGGCATCGAGCTAGCTGTTGACCAGAATGGTATTTGGAGACATACATTGACATCTGCGTGCCCGGCAGGAATGTCGCAGTCATACTAAGGGTGCATTGTCTCCTTGAACTCTCTACTGGATTCCACACCATCGACCACCACATCCTCCTCACCCTCCTTGCTGATAGGATAGATTCATGCGTTACCTCTTTCCTCTCAGGCAGACAACAGGAAGCTTTGAAGCTTGCCTGCAACTGAGGACCAAGCAACCAGAGAGAAATCATGTGTGCAGAGGTGCCGAAGTATACTTCATCCTGAGGGGTAAGTTGCTAAATCGTGATCCAGCACAGTAGAGTGTTCTGGAGATGACCTTCAGCTCCCTAAAGGCACAAGTCATTAACTCTCTCTGCTATTGAGAAGATCGAGAAATGACATTGAGCGAGTTTTGAGTGAACGATAGCAAAACATCCACATACACTGCAGATTTCTTCAGTACTACCATTATTAATTAGCAGAAAAATGTATCCTTTGCTAGAATTCCTTGCACATAAAAGTTATTTGAGTCAGTCTACATGAATGGGATTGATTCTGTTTAGGCACACGTAGATTTGGGTATGGTCGTCAACATGGAGCAAACTAATTGATAAATCTCTAATTAAATGAGTATCAGTTCCATTATTGAGTAACAAACTGGTGAGCAAAGAAAAAAACAGGGACCAGGCCTTCTCTTGTTACGCCCCTGCCGACTGGAACACCAGCCTGCTGGCAATCCAGACACTGGAACGGTCTTGAGCTTTAAGAAGGGATTCGAGAACTTGCTCTTCTGACAATACTTAGATGTCACCTCGGCTGCTTGTATTTCCACATAACATGCCACCACCTTTTCTGAACATCCCCATGCCATATGTTGAAACTCCACTTCTGACCATAAACACTGCCCTTAATGGTATGTACAGCACTCTATTGCTTCCTAGGTAGGTGAGAAAAGTGCATTCTCTTACAGTGGTATTAGCGAGACACCACACATATTTGGAGTGATTTTACTTAAATCCAGTATTTACTCTGTTACAGTGTTCAGTGCTACTGGTAACCAGCTATTCTCTAACTCTCAGAGAGTAGGGACATAGTTCTTCAGCATCCATTTACCTTCCTTATCTTGAACATTATGAAATAACTGATTAAGTGAAGCAGCTGTGTGATTCTAAAGGTATTCTGTCCTATGTCTGATGTAAGAGTCTTTAGAATGATTGCATTATCAGCGTCTATCAGAGTCGGGCAGAGGTTTTAGCAGGAAAACCTCCACTAGTATTCCTGAAAATCTGCCAGTAGTAGTTGTAGTTTTATTTCTTGAATACAGACTAAGTTTGATGTTCAATTTGGAAGGTGATGGTTGTTGATAGGCCGAGGCAAAGTTGGCACAGGTTTGAGTCCCTGTCATTGTTACCTCAGAAACATGTCAACCTTGATGAGGTCTTGTCCTAAAGCCAACAGCAGATGAAACACTTGCTCCTGCTCCAGACTAAGCAATGGCAGTTGTAGGGCTATCAGGCATCTCCCAATCCAACAAATAATTCAGTAGGTCATTGAGGTACACGTAATTGATGCTTGAGTGGCTGGGGTATCATGAATAGTACTATTGCTTTAACTCTGAGTTTAAGTACAGCAAGTACCCCACATCTCAACTAGCGTGTATAAGAATTGGCTAAACAGTTGTTCCAACAGCCAATGTCACTAGGTCTGGAATAGCGGAACCCTAAAAAGCACCTAGTAATGTGAAGAGCCCTGACAGCATTGCCAAATGATAAAAGACTGAGGGGGCTCTGAGAGTCATAAAATACACCTTAATAGACTAGCAGGGGCACAAATAAGACCAGAAATCACCTTCAGCCTGAAAGGGAAACTTCAAATCCTGAAATGCACCTAGAGCCAGACACGGGCATTGGACACTCTGGAAAAATGCCTGGAGCATGAGATGAGTGCTGCAAACCTTAAAAAGTGCGTACATCCTAAGAGAACTTGTAAAAGTACATAGTTCCTGATTTTCTCAGCCTATTATTATTGGGACACCCCTTTCGGACAATAGGTTTGCTCTTTAACACCACTTACAGAGCTCCTTTTGGATCTAATTTTTGGCATCGCCTGAATCCACCATCGATTGAAGGTGAGGGATTGGATACATTGAGCGCCTGTTGGACCAGATATTGGTCATCCCTAGAACGCACTGTATTGTCCGCACGAGAGGGACAGTATACTTTATAGCAGATACACAATTAGGCTATTTCCTTTATCCCATGATTATTATATATTGTAATGATATTACGAGAGGCAGCCAGCACCCAGGAATAGATGGCATAGATTATTTCTATGTGTTGGTGTCTATATAATGGGTCGGGTCCACAGTTGTCTTGATTGAATCTCAACAGGCTGTCACTTTGGAGAGGTCGCTAGGTTCTGTTTCTGATGGAATATACTGCAACTTATCCAGGTGATAGGACCTTGCCATCAGCAAACAGCCAATTCCAGGAGACTATCACCTCTCTTGATTATAATGGGCTATGTTGCGTTTATGTAGTTGCTTTAGTGGACACTTTTGTATAACAACCTCAAATGAGGCTCCCATTCAGAGGAGCCCTTTTTTGCACAATGCATACATACTGTTGGGAGGGCACAAGCTTTCTTTGAGTTTTTCAATCACACAGGACCCTCCAGTATCACAGGGTTTATGCCATATGAGACTGCAGTCTAGTGTTAATGAAAGCTATGTCACCTTCTGATATTTGCAACTCATGTACCATTTTGGCACGCACTATCAAGGCATTGTCACATGACTGACCTAATGGAACACCTTGTATCACATGACTTATGTACATTCCATTAAATTGAAAGACGCTGAGTTATTCTATTAGGCTGGATGTCCTGTTGCCGCCGGCTGACTTCCGAGCGCCACTAAGGTTACCCACAGGCAAATCTTGCCGTGTTTTTCCTACATTCGATAATTTGTAAATGGCCTATCCCTCATGAGGGTGTACGTAGTTACGTAGGGTTACGTAGTTTGTCTGCAGAGGTAGGAATGCGTACTGTGCTAATGGCTGTAGACACTGTTGCCCTTGCTCAACTAGATATCATTCACTAATGATGGCGCAGGGCGATGTTTTGCATCTGACAAGCATCATATGGTCAAAGATATTATTGTGGCTCCCAATATGGTTTTCAAGAAGCTGGTACTTTTTAAGCGCAGACGGCTGGTCTTTGTCAAACATATGCAGAAGTTCCCACTTTTCACCTCACCATCACGCCACACAGCTATCATGTTATGTGGACCAGCTTTTCGTATTGCCCATAGATTGGAATAGTGCGGATCCATCCATCATGACGTCTACTTCTCTTTTCTCAATTTGTATAGCTAGTTAGGGATGGCATGATGTTAGTGGTTTGATGCTGATGCATCATGGCCTCTATTGGCTTATTTTCTGATATTTGCCAATGTCTATATGACCTTATTCGATTCATCCATTTTCTATTCCACATATGGATCACACTCCTGGATCATCTTTAGAGCAGTCAATATCGAATGCTCAACCCATACGAGTTCCACTGATTGAGAACCACAATTGGTCCCATTTTCTGCAGTGTGTTATGCATGAGGATAACGTTGATTCTACGACAGATGTTCCACATCCAAATATGCAAGGTGAGTTACAATTGTCTGTAATACATCTACAGATGGATCTCATGTGGTGGCTACACAACCAATTCTATCTAATTGCCCTATAGGTAATCAGTTTTTGAAGTCACACTGCTGTTCCAGCTTTTTTGACCAACAGAGCTAGGAGTCGGTTCATCAGGTAATATACTGCCTTCTCCCAATTAACACAAAAACATGTGACCTCTGTTCACTCAGTATGGTTGGGTGTTAGTCTTCATCCACTGGTGTTAGTACTTCACCATTAGGGGCATGGATTTCCTTGGTCCCACCCACCCTTAGGCACCTAGGTTTATAGGGCACTGAATTAACCCAATTTGTGGTTCCAGGCACGTGAGAATTTTCCGTGGTAATTATTTTGTTCATGTGCATGAATGGTTAGTTGTTTGAACAGCATAATTGCAGGTTTTAATTGCTGACATGATAGAAGTGAATGTCATACCTATGCCAACAGAATGAAATTCCCCCATACCGTAAATCACATCAGGATCACCAGCTAGACAAAAATACAACACCAGTGAGGCCTCGTTAACATTGAAAAGCTTGGCTAAAGGTACATATACGCTGGACAGAACAAAACAAAATACTTCACTAGGGCAGAATAGACAAGCGGACGAGTTGGATGCATTCCAAATGTACTTTTTGGTGGCTAGAGGCAGGATACCAAAATGCGTCTTCATGTTGACAACAAGTCAACAAATGTGGTTATTAAGAGACAAAACAAAAATGGGGAAAGAACAAAAGCCTGCCTGACTCCAGCCTCGATTTTTACTTTGGAGGAGGCTTGGCCCTCCGATGAACATCTAACCTTCCCTCTCCAACTACTTCTCAGAAATCTGAACTTCGGACTTTTGCTTAGTGACCACACGCCCCACCCTACCCATAACCTGCCTACCCACACTGGGGTTAAATCTTTGGATCTCTTATTCATCTCCAACTCTCTCTCAGCCACTCATACTACTGTCACACCAGCCATATCTGATAATTCAGTTGTTTCCACCACCATCTCCTTTCCATCCTCGGACCTTTCCTCACCACTTGCTTCACCTATTACTAAAATGACATTTAAACCGTCTGCCATTCTCCGCTTTCTCTCTGACCTAGATTTACCGCTCTTCTCCTTCACACCCGATGCCTCTTCCATCAACACTGCCTTGTCCAGCATCCAATGCCTACTATATGATATTCTCCTGTCACTTCCCACTACTTACTTTCACCCCTAAGTTTCTGAATCCTCAACCACCCCATTCATACGCTCTGTCAGCACAGACATGTGTCGGCTGCTGTGCAAATGGAGGCATATCCACTTGCATGAGGACCTGTAACTCTACCACTCTGTCCTGAACTCTCTCAAGTCCACTCTTGACAGAGCAAAAAAGAGAATTCTACCTAACCCTCATGGACTCTCACTCCAACCATCTTCTCTGGGTACAAGGCACCCTAAACTCACTCCTCAGTGCTCCTATGTCTATCGCTATCAACACCCCTCTCACAGCAAATGACCTAGCTGAATAATTCAATGCAAACATTTCTAAAATTAGAGACTCTCCTAACCTTCCTCACACTTCCTCCTCCTACATTTTACACTCTGCCTGCACTACCTTTATCCTCTACCTCTGTCTCCCACTTTAGTCACACTAATACCGGCAAAGTGTTATCTGTACTAATGAAGGCTAACTTCTCTTGTGCCCCATCAGACCCTCATGCTTCTCAGCTAGTCAAACTATTGCCCCCTTTGCTGACCTCTCACCTCACTGAACTCTTCAGCCTTCAACATGACTGTTCCATTTATTCCCCTCAAAAGCCCCACCAACCTGGTCCTTTTCTAGTAAATAATCCTTTGTGATCAAATGAGTATTGTTCCCCATGTATACAAATAAATAAATATATTAAATAAACATATTTGTCAAATTATTAAATGCATGGGGGTTCTTAGTGATGCCACCCAAGATGTGGAGCCCCTGCATTCCCTCAGCTGCACATTTCCTCTCCTGTTGAGCTGAGTCAGCAGATATGAACATGTATGTTGCTACTATGGTATGGCGCAGATGGCTCCTGTAAAGTGAGTCTCTAGACAATCCTGAGTGAGCACCATTGCACAGCATAGCTTATTTGACAATCACATTTTTGGCAAGTAAGCTTTCTTTTGCACTACACTTTTTACACCAAAAACACCATGGACACAAAGCACACACATGCATTTCTTGCACCATCTCTCTAGCGCAACTATAAAAGACTGGAACTGACAACTCCTCCTGTTGTGGAGTAATTTGTGAATGTATTTTCTCGTGCTGGTGAATATCTATTTTATCAGTTAGAGAAAATCCCCAAATTGCACATATTTCTGCCTCTGTTTCTTGCAAATCACATAACACAATACTGGCTTCTAACTACATGGAGCCCCTGGCAGATGGAGCACAGAATGCCATAGTCTGTGCCAGCAGTGAGGTGGTTCCTGTACAAGTGCAGACACAGACTCCAGTGTGGGGGATGAGGAGGGGATAGGAAATCAAATACAGCTGGATCAAGTTACAGAAATGAGGCATGCAGCTGTGCTGTGGGCGCAGCTGTGTTTTTCCTGGAAATTAGCTTGTTGAAGAAAAGACCCAACACTAATGTTTATTACAGGCCTGGGCTCTTTCTTCCTCCTTCGAAGAGCAAAACAGTAACTCACACCTCTTCACAATGAACCTTTTATTCAAGACAATGAACAGTTCTTTCAGGAACAGGAGTCACATCATATGGGAGGGAAATATCAGACCTAGCAGACACCTGTTGCTTTTACTGTATTTTGTACAACAGGTCCCTGGGGAGGAGTGGGATGTAGGCCAGAGTTACACTATCAGTGAGTGAGAGTGAGTTACATGTATGCACATAGGATTATTGAGTATATATATAAGGGCCAGATTCTCACTCGTTTCATTTGCGTTACTTTTAGTAATGCACCAGCCACATTTTCTCAAAGGTGACCTGCACTTTTCAGGGGTTGCTGACTGCTGAAAAGTAGCACAATTATGCGCTGTCCAGCCCACTTAAATATTTGCTGTGCTCCCAGCACTAATGTAATAAAGGGTCCTACCACCCAGATGGGTGCTGTTAGCACACCTCTTAGTGACATGTTCTTAAAAAGCCTGCCACTGTGAAATGGGGTAAATAATTTAAAAAGCCTTTCTATTCACGTTTTAATGCAAGTGTTTCCTTATTTGATCCAATTTCCTGCAGCGGTTTTAGTGCTTCAGCACACACACATTTTGACAGTTTTTTTGTTTGCTCTTTTAAAAAGAGGTGGAGACTTGACAAACTCTTTGTCTGCAATAAATCACCCAAATCTGTCATGCAAGTCAAGAATGGTTAGCCATAGAATTTTCGGAATTCCTATGGATCTAGGCCAGGGGTACACAGGGGGAGAATGTTCCTTACATGCGGCCTACGGTCGGCAGGAAAAGTTTATGTGGAGGGGCATTAGGCAGGGGTGTGGCAGGAGGCTTTTTCAACCCCCAATTTTTATTAAACACATGGAAAAAGAATACGTGTTTGTGGTGTGCCAGTTTTTATTTGTTTTTCAAACGTACATTTTGTAATACACATTTTCAATTTTTATCATTTTTTTCTTTCATTGTAGGGAAATCCTTCAGGAGAAAAACATTGTGCCAAACAGTTTGTTAGGGAGAATTCTCAAGAATGTGTTAATTTCCCTTACCTTTTGAGACCCCCAGTAACTTTGCTGGATTTGCAGGATTTTAATTTCTACCTGGAAAGATTGTGAGCCCTTCTTCCCACTCTTTCATGTATTTTGATGTGTGTTTTACTTTTGTGTTCTTTGGATATGGAGTTTTAAAACAACTCCATAGGCATCATCTTTTTCAGTGTGCCACACAGCACCCTCAGTGCAGTGGCACAGGGGTGTCTTTCAGACTCCCCAAGGCTTAAATACCTTCTCTGTTTAAATACTTGACTACTGTCTCCCAGAGCACGTAAAGTTAAATTGACTTTACTAGTCTCTTTAAATGTACAGACCCAACACACACTATTTTACTATAGAGCGCTGGAGGGGATGCCTAGCTTCCCCTGAGTCTAAACACTCATGTAACAGTCAAATGTTACCCTTTCCCACTTGAAATGGCTGATGGCAGTGGTTTTAAACAAACTACAATGATTTTCCCCGACCGCAAACACTGGTAGCAAAAAATCAGGCCAGCAATGTTTTCCAATATGGCGCCCAAGACCTATCTGTAAAAAACAGACTCTGGTCAACTTTTTTCGCCATTTCTTTTTGGAAAGGTCATTCTTGTGTTTGTCTCTGTGCGCCAAACCAGGTTTGGTCTCTTTGTTCATTGGCCTTTGGCGGGCTTCAGTGCTGAAGCCCTCCTCTGGCGCCAGAGTGTCTGGGGTGGACAGGATGTGAGGGAGGTGCCCGAAACTCCCTGTGATTAGTCTCTTAGGAGACCTGAATGCACTCTGGCATTATTGGCTGGCTGGCTGTCCAGCAAGGACAGCCACCCTGTTGTGTGAGTGACAGCCAGGCTGGAATAAATGGGGAAAAACTGTTTAAAAGCAGGTCTCTGGGACTTGGAAGGCAGAGTTGACCACTGGAACGAAAGAACCGAAGATGAGCTGAAGGAAGATGACTGCTGCAACTCCTGGTCCACCGGTGAAGCCCTGCTGCAGGTCTGAATTGCCTGAAACACCATCGACAGAGAAGCCCTTCAAGGTTAACTTTGTTCCTTGAATTTGGTGGGAACAACCAACTCGTAAGCCCCCTGGACACCGTCCCCATACTGGTCAAATTTTCTCCAGAGTGCTGTTGAAATCTGGATAGCCAGTGGGCAGGAGTCCAGTGTGTGATCATTAAGGCACACACACCTTAACCAACATTTTGCCAAGCTTGTAGCATCTTCCCTGGGCAGTGCAGGAACCTCCCGACGTCCTCCTTCATGTCCCCACGACTGAAGCTCAGGAACAACGAGATCTGCAGAGACTGCCAGGACAACTGCCTCAGCTACAGCTTTTCTTCACTTACAAGGTACTGTGCAAGTGCGGTGCAGAGATCCGTTCAGCCGTGGTGTAACTTTGTGAAACTTTCCCGACTTTGAAGGCTTGTCCTTCCCTAAACCAAAATCTAACTTTTCATCTGACCAAATTCTTCTAAGATCCGTGGCAAAGAGTTAACCGTTTACTGCCAGAACTGTGCTTTCCCTGCCTATGAAAGTATGTGTGCCTTGATTTCTCTTAACCTTGTCGTTTTACCCCTTTTAAAAGTAACTGAAGTGCCATTTTGTTCCAACTTCAGGGGAGCTGATCTTGTTCAGAAACTGGTTGTGTATTGTAGTGTATTAATTGTGCTATTGAGCTGCTCTTGCTAGTTGAATGTTTTCCAAATTACTGTGTAAATAAATGTATATTCTTTTACCAAGAAACCCTGAGTAAGTGTTTGTTTGAATCACTGTGATTTCTAGTCCTTTGTGTAACCTATTGTACTGCTCACTTTACTCTTGAGGTAAATCTGGCTGCTCAGCCACTGCTACCACATTACTGTGTAGTACAGACTTGTACCAAAGGTGAAATTGTACTTGTAGTCTGAATTGTGTGTAGTGTTCCCAAAGGGTACTGCACATTTCACACATTATGTTGCTTTAGATTTGCAAGGCACAAGCCCTGCCATTTGCACAACTTCTTGCACGGCTGTAAGTGGGCAATGATCCAAGACATACTTGATCAGTGAGAAACATTGCTGCGTTTCTCAGATGTCAGTTTCTGGATTTAGGCCTCCAGTGGTCAGTGAGCCTGGTACTTGGACTGGACTCATGCATTTTCAACTGGGAGAAAATGTCCTTGCAAATGTAGGTACTGCCAAATGTGGTCATCATCTTTAATGCTTCCCTGGACAGCTGGTGAAATTGAGCAGTGTTCAGAGACTGGTAAAAGGCCAATAAAGGCATCTCTCTGTGTTGGTTTTTGAGAGCACTACAACACTGAAGTACAATCATTTTGAGCTCAGGTGGCACATGTTCAACATCAGCAGAGAAAGGGTCTGCAAAAGGTTTGAAAGAGGCCTGCAGTGATTTAAATGGTGTGAAATGATTCCCAAAAACAACTTGAAAATCAGTTAGGACCTTCACATGCCAATGCCATTCTACATATTATTACTGGGGAAAGCCTCTGCACACGTAGGGAAGTGTACCAGTTGGGCTACCTCTAGTTGGGCTGTCAGAAGTCGTAACTTCATTTCAAAAGAACAAACGGCCTCAAACAGATCAGAGATTAGATTTTGCCTTTAAATTTAAGTCATTGAAATAGCCTGTCAGGTCAGTCAGAAAAGCAAAGTCAGCTACCCAGTCAATATCTTGCATGACAGAAGTGTCCATTCCCTTTTCATCAAGGTATGCTTCTATTTATGCTTCTATTTACTGTCGTAAAGTAATGAATCGCTTCAGAACATTGCCACGACTAAGACAGCCAACATCAGTGTGATATAGGACATCACCATAATCTGGCTTTGCCTCTTCTAAAAATGCCTAAAGCAATCTGTGGTTTAAAGAGCGTGCACAGATAAAATTAAATGTTTTCACCAAGTCGTCCATGACTTCTGTGAATTGCAAATGTTTTGGACATAATGCCTCCTGATGTATGATGCAATAATCATTTTTCAAATGGACATCCTTCGCTCCCAGTGTCTTTTCAAGCAGCCAATAAAAACATGTTGGCCCCATCAGTGGTCACTGCTACCAGATTATCCCATAGCAAATGTCAGCAACAGTATTTCTACCATGCAAAGATGCTAGAGAAGCCAGGTCCTGAATTACTTGGAATTTGTTATTGACCCCACAAATGATAATTAAGAGCTGGGCTGTGTCACTTGCATTGGTGCTCTCATCAAGGTCCACTGAAAATAATTGTATTGCCTTACATTGTATTTTCAGTTTGCTGTAACAATTGTCAGCCAAATCTACAATACGTTGCTGAATGCTCACCCTTGAATTGGAAAAATGTATAAAAGCATAATTGTTTCCTTACACACTGCCTGGCAAATCTCCATCAGGCAGTCTTAAACAAAATCACACTGTGAAATCCTGTGCAGACCTCACAATAAGCAGCACAACTTTTCAACTAGTTAAGGTGGCACATTCAGATTCTTTTGTATTAATCTGCTCTAAAGCACCTTGTTGCTTACTCAGCTGTGTTTTTAGCTCCTTCGCTTTCTTGACTCTCTCTGCCCTACAAATCCATATATTGTGAATATTTAATTTCACAATTGCAGCGGATGTTATATTCATTAGGGACTGAAATTTGCTCGAGGCAAATAAAGCATTAGTACACATTAGGTTTGGACTCAATGACAAAACACTTCCCAGTCAACTCCACCTTAAACTAAGGGTGTTCCTGGCTCAATTTCCCTTTTTTAACAGCATTGGACATTAGCAAGGACATCTTTGGAGCAAAAACGGTGATGCAATGCACACTTTGGCCTGTGCACAGAGATGGATTACCAATGGTAAAGGGGAGGTTCAATGGTACTTCGGGAAAGATAGGAACTCCACTGTTATGCTCCTACTATGACTACGACAAACATACAAATCTTATACTTTTTAGACAAGCCTTGACCAGCCTAGAAGTGACAGAAGAACAGGATCAGATTAAGAACATTGCCTCTCTGTCATACCTTTTCAAAAACTTTGTTTTTCTTTTTAATGGTATAGTCTGTATCAAGCTAAAGTATTGGGTTATTTTATGGTAGTAAGTCTATTGGTCGTTAGACCAATTTAGGCAGGTCTGTTGGCTAGTTCTAGGACATTCTGCAACAATTGAGCAACTTTAAAGATAAGTTTGTTTTCTTGTCCATTCATAATGGGAGTCCATCTTGTTTCAGCATCCATTTGCTGTGATGAGATGTTGAAATATGTGCCAAAATTCAGTCTAATTTCTGTGAGTTTGGGACATATCATATATATAGTATATTGTTTCCGTTGTCTCGTGGTTTTTGCAGAAGCGGCAGTATTGCTCTGTGGCTGCTATTATCTGAGACATGGCCAAATAGTCTCTAGTAGGCAAGATGTTCAGTCTCATCTTCATGTATATTGCACGGATGGCTGGATCAGGGAAAGTTTTTAGATAGTTTGGTATCTCATTAATAGAGGTATATCGGTGATGCATTGTAAGTTCCTTGAGTAGTTGTTTTGGTGCTACAATCCAGTCATTCGCCATTGTTTTTTTTTTTTGTTGGCATGTTGAGGTCTTTTACTGAGCATTTCCACTGATATATCTTCGATTGTGAGTTGCCGGAAGAGGTCTTCCTTCCATGCTTGCAATACAGAGTTGTTCATGGTGTTAGGATGTTCTCTTATTTTTATTGCTGGTATGTTTTGATCAGATAGCAATTTGCACAGTATGTTCAGTTATTTCCATTTAACTATTGAAGTTATTGACTGCGTGGCTATTTCGGGGCGTATTCTGGCCATTGGATAAGATGTTTGGAGTCTCAGGATCTTACGCCTAAATATGCCTTCCAGTCTCGTCCAGTTGGTGGGTTGTACGTGTGGCATTGCTTCGCTTCCATAGGTTATTGTTGGAATTACTTTTTGTCTGTTGTACGTAACTATTGGTTTGAGGGAGAATTTGCTAAATTTTCGATGGAGCACACATCCTTGCCTGGCTAATGCTTGCATTTTGCTTTCTCGGTTGATAGTCCATTGTTTTTCCACTTTTGATTAGTTTATTGTGACACCCAGGTATTTAAATGTTGTGACTTCATCGAGCCGGGTCCCATTGCACTTATTGATGGATACTTGCTTGAAGAATAGCAGCTGCATTGCATATGAAACAAACTGCTATATAATGGGTTAAGGTGGTGAATGCCGGGATTGCCTGGCCTTACTACAGTAGCCATTTGCAATGTCGAAGTAGCAGAGCTGCGCCGTACAAATCCCACCTTTGAAACAAACTTTGACCCAGAGCAGAAAATATAGAAACCTGCACAAGTGCACTGTTGGAAGCCCCTACTTTGTAGAAAAGCCATTTATTGCTAAATTACAACTACCATAAGATGTACATTTTCTGGAAAGTTATTGCTCAATATAGGAAGCTAGAGGCGGGGACAGTTTGGAGCAGCATGAGCCGCATCGTTATGATATGGCAATTATAATACGCATGTACACAAGTCTTTCTAGGCACATTCTGTGTTAATGCTGCAAACTTACCTAGACAGTGTGAGCGCCGGCTGAAGAGATCTAGATGCCTCTTGGAGTTTGCAGGATGGAATATATTCTTCAGCTGAAAGGAACAATATTACAACCCCAAGGGAAACAATGGCTGGAAAGTATCCAGAAATATATTCGGGAGAATATTGGCCAGGAGAGTGCTCTTTACACCCCTTAGCCCCTTTGAGCCCAGAACATACGCACAAACAGCCCAGATGTTACACTCCATGAACTCAAAGCCTGTCACTGGCAAAACTAAGCGTTTTGCCAACAAGATTGCCAAAAAGAGAGAAAGATAAAGAATTACTTTCGCACTTTTACATAACAAGCAACCTGTCCCCAGGGGAAATGGAGCTATAGATAGCAAGCCCAATACATAAGGGGATGGGGTGATCATGCTGTGCAGCACACTCTCAGCCTTTCTGTGTGATGTGAGCTATAGATAGCAGGCCCAATACAGAAGGGGATGGGGTGATCATGCTATGCAGCACGCTCCCGGACTTTCTGTGTGATGTGAGCTATAGATAGCAGGCCCAATACAGAAGGGGATGGGGTTGATCGGGCTGTGCAGCACACTCCCATCCTTTCTGTGTGATGTGAGCTATAGATAGCAGGCTCAGTACAGAAGAGGATGGGGTGATCATGCTGTGCAGCACGCTCCCAGTATGATGTGCTCCTGGAAGCGTGTTTGACTGAGACGGCCTGCAAAAGGGTCTGTCACAGTGAAATGGATGAAGAAAACAGCATTCCCATCCCTGTTCTGGGTGGGGGGGCACATTTTGGACCCTAGAGACCGGCTATACCACTATACCATATAAGCATTAACATTTGCAACTCAGGAAAATGTCGTTTTAGAACAATGGGTTTTTATTGCCTTTTCTCCCCCTGTCTCATCACAGAGAGGGCTGCATTTTGCTATCCTACATATTCTGTGTTCTTTCTACAGGGATGGGTTTGTATAATCTTCTCTGTTTAGCTATTGCATATGGTCTGTGTAATTAAAGTATATATATATTTTATTGACCCTTTATTGGACATTCCATTATTTTGGACTGCTAAACTTTGCAGTTTGGGTTGGGCATACTCTTGGGAGGATGAACTTCATTGGGTCAGGGTTCCACAAAAGGCAAAGGAGGTACATCTCTTAACTGTTCCCATGATCATTTTATGATTGGGTTCACTATTGGAGCGTGAGGGCTGAGTATGTGCTTTAGGCCCCCAATCAAACAGTATGCCCCATGACCCCCACAGCAAACACTATGCCCCATAACCCGCCACCCCCAAACAAACTCTATGCCCCATGACCCTCACTGCAAACACAATGACCCATGACCTTCACTGCAATCGCTATGCCCCTCAATCCCCAAGCCAGGACTGGATTGGCCTGGCGGGAAACCTGGAGTTTTCTCGGTAGGCCTCTGCTCCCTGGGCCTCTTTATGTGCTCCAGTAACAGTAGAGTGCCTGACTTTGTGTCTTTTTTTAACACACACTTTTTTTTAAATGTTTCATTGCTGAATTGAAGTTACGTATTCTGGGCTGAGCTGTCTTCTTGGGAGTGTCACTGTCAGGAAAGCTGGAGCAATTTGTCCTGCAGCTTTGGCTCTGTGTAACTGACACACAGAGTGCTGGAGACTTTGTAAAGGGACTAGAAACTGGCAGAGCTTGTATTGCTAGGCAACTGAGTTAGAATGTATCTGTTCTGCCTACCCAGCCTGCACGTTCAATTTTCTCATGGGCTGGTTGAGCTGGGGTCGTTGCAGACAAAGCATGATCCCTTGCTGGCTGCTCCATCTGACACTCTGAACCTGGCTCCTCTCAGCTGTTGCGATGGACTGGCAACCAGCGGATCTCAGGTGAGAGTGTGCTGAGAATAAGCAGTAAAATATAGTCAGATTTCGAAGAACACTATGCAATACATCATTTTTAAAGTTAACAGTTTCATAGGTTCGCAAAAGTGCTCACTATGGGCAATGATTATCTCCTCATTAAGGCATAATATTGCACCACTTTTTTCAGTGACAAATTCAAGTAGGGGAGAGAGGAGCTAGCATAATTGGTTGGACATGTATGTTTTAATGGAAAAGAACCACCCCAAGTACTAAGACAGAAGAGTGAACCAGAATATGAGCATTCAGTATGGGGCAACAGAGGGGGGTACCGGTGACACAAATCTGTAGAATGTCTGGAAAGAGTGGTTTCAGGGCAGAATAAAACTGAAAGGATTAAAAAAAATAAAAGAAGGGTGCATGCATGGGGAATGGTACCTGTAGAAAAGAGTGGGATACAGTAAATATGAGAGTGAAAGAAGTACATTACTGCAGAAGCGAAAGGGTTTAGGGGGAGAATAAGTGCCAAGGAGAAGACGAGTGCATCAGCGAGTGGGGCAGAGGGGATTTTAGTTCAGAGGAATGAGGTGCAGGCAACAAAGGATTAGTATGCAGAAAAGAGTTGAGTCTTGGAGAGGGGCACAGGGAAGACTGGGGAGCATAACTGAGTGAGGATAAGGTAGGGAAGTGTATGCAGTGACATCTTTATGGGAGGACAAAAGGGTCTGCTACAATGGGGTACCGCCCTGGGGATAATGGGCTATTTGAAAGCTATTCGTCATTGCACAAGTTTTAGAAAACATAAATTACACGTCATGATACATAGTGCGCTGAGGCCATGAGCCTTCTCCATGGCCACTGTTGGGAGCTAACTTCCGATTTATCATTTATACCTACAAAGTGTTCACTGTACATGGGTCTGCAACTGTCGCTCTCCAACTCCTATCTGCCATAGAGTGAATTGTCAATGATGAGTACTCCTGGGAGTCGTAGTCCAAAATGTGGTGAGCTGCATCTTGCAGACAACCACAGATTTATTTTGTTCATTTTCTATATCACAACTTGAGTAGTGTTTTCTCTTTTCTTGGGGACTTCATTGATCACGTGCATTAACCAAAGTTAAAATGCATGTTGGTAAATTTGAGTGACACAATGGATTACAAGGTAGTTGAGAGCAAGGTAAAAATGATAAGTTGGAAGCTACTAGCCAGGGATAAAAAGTCACTTGCTCCCTCAATTATCCACATGCACCAACACATAATTTCTTACTTTCCATGCTTCATTTACTACTAGACAATGGGCCTCATCACGACTTGGGCGGTAACGCTATCTGCCCTACCGCCGAACTCCCCGGCGCTAATAGCGCCGGATAACAAGTTTGGCAGTAATGTTAATCCCCATTCCCCATTGAGCCCATTCCGGAATGCCCCATTCCCCATTGGGCTCAATGGGGAAATTTCACGCTAATACCGCCGGCGGAATTCCCGCTGACGGTATGAGCGTGAATTTTCGGTGGATTTCCCGCCAGCTCAGAGCTGGGGCCAAATCCGCCGAAGTCCTGATTTGGCAGACCCTTAAATCCAGCGGTAATAGTGCTACCGCCAGATTTAAGGGTTACCACCAAAGTCGTGATGAGGCCCAATGACTAGTTGCAAGTGCTCAATTTGCGTCCTGGTTCAGTGTCATAATCACTTGTAGCAGAGATCTAAGTTCACACGCCAGATTAAAGTACCAAAAGCCAGCAAGGGGACACTCTTTCGGAGGTTGATAGCTTGTGTAAATAAACGTCAGTGCTATTAACATGTACTGTGCCAAAAAAACACTTACCTGCACCAGAAAGCCCTCATAAAAAACTAACATAGCATCCGAAAGAAGCAGGTCTAGAGCTTAGGACCTCTAAACAAGAATTGATAAAACTGGCTAGCCACCCCAACGAAGAGCATAAAGCTTTGGTTGGGACTGAGAGAGGTGGAATTGTGTAGAACCTGTTTTGTGGCTTTACTACCTGACACTAGTGTGATCTTCGACAAACCATTTTATCTCACTGTGTACTCTGTTGGTTTCTTTGAAAGTTTTGCCTTTTCACAATATTATGGCACTGTTTAGCGAGATACCTTCCATTTCTTATTATGCTGGCCATTTAAGTGAAAGGCATGCTACACACGAGAGCTGACCAAATGTCAGAGACCTTTAAGATCAAGTTTTTGAACACAAAAATCTGTTTGTTTTCTACAATTTCACGTTGTTCTTCACATTTTTTTATAACAATCTGCAAGGCTGACAAACAATGACTATGAGCATGTGGCCTTATCACACATGACATGAGAGAGCCCTACCTGGAATCAAACGTGTGTCCTGTAGGGTGAACACAAATGCCTGAGGTGAATGCATACCTTATTGAGCTATCTTACTGCAGAACAAGCAGCTGGCGAAATAAGTGAAAGTGAGGGATAAGGGAAAAAGCACTAGACAGATGTGTGGGGAGACAGTGATTCAGGTGCATGTTGTATGGTTTCCCACTTTGTAGCCAGTTTTGTGAAGTAGTGAAATTGTACTGACCAGTACCATCTAAGGAGGCTTATGCGCCTCCTCCCCCAGCACCAGAGCCTGGCTCTGTGAGTAAATTTAATACGGGTCAGCAGCTTTAAGGAAATCTCTGTCTTCTTACTGCAACCAATGGTGCAGCATTCCTGTCTCCAGACTGTACTCCAGTGGGAAAGCTCAAAGCAATAAAAAATTATTCTCATGATTCATGGGTCAAGTTTGTTTTGCTTGCATGGTGCATTTTCTTCTTTTAGCTTCCCCCTTAGTAATTCCTGTTACTTCCCATCTCTCCTATTGCTCTTTTCAGTGGATATACTACACGTTTCCACTTGAAAAAGGGAGGATGTGTCAGATTGTATTCACAAGAGCCACTGCCTTGCAGGCAATTGGATGGCAGGAAGGCCACACTCCTCCCCCTAGCACCGTCAGTGTTCCTAATTTGAAGAAAACAGATACTCTCTGGGGACAAACTACATTTTACAGCCTGCAATATGCAGTGCTGAGTGGGAGCAACAGCTTTACCACATAGTGTAAGCTTACTGATCACCAACACTGGTGCGAAGGCTGCAAATAGCCAGTGAGTTACTACCCAACATCTGTGGTCATAGCTTTTTCCTTGAATCTGGGGCAATAACTGCACACTTGGGTTGTGGAAATACACTACTAGCTGCTTTGCGCCGCACTGCTGCTTTTTACTACACACCCTCCAAAATCATTGGTGCCTTTAATTCAAGAGCCAAGCAAAATTTCCAGAATTCCCCATAGGCATAGACAAACACTTGGTATGGCACGAAATGAGAGACTCTCATCTAAAGGCTGCCATTGTTTTTAAGGCAGGATTCAAGGGTCCAATCCTCTGCTGTGCAAGACAAACTACAGGTGTACACATTTAAATGTTCTACACTCTGTGGAAAGTGCTGCAAAGGTGCACCGGTCCTGTATGAAAAGTGCCGCTCCCTGGTTTCCTGCCACCACCTGGTTATAACAAGGTACTAAGAGCAACTCTGCTACTGAATTTCCATAAACATGCCTTTCCTTTTAATGTTTTATTACCATGGACCACTTTGGTGGGTATGCAGATTATCAATTCACACTTTCATCCCCACTATCAAATGTTCCAAAATGGTTCTGTGTGCTCCTGGTTACCAGGCATCTATTCAATTTTGTTCATGTGTTATTCACATGTAAATTATATACCCCAATTCATTGTGCAGTAAAATGCGCATTTTCAATATATTGCTATGCTTGGGTCCTAATGTTAATTTGGGGGAGATGATAATGCCCCTCCAATGAAATTATTAACCAGCCACCGCCAACTTTTAATAATTTAAAATGTCATTACAACTCCAGGAAGCACCGCGTCCACCAACACCAACGTTGCCTCTGCCTCTATCTGAGACCTCTGAGGCACTTCTAAAAAAACATTCAACCTCTGGCTGCCCCAGGAGCAACTAGACAGTGGATGAGAGTAAGGGCAGTAAGTACCTCAGAGATGCCAGACACGAATCCTGGCCACATACATGAGCTCCAATTCTGGACTGCAGAGGGTAAGGGATACAAATAGGGTGGCCTTCAAGGACTGAGAGAGGTGTTCCAGGGATTCTCTTTTTGTATATGCCTTGTGCAAACATTGGGAATCTGGCACATATTTGTCAGCCAGAGCTGTGAAGATATTTGGTCAACTTTCTGAAGTGCAGAAGGGGCTTAAATCATAGCTCCACCCGATCAGTTTGTGTGATCCTGGGCAAATTATTTGATCTCACTGTGCCATATCTGTAAAAATTGGCACATAAGGTATCTGATTTATGTTGGGGCGGGGAGGCAGGATACCTGTCATGCAATAATTTGCTTTAAAGTGCACTCTTTTGAACCATTATATTCATGTTGTGCTGGTAGTGTGAGTTGGGTTAACTTGCTACTCTTGCTCGGTGGAAAATGAGGGCCACTTTAAAAATAATTTCCAGGGCCACTTTTGGTTCCCAGTCCACCCCTGCCCCAAGCCCAAGCAGCCCATGGAATATATCGTGATTTACATGGTGGCAATGTAGATTAGCACCTAGAAATCGGCCAGCTAGTAAGAGGGGAAGAGAACAGCGAGGAGCTTTAATCAAGATTCTCAGAGAGCCATTTTGAGTGTTTAAGTACATATGATGGCCGCACAATAACATTTTCTTGCTTTCGTCATCAATATAATTTGAAAAGAACAATGAGTCTTTCAAATTGCACAAGTGTGCACGGCATTGTGTGGTCTTGGTAGCAGTGGCCACACGTAGGTGTTTAATAATAGAGGCTCATATGAGCAGCCATTAGGGATTCCTCAAGTTGTGTTCATTACAGTGAAGGTGGAGGTCTTTGAACCCACTCCCTGACTGTGGTTAAAGAGGAAGGAGCATCCCGCTGAGTAAGTGCTGGCAGGCTCCATGCCAATTAATAAAGGGGAATAACGAGGTGGGCAATGGAAAGAAAATAAAGGCGCATTTGCCAAATGTGCTTCCAGTGTAGAAAGAGCCACATCTGAGCAAACCACATTACATGATAAACTAGCCGTTCATTAAAAAAAACGAACATTGTACTATATATGTTAGACCTTTGGAGAGCCAAGGCATAAAATAAGCGGTATCGCATCGCAATTTGCGACACAATACCGCTGGTTTGCGTTTTAATTATACAATCATGTCGCAGTTTCTGCGATATGATTTATGCACCGAGCGCAGAGCTTAAAAGGCACAGATTAACTGTGCCTTTTTATTTAAACTCTGCGCTCAGTGCACTGGCAGTGTGCAGGCAGCAGTCAGAAGCTCCCAGGCTGGGCTAAATACATTGGCCCTCATTACGACCCTGGCGGAGAACCATGGTGCAATTTGCACCATGGTCCATGGCGCTAAGCTGCCAACTCCGCCATGGTGGTTGGCGGACTTACCGCCCCATTCCGACCTTGGCGGGGCGGTAAGTCCCCAATCCCCATTTACCCTTCCCCATTCCCATTTTTGCCCCATAGGGTATAATGGGAGTGGGGAAGGCGTTAATTACGCCACCGTAAATTACGGTGGCGTAATTAACAACAAGTCCCGTAGCGCCATGGATTTTTCCGCCTGCAAAAAGCAGGCGTAAAAATCACCATGGCGCTACGGGAACTCGTACTCTGGCGGAAAGGGGCGCCATGGTTTACGCCGGCGTAAACCCCTTTCCGCCAGGGTCGTAATGAGGGCCATTGTATCAATGTATGAGCCAAGGCCAGGGGCGGCGTCGAAGTCACGCGGATGAGACTTCAGCAGGAACACCCCAGCTCCAAGCACAGACCCGGCTTCCATCCGAGGTAAGGAGTCATGCTGGGGTGCTTAGGGTAGGGTGGAGGAGGGCGAGCCCCTTGTCTGAGGGCTGGCTGTTAGCAAGTGGCCACAAGAAATATTAATTCCAGCCACTTGCTAGTACCCAGCCCCACAGTAAAATGGCATGCTGGCAGATCACCTTTCAAATATTCTTTCCTTCTCGTGATTCACAAGAGGAAGGAATATTTGAAATGCCCTCTGCAAGCAGGCTATGTTATTACTGCAGGCCTGGGTGCTTAGAAAGTGGCGGTAAATAATATTTCTCCCGCCAGTAAAGATTTATTATTCACTGCTACTTTCCAAGCACCCATGCCTGCAGTATTAACGTAGCCGGCTTGCAGAGGGCATTTAACATTTTCTTTCAGTCTCGTGATTAAAGCGCTTGTGGCACATTTAAGCACTAGACTGAAAGACAATACTTATGCCTTCAGTAGCAGGCTATGTTATTAGTGCAGGCCTGGGTGCCTAGAAAGTGGCAGTAAATAATATTGCTCCCCCATTTGGGCGGGTGAGATATTGTATACTTCCACTTTCTAAGCAGCCGGGCCTGCAGTAATAATGGCCTGCTTGCAGAGGGCATTTAACATTTTCTTTCAGTCTCGTAATAAAGGTGCAACAAGCACTTTAATCACGAGACTGAAAGAATATTTTAAATGCCATCTGCAAGCAGGCTATGTTGTTGGCCTACGGTGTCGTGACCAGACTTCCCCGTTTTGCCGGGACGGTCCCCCTTTCTCAAGATTATGTTCCCATTGGAAACTGCAGTGCTGTCTGTTTTTTGTAGTAGGTCTTTATAGCTTTATAGCTTGCAGTCAGGAATGCACAATCTTGCACAGAAGAAATGCTTTCTTTTACAAATTAAGATAGTGCTAATTTGTAATACATAATTATATGTGTTTCTTTGAACAGCAACACTTGAACCCCCTTCTCCAAATGCTACTGAAGTGTAGTGCCTTGACAGACACTTACAAGAGTTAGTCCTACTTTTATGCTAGTAGCCAGGTCCCAGTTTTTTACTTTTTAAATTTGGTGACCCTATGGTGGTCTGATGGGCATTACAAAGACGTTCTATTACGGATCAGGGTGCACTGGAATCCTGGCTTTCAGTCTCGTGATTAAAGTGCTTGTGGCACCTTAATCACGAGACAGAAGGATTATCTAAAGGCCCTCTGCAGCACCATGCTGTTATTAGTGCAGGCCTGGGTGCTTCGAAAGTGGGTGGAAATAATTGCCACTTTCTAAGCACCCAGGCCCCGCACTAATAAAGGTGCCATGAGCATTTAATCACGAGACTGAAAGCCAGGGTTCCAGTGACACGTGATTCATTTTGGAACATCTTCGTATGTCAGATAACTGCAGTTTTAAAGCACACTGCTATCCATCTTGATAATCTAAGACTGTGACATGCCAACATTCTGGGACCAGTTTCAAAAATAGTAAGTAGCATATGATGACATCAGAGTAGATGCCACATCAATTTTACCCAATGAAAAGACAAAAATAATCTGGGGGGTTAACAGCTGCCGATTATCACTAAACGGCCAGGCAGCAGGAGGTTGAAACAATAATACCCATTGAAAAGTTATAAATCCTATATAAAGCCTATGTCAGCAAGTGCCTGCTGTGGAGGAACCCGTGTGAAAAGGCAACAAGGTGATAACACTTCTGTATACCGCAAGGGAAGTGACGGCCGGAAGGCCTCCCGGAAATGCAGCTAAGGCATTAAGCCCCAGAACAAAAGTATATATAAATTGCTGTTATTGTATAACACTGCAAACTGGCAACATGGGGAAGTTGCTGTGGACATCCCTGAGGCTCATGGCCCTTATCAAATGAAAAGGCTGAAAGGCTCGGATGCTGTCTCCGATTGCAGGGCTTGTTGTTAGCAAGTGGCTGGCAAAATATTTCTCCTACCCGTTCCGGTTGGACAAATATGTCCAGCCACTTAAGCACATTGCTGTGAGTAATCAGTTGCTCTTTGTCTGTTTTGTAGACATTGCAATGTGTCTGTAGAGGGCGATAACAGGAAAGAGTGAACCTTCACACTGACTTTGACAACAAACGAAGAGTCACCAGAGAGGTAAGAAAAGCGTAGCCCATCTTTTTATACTAAAAAAACATCTTTTGTGTTGGTGCCATAGGCAGCGCCTTACAAGAATGGAACAATATTTAAAAGGCCTTTTGCAAGCAGGTTGTCTTGGGGTCTATCACTTGTAGTGTTATATTTAGGGTGGTGCAAATACTCCCCCAAAGGTGGTTGCTTCGAGTGATCTGTGTTCTTTGCAAATACACAACCATTGTGTGGTTCTTGAAACACAAAACAAATATGTACTAATTAGAGCTTGGAAGGTATGTGGTAAGTTGCTGGGAAATTCCGGCTTCACTGCTTAACCAAAGTGTGTGATCCTGGGCAAATCATTTGATCCAAACCAGCCACACCAATGTGCTGCCAGGAACAGAAATGTGCATTATTTATCTTTGGGTAGTGTTGGTGGCCTGATGGCCATTACATTGCACAAGTGTCTGCTGCAGTGGACCTTTACATTTTACACTCATTGCACAAATGTATTACTTCAGAGCTACAGAGAAATGCTGTATTCTTGCTAATTGTATGTCTTGGGGTAAAACAAACTTCTGGTGACATTTAAAATAGGAGAACAAAATTGCTAATCAAACAGGTTTATTTGCTAATCAAAAATATTTTAATTAGCAAATTCTGCTAATCAATTTTTGAAAACTAATGAATGCCTTGTGAGCTGTTCTTCTGCCTGGAGCTCTGTGGGACATTGTCCTGGCAGAGGGACACCTCTCCCTTTCGGCACCCTCATTGACTACGAAGCTGCCGAACAGGAGAAGTGATCCACTGCCAGGACAATGAGGGTATTGAGCAGGAATTCCATGCTCCTGCTCGACACCCTCATTGTCCTGCCAGTGGGACACCTCTCTCGCCGAATGGGAGAGCTGCCCGCTCCAAATGCCCTAGTCTGGCTAGTAGATCTGCCTGGAGATGCAAGCTGCCCTTACACTCACCCCCCCAAAAATATACTTACCGGAGCAGGCAAGTGGTCATATGAGCTGCAGGCTGGAGAGATGGCTGATGTGGCGTTGTCAGTGTGTTGGCAAGAAGACATCTTCTACTGTGGCTGGCGTGGCAAGGCTGAAAGGCCTTCTAGCAACAAGCCTTATTGGCCATTCCAGCTTCACTGCTGGCGTAATTGGTTCAGCACACAGGCAGTACGTGACTCATAAGAGCTACGTACTGCATGTGCACTCAGCCAATGAGGGTCAGTGTTTTTCCTGGACTGGCAAGGGAAACAAACACTTTCCTAATGGAGGTTGACCATTGCTGCTTTAACCCTGCAGGGTCGGATCAAGCAACATGCTTGTCCTGTGGGCTGAATGTTGTGTCCCCATGAACTAGGAAATCACCATAACTATAGTGCTGGGACCACTGCACTATAATTACACGGCCCACGGTAGTGCATGGAAATGTTGCCAAAGGTTGACATTTCGTATGCTGCAAACAGTTTTACGACAGAGTTTGTGTCCTAAGGTTTTTAAAATAGGTTCACCTTTCACTGGTGTCAATTGAAGAAGATCTCCAAAAACACTAATGGGGTTTTCCTCCAAAGAGCTCTTTGTAGTTTGTTTTGAGTACTTCTTGTAATCTGAGGTGATTCAAAGCCAACATTAGGTTGGCGACCATGCTCACTTCATCTATTAGTAGCATTTTCATTTGTTTTAACACTCTGCGTAGTTCCATTGCAGCTTCTGTAGAAAGTTTGTAATATTCTAATTTGTTTTGGTGTTCTATTGGAAGGAGTAGTAATCGGTGTAAAGTGACACTGCCTATGTTGTAGGCAGCTAAACCTGTGGGAGCAGTTACAACAGCTGACAGTTTGTTGTTTGTCAATTGTTGAAGGAACTTGCTGATGATTTTGATTAATAATGTTTTGCCTGAACCAGCTTGACCACTGATGTGTAGTACTATAGGTTTGTAATTTTGGTAGGCACATTCTTTATGTTCATGTTGTACACCATGTGCAATTTCTTTTGTTACTTCTTGAAAAATTCTACGCTGCTCATTGTTCACTTCTGATTGTAGTACAGTTAAGTCTTCTGTATCTTCTTCATAGTGACACATGGTGTTTTCTACTTCTGTCATAGCTAATTGCGCCTCATTTGCTATTAGTGGCTGTCCCAGCGGTTCGTAGCTTCCTGTTACAGAAGGTTGACTACTGTTGGGAGTGTCCTTATCTATTTGGACCTGGAGTTCTTCTTTGTGTAGCTGTTCATTGTGCAACATTGTTTTGTACTGTGCTAAGTTTACATTGGTTATAGTGCTTTCCTTTGCTTTGAAAGCGTCTTCATAGGAAAAAGTTGTAGCAGGGACCTGAAATATAGTTCTTTATGTTGAGGAGTTTTTAATGACAATTTGATATGATTTATTAAGCTTTGTTTGGTAAATTTCACTAAGCTGACTTCACCAGGTGTCACTCTGTATCTACCTTTATTTTCATCTGGTTTTATATCATTTGTGTATGTGAAGTTTTGTGCTATGTGGTATAGACACATGGTTTCTAAATTGGTACTCCTGTTTGGGTGGTATGTGTGCAGTAAATTGTTTTTCAAAATGTCTAGGCTGTTGAGTTAATTTTTGGCTATTGTTTCTATGTCATCGTATGATTTGAGAACTCATTTTCTAGATTTAGCAGGACCAACACTTGGCCATACTATATTTTCAGATGTTCCATACAAAGCAGTAACGGTTAAACGATCTGCAGCTTCATAGCAGCCACATTCTCTATGATAGTGCATTTTCATGCCTAAGCTGTACAATTTCTGAGACAGTGTTTTGTCTGATGATAGGTCATCCCAGAGGTCTTGAAGCTCTGTTTTTTCTGCTTTGGTGAAGTAGGCTGTAACATATCGTGCAACTGCAGTGCACTTGTCTGCAATGTACTGAAAATCCATGTTTGCATTCCATAAGAGCGCAATTATTGCATTGTAATCAGTGATATATTTTGCTTCTTCTGTTCTTTTTATGTCATATGTATTCTTACCTTTACCTTTAACACTGAAGACATGAACGTGTACACTTGACCTGCTACTGTAACTGGTCTAGGGAAACCAAAGCAGCATTTGGTGTAGTCTTTCCCTTTGTTTTTGTATTTGTGTCTTTAAAATTGTACAATTTGTGCATGAAGATCACTGTTTGGTGCTTCTGTTGGAATTTCACAAGTGACATATTTTTCAATAAACTGTAAAACAGTGGCATCACTGTCTTGACCAAATTTAGGAGAATCTTTAATCCATAAAAGCAAATGGATATGTGGTGCTCCTCTGGGTTGGTATTCTTTTCTCCAAAAGAAGTGTTGCACTTCTACAAGGGGACGACAGTTTTATTACAAATAAAGTGTGAGCATTGCAATGAAGAGATAATGGACATATCTTGAAACATTAACAGGATCTAGAGTGCAAAGTTCTCCAGGTGTTAGTATATCTATGTTTGCTTTGTTTTTGTTTGATATGCATAGGAAATCATGTAAATCTTCCCATGCATATTCTGCACAACTAAATGTAACAAACCAAGTGGGTGAGCCAAGGTTTCTTATCATACAACGTACATCTCTGTGACATCGGAACTAGTACAGTTTAGTACCACGCATGTTTGCTAACAGATTTGTAATGCTTGATTGTAAAACCTCATCGGCATATTTTTACCTAATTTCAATGTGTGTGCAACTCGGAAGCATAGAGTTGCTAGTTCACTTTCAAAGAGTAGGTGGAATATGTATTCCACATTTTTGTCTAAATCTGGGATCTTCATAATATATTTGTAACGAGCGGTATTCTGATGCTGTTATCTGAGTGGGTCTATCATCGCACCTTCCTCCTTTGCCAGTAGTAAAGAGTAGAGGAAAATCACGTGCTTCTATACTTTTTTCCTATATACCGATTGGTCATCCTTTGGTTTGTCTCATTTGGTATGTTTCTAGAGCATCATCTATGGTGTCTTTAGAGTGTAATGGGTGAATTGTATAATGGTCTAAAATATTGGATATTGTAGCAGGTTCTAGAAGTTCAAATTGACCAGTTTCCTGTGACTCTTGAATTATTTCAGTCGTTTCCCTCAGGTTTTCTTCAATATTAATTTCTTTGTTGTATTCATTGTTGTCTTTTAGATATTGGAAGGCTTGTCTATCTTTATGTAAGTCTACGAGTTGTTGCCAGTTTTTTTTTTGTGTCTTTTGTAGGTACACAATTTACTGAGACAATTAAAGATTGCTCTATTGGATGTTGAAGGAGTTTGGTTGTTGTCAAGTTTTGCAGTGCAGTAACTGCAAAACATTAACGGGTCATTTATTTCATATTTGTTTTCTGCTATAAGGTAGAGAGCTAATTCAAACCATTTGGAATCTTAATTGTCTTCTATTATGTGTGTTATGTCCACAGTTTTTGTGCTACTTTTATAAAAAGTTCTGCTGCAACACACACACACACATGCTTTGGTACTTCAGCAGATGTACTTTTAAATTTTAGTATTCCTTTTTTGTATGTGTGTAGTAGAAGGTTGTCATTTGTAGAATAGTTCCTAGTCTGTTGTAAAGCTATTGCATTTTGTAAGTGGCTTTCACTTCCACAAAATTTTCTCTGGATATGCTCTATTTCTTCGAGTAGGTCTTTGGCTGTACCATGTAGAAGATTGTTATTTAAATTGTCTAATGCTAAAGCTGGACTTTTAGCATAGTACAGTTTATGGACTAGTTTTCCTATAGTTGAATGATGTGTTGATATCATTTTGATATGATGGAAGGTGCTTTTGCAATTCGGTCCTGGAATGCAGATTAATGAATGTCCTTGTAGTCCTGTGTATTTGCTCACTGGACAGGTATCCATATTTTGTAGAAGTTTCATTTTGAATTTGTCTTTGCCTTTTACATATTGATTGAGGAAATGGCGTAAATATTTTAATGATTTATGGTCAATGTTACACATTGACGTGCCCGGCCATTTGTACACTGGATTTTTTGGTTCAGTCTGATTGAGAGGTATACTGAGTTTTCTGGGGATATTTTTGAGAGCAGCGTTTCTTCTTCCATAATATTATTATTACGTTTTTCATACTCTTGTCCACTGGTATGTATGGCAAGTGTGTTTGTTTGCTTTTGTTTGTATGCTTCTTCATTGAAATATGGTTCTGTGCTCCTGGTGTGACTCCATTCACCTCCAGAGATATTTAAGAAGTTATTTTTGTTGACATTCTGTTTATTGAGAAGTCTTTTTTGTAATTTAGTAGTTAGTTTTGTTAGTGGTTTCATCCTGTTTAACACTAAAATAAATAACTTTCCTTTGAGAAGGATTGCACTGTCTATCAACGTTTCTAAGATTAATTTTCTCTGGTAGGTTTTAAGGGTTGTGCATGATTTGTCTCCTGTTTTTATACGATTCTGAAGGACTCTGTGGCGGAAAAGTTTTGCTAAAATACTTTTTTTGGTATGGTTACTTGCAACTACTTCAACATTTATAGGAGCAGTGTTAGCAGTAGTGGTAGCTGAATTCTTGTTAATCACTTTCGCTTTCATTTTACATTTTGAAAGATGAGGCAAAGTTTTTGTACTGCTATTATTGTTTCGCTTAATGACTCTATTAGATCTTTTGTTTGAACTTTTTGTACAGATTCTGCTACAGATAGATGCTTATTTTGGACACTTTTATTTTCATTTGCTCTACTTCTGCGTTGCTTTCTACTTACTTGCTTTTTGGTAGGCATTCTTTGTGGTCTGTTGAAATAAAAAAGAAGGTATGGGTTGGGCTGTTCTGCAATGTATGTGTTCTGTGTGCATGAATGTCTGAGTATGATGGTAAGGATGTATGTGATGGTGTGTGAGTGTGCATAGGGCAACTACAACTAGTTGGGAATGCTATTCTTTTATTTGTGTGTTACTATACTGGGCAGTCAAAAGTAAGGTTGTTGTGTGGAGAAGCACTAATACTAAATCTAATGGTATAGAATGAAAACAGTTCTTTGTTCTGCAATACTAACATTCTAGGGGTTAGTTATGTAAGTTGTGCGCCGCAAAATGTGGATTTGTGCCCCATTCTGCCTGCAAATCCTTGTTTAACAAATGGTGATTTGTGGGCAGAATGGTGCCCAAATCCCTGTTTTTCGGTGCACAAATTCCATGAATCAACCCCACAGTGTGTTTGAGTAACAGTAAGAATATTATGGTAGTATTGTACTTACTTTTTTTGTTTGGCATGAACAGGTTTCTTCTGAGTTGTTGCTTGTACTTCAGATGCTACTACTTTTCAGGAGAGTGGTCTTCACTGCAATTGTAAAAGAAATAAGTTATATATTTTGTGTGTTTATAGCACTGATGTTAATTTAGATGTTGATGTGTATGTTTTTGTAGTAGTATTGTTGTTTGATAACTGAACATAGTGTGTGCATGCAGTTTCCTTTTACTATATGCAGCCTTTATATTTTACTTACAATATGTTAGTTCAACATGCTTTGCAAATGAGTAGAATACTGAGTGTATGAAACACACTTGGTTTCTTAAGGCTGTGTTAGGCGATAGAAGAAATAATGATGTACTTATTTTTCAATTTTTATTAGATAAATGATAGAACCTGTATAGAAAAGCATAGAATGTATGCATTTGTGAAGGTGTGGGTAATAAAGCAGAAGGATGTGATGTACAGGCACTGGTGTTATTTCAGCTGGGAGCTTTTCAATGATAGTGTCTATCCATGTGAGTGTATAGAGATGCAGTAACGTATCCTTGCTGTGTGTAATTTTATAATACACTACAGTGTTTTTGTACAATTTTATTGTTATTTCTCCCATCTTTTAATATTATATTTTTTTAGATAGTTGTGTGTGTAAAAAGAAAATAGATAGGAGACAGGTTATTTTTATAGGTTATACAGGTTAAGTGGCAGAGTTGTACATGTACTCTGCATAAAATATGCATACCTGTAGTTTGTATTCATGCATGTGGATATGCATGCAGCTGCAAGTAGAAATTTTGAAGACTTGTAAAGTAGTTTTTGTAGTAGGTGTTTTCCAATGATATGACACTTGTACTCAGAGTGATCAGCAGTACATTTGAAGTGCTAAACTCTGATTATGGAGTTACATGTAGAGGTCTTGGCTGTGATTGGTGGATGGTTGTGTGACTGCTTAGCTGTATCCAATGAGGGAATGGCACAGAGAGAGAAGTGGAAAGGGTAGAAGGGCTGTCCAAGAGTTACATGCTCCGCAGACATCGTGGCTGTCCGTGGACAGGGTGTGCAACATTCAGGGGTTTCCAGCAAATCCAGCATGGAAAGGGGACAGTAGGGATCAGCCAATCAGGTGTTGAGGTTGTGGATTTGTGTTGGAAGAGGATGTGTGCAGTGAAGATGGCAGAGATGGAGAAAGTCAGGGTGTTGGTGGTTTGAGATATGTTTGTGCATGGTTTACAGCACTATGCTCAATGCAGGCATGTGGCAAGCAATTTTTATGTTAAAGGAGTGGAGGTGGTGTGGATCACTTTGCCTGATTGCAATGAACAGGGAATTGCACACATTTGTGAAGATATGGGCATGATGAACAGTCCCCATGTGGTAGTTTTGCACTGTGGTGCTTTCCATTTGGGCTATGTCAGTGCCCCTACTTTGTTGGCAGATTTGGAACGCTTGGTTGAAGCAGTAATGAACATACTTCCAAATGCCAAAGTTATTTTTTCTGGATTGGTACCTAGGGCAATATGGGACAATAGTTATGTTTTTTGTCCTCAGCAAAACATTGCTAGGTGTTCAATCAACCGAGGCATGTGTGCTTTCATGCTTTGAGCTGGTATGTTCTTCTGTAATAATGAGAATATTGATTCCAGTAATGCTGTTTATTTTAAAGAAGATGGCATTTATTTATCCTTTATGGGAAATGCCATGCTGTTTGGGAATGTAAGGGTTGCTTGGGAGAAGGTTATGTGAAGTAAAGTTAAAAAAAAAATGAAAACAAATACAAACTAACTGGTGTCTGTCAAGCATGTCTGTCAAGCATCTGCAAAAAACCCCAAAAAACTGCTCTTTTCAGAGCCAACCTCAAAGGGGAAACGGAGCACACTATGTAAATTTAAATTCACCACGCTCAGATTTTCGATATGTCCGCCGACATGGCGGTAGTCCGCGGACACCACATATTACATACAGGGATTTTGGGGTGGAGAGGCATTCAAATGAGTAAGAGTAGAGCAAGGGATTGGTCAATAAAGTTTACTGGGTGTGTTGTGTAAGGAAAGAGTTTGTCAGAAAGTATTTTTCCTGAGAGAAGAACGGATAGCTATGGCTGTGTATTTCAGAAAACAGATTGTCTGGATTTTGGGAGACTCATGGATACATAGGTTGGAGGTGCATGCAGAATGCTATGGAGTAGCTGCACATCTTGGATTCCCTCATGTGGAAGTGCACTGGCATGGAGTGCGTGGAATGAAGTGGCTGGACTTAGTGCCTCTCTGTGCTACTTTGGAGACATAGCATCATCCAGACATAATTATAATTCATCGTGGAGGGAACAGTTCAGGACATGTGTCTGGAATGTCTTTGCAATTTGCAATGAAAGAAGGACTTGGGAAGGTCATGGAGATGTTTCCAAATTCCCAAGTAATCTTTTCTCGTATTGCGCAGAGACAAATGTGGCTGTGTTTGTCTTCATTTGGTCCACAAATGGAGAAAGAGAGGTGCAATGTCAATAAGGCTGCTTGTGCCTTTTTAAGAGATGTTGGCATGTCGTCTTTTCACAATGAAAATATTATGTTTCGTAGCACATACATTTTTCGCAGAGATGGAGTCCATCTTACTTATGCTGGCAATCAGATTTTTCTGAGAAATGTACAAAATGCATGGCAACCTTTTGTGGAATTATAGCCATCCATTTTGCAGTAGGTGTTGACTATTTGAAGTTTTCAAACAAAAAAAATACACCAACAAAAGGCTCTTTTCAGAGCCACCACTCCCATAGAAAAGTGCAATGGTTATGATAGGGCAGCACCCCGATATTGTATATGTCCGTGGACTCTTCTATTTTTAAACTGTGAAAGGCAGCTCTGAAAAGAGCCTTTTTTGGGGTATTTGTTGTTTTTTTTTTTGTTTTTTTACACATGACACAATAGGAAAGGAGGGGAAAGGAGGTAAGGGACACCAACCACGGGGATAAGAAAGAGCAGCTGGAGAGAGGAAGATCTAGGGTGGGCCTTATTTAGGTATTGGGCAGACCTTCTCATGCTCTGTGACCGCAGTCTCGAAAGCACTCTGAAGACTCTCCACCCTGCAGAGTACTTCGTCGCAGTGCATACACAATATTGTGACCCTCGAAGGTAAGGGTCAACAACATCATGGATGGCCTGTGAGGCATCTGGAGGGATGCGCTGTCCCACAGGAGTGTCTCTTGTGGTGACAGGAGCGGAAACGCAGGATATTGTAGAGTAAATCAACCTACTATGTTTATCACCACATACAACCTTGCAAATAGCCCCACCATGGAACAATCTAAGGTGTTGCTTCATGGATGTCATACCAAAGCTGTACGAACCAGGCTTCCCACGACTCAGCACCATTTTGCACTAGTTGCAGGTGACCTTGTTCGCACATGCGTTTGGCACTCCACCATGAATGGTAAACAGCCTCCACACCCAAGACTCTTGGCGAGTGCTGGTAGTAGGGACTTCCACTATCTCATCCTCTTCATCCGACTCCTCTACATCATCATGCCTGTTCCCCTCTGCAGGCCCTTGGGGAGGTGGTGGAGGGGTTGGGAATGGTGCTGAGGCAGAAGTAGCACCAGCTGGAGCAGCAGCAACCATAGATGCCATCAGGTTTGATGATGGGAAAGCAGCAAGAGCAGCAAAAGCTGAAAAAGACAATGCTCTGTCCGGTAGCCAGAAGCCCAATGAGGATGAGCTCTGGGGTGTGGTCTTTTATAGGGGTGCTGGTGCGTGCTCCACAAACAGACGCGATTTCCGCGGACAGATCGAACACGCTAAAAAGGCTAAAAAAAAAGTATGTAGAATGCCAGGGACATTGTGTGGGACATGTGCAATGATGAATTTTTACTGTAAAATACTTTGGATTGTGTTCGGCTCAAACTAATTAAAAGTGTGACACATGTGAGACAGACAGTTACGGACAGGTGCGATGTTTCGAAGGAATTCTGGGTGTGGTGCGCATGTGCGTAGATGTTCTATGGACAGTACGGATAGGTATAGTGTCCTTAGGACACCTCCATTTTGGTTAATTGCAGACATTCCGGACACCGAGTGTGTTCTAAGAACAGTTCGATCTTGCTTGCGGATAGTACGGACAGGTATAGTGTCCTTAGGACACCTCCATTTTGGTTAATTGCGGACATTCCGGACACCGAGTGTGTTCTAAGAACAGTTCAATCTTGCTTGCGGATAGTACGGACAGGTATAGTGTCCTTAGGACACCTCCATTTTGGTTAATTGCGGACATTCTGGACACCAAACGTGTTCTAAGAACAGTTCCATCTTGCTTGCGGATAGTACAGACAGGTATAGTGTGCTTAGAACACATCCATTTTGATTAATTGCGGACATTCCGGACACCAAATATGTTCTGAGAACAGTTCCATGTTGCTTGCAGACAGTACGGACAGGTATAGTATCCTTAGGACACCTCCATTTTGGTTAATTGCAGACATCCTGGACATCGAGTGTGTTCTAAGAACAGTTCCATTTTGTTTGCTGACAGTACAGACAGGTATATTGTCCTTAGGACACCCCCATTTTGGTTAATTGCGTACATTCACACACCGAGTGTGTTCAAAGGACAGTTCCATCTTGCTTGCGGACAGTACAGACAGGTATAATGTCCTTAGGACACCCCCATTTTGGTTAATTGTGGACATCCCGTGCACCGGCGCTCTACGCGGACACCCTAACTGCCTTTTAAAAAAAATAAGACACGAAGGACTGAATTAAAACGCACATAATATTTTTTTTTATTATATACAGTCATAAAATATATGAAAGAGAGGGGGAAGCAGAAACTGGCACAAATACAGGGGAATTAGGGGTTTGGAGAGGATGGATGGGAGGGGATGAAGGGATGGAAGTCTCATAATGATGTTTTTCTTGGTGGTGAGGGTTTGGGGATAGTTGACTGGGACCCGGAGAGGGGTAACAGGTGCATGTGTGACAATGATATTTATTTTTTTCTTTTATGTGGTCCTCCACAAAATGTTTTAAAAGATTGAATTTTCTATAAGCAAATCCAATTTTTTGTTCCATGCACTGCAGAATATTTTGTAATGTCTCTTTTGCTATGTTATTTCCAATGTGTGTATGGTCTGTTAAACAAAATATATATGTTAAGTACACATAAAGTAATGATTGTTAATTTGCTTATATAGAGAAGTGTCTACCATTGTATGACTGTGTATCACTGTCTTCAGTCATTTTGTCACGTAGGAAATTTTCTTCAAGCCATTCCAAAGTACTGGACATTTCTGTGTAAAAAAAAAAGTATTACTTTTAGTGTACCTAATACAGAAAGTTTAGAAATATATAAGAAAAATGAAGTTTACTTACCAGTTTCTGGTAAGTTTTGTTGTTACTGTTCTGTAGGTCTGCTGTTGCTTCTTGCTGTGCAGTTTCTTGAGGTAATTATGTTAGAGGCATATCATTTTTGATTTGGTAATATTTTATTTAGTACACATGTTATTTAAATGAACGGTTGATGTGTTACATCTATAGGTTCCACTTCTTATTTATAATTACATATAATGTGTTATGTGCTGCTTTTTGAACTTGTTCAGTGTTTATATGGCATGATACAACAATTTAAGATACCGCCTGAGTTTTTGGGTAGTGTTGATGTTGTTCGTGTCTGTCCGCGGACATACGCACAGTCCGTAGACATCAAAATCAGTAGCTGGGGGTTCAGTATGATCTATGTTACATGTATATAAAGTAAGGGAATCCTAGTAAACATGTATCTAATTTACACTATGAATATGTATATTCAGTAAACAAAACTTTGATAAAGGGAGGTTATGGTTAAGTTATGCAATTAAAAACCTATGAAATTCAGTAAAAAAACATTGTTAAAGGGACGTTATGGTTCAAAGTAAAACCAAAAACCCCCTGAAATTCGCTAGTTATGGTAAGCTAAGCAACCATAACTCCTGCCACCAACGTGCATTGCTAAGACTAACACCCAGGACATCAAAGATAACATCACAAAAAAGATATTTTCTAAGTAAGCTTGTCTTCCGATGTTAGGACTTCTTCGTAAATCTTACCAGCACCTTTCGTCATATTGATAACACAGGATCTACTGCAGACAAACTGCTTACATTGATTTCTGTTATTACGGCAAACTATCCCCATCTACTTGGTTGTTTGTTTCAAAACTGGTGGTAAGTCACCATCTTGATTTCCTAATTTTTCCCCAAAGATTTTTTTAAAAAGAAACTTTCTTGATGCCTACCACCGGGGAACCAGACCAGGTCCAGCAACCCTGGAAGCAGGCATCACGTTATTTTGAGCAAGTCCAGAAACCCCTGCTAGGGGCTGTTCGGGTGCGGTCCTGGCACCTATAGCGCCAGGCTCATATGGAGAGTCAGTCCTGGCGCCATAGGCGCCAGGCTCATAGAGTGGAACTTACCTGATGCAGACCATGCTATTTTACCTAGGGACTATTTTTTACTCGGGTGGGGCTGGGGAGGAATACTTACCTGGGACTACTTTGGAGGCTATTTAAACCACGCCCGAAGAGCAGCACACGCTTCGTGTTATTCTGCATCCAGCAGCGTAACGCTCACCGTGTCTGCAAGCCTGCATCCAGTCTTCTGCCACGCCCGCCTCGAGTCTGCAGCTCCTAGAAAAATGAAGGAATAGAAGGAGAAAAGGTTAGAATAATAGCAAAACCTTTGATCCTTACCTGAGTTCCGGATCCACCGCGCCTTTGAGCTGGAAGAAAGAAGCATTTTACGCATGCTGCATTGCCTGCTGCAGTGCCGTGCTGAATTCACCGGCCTTCGCAGCATCCTCACGACCCACCGCATCCTCCTGCACATTCCCGCCGCACTCTGGCACCTAAGGGGAACACAAGAACAGCAGAGGTGAGCCAAGGGAATAAACATAGGCAATAGTAACTACCCCCATAGACTTACCTGATTACCACCGGGGGTACTATTCCTCTTCACGGGTCGGCGCAGTCTCCATTGCATCCTCGCCGTACCCCGTCCCTAAGGGGAACAAAAGGAAAACAAGGTGAGACAAAGGGACAGACAAGGGGAACTCTTCTCACCGCAATAGACTTACCTAATTTTACCGCCGGAGACATTATTCCCCGAACTTCATATTTTCTCTCCACACCTGAATAAGGGAGCAAGCAACAGGTTACATTCTGGCCTTATTTTATTGAACTGGGATAAGCCAAATCCTTACCTGAACTTCATCAGCTACACGAGTAACTCTTTGCTGGGGTCAAGCTGCAAACTGCAAGGAATCGGACAAGAGTGAAAGTCAGACATGTGAACTCTTACGAACTACATACTTTTCGGAGTCAATATTGTTCTGGAACTCACCAATTCCTTCGAGCCAGTGAAGCATCTGGTTATCAACGCGCCCCTGCGCTCAATGCAGGATGGAGAGCTCATCTTTTCAAACCATCATAAGAATATTCCTAAAGGCCAAGTAAACGAAACTAGGTAGGCCAGTCCAGTCTGGCATCTCGGCCCTACGTGTCACATTGGTTGAGATCTCAGCTATCCAATTCAGATTGACGCCTCTGTGGGAGGCAGGTGAGTGTAACAGAAACATTGTCATTCTGGAAAACTATTATGACCCTACTTTAGAATTGTTTTATTTTTATATTATTTTCATTTTCAGCACTAGGCCACTTTGCAATTACAGCCTGAGTGCACCTTGGTGAAGAAGGTATTCTTACTCTCTCCCTGCTTGAGAGCACCTAAAGATTTGTTGTCACTTAAAGTGTGACTATAGGTAATTGTTAAAATCTTCTAAATCCTTTTTCAGGTATACCTTGTCTATACCCACATTTCTGTTATATACATCTATATAGGTTTTTTTGATGCAAAAATGTGCCTGTATTGGAGATTATTACTTTTGATTATACTGTTACTAGCATCTAACTTTACTAAATTGTACTAATATGCCTTATTTAAATATTATTTTTTTGCAAATAACTTTTTGAAAAATTGTTCTATTGCCCCTGAAGAAGTTACTTATTTCCCAAAAAGCGTTGGGCCTCTAATAAATGATCCTATTTTTACTAAGGAATCTAACTGTGTCAATGTGTATTGATATAGGTTATTAAGTAATTACCTATATATGTCATACTGAATACATGTGTTTTTGATACATAGATTGAAACTAACAAATCAATCAAATATATGTAAATGCTAGGACTCTTTATAGAGCCACCCACAGTGTGCCGAGGATGGCAGTTCACACATTTGGGAACTTTTTCTATTGTGCATCACTGATGACATCACATGTCCATGTACCTTTCATTAAAAGTCTGTACAAGGGATTCTTATTATAATGTTGACAAAAAAATGTCAAGGATCATTGGAATAAATATCATGAGCTACGTAGTGAATTAAGCAAGCATTGATATAAATAGCATTCTATTATGAAGTTATTTACAGTATAGTAAGCTACTCATGTGTAAACATAAGTTTTGTGTGCAGCATACATTATGGAGGTGCAATATTCATAATCTTCCCATGTTGAACAGTGAAATGATAAATGCTTTCTTATTACAGTGTACTGTGCAACATGTAATAAGTAGCTAATGAAACCCACTTCCTATATAATTTCATTATTACATATAAAACACAAAGACACAACAACACATACAAATATTAGCATATACAGGGAAAGTGAAGTACTCACAAAAGCAGCAGTAGAGCCAGAAATTGTTCACAACCTATCTGATTATCTTCATGCACAGAAATGATTGTTCTGCTTCAAATCTACTACTTCCCTACGTGTACCTATCACATGATGTGACTGCACCCTAAAGAGAGTAATGTGAATACAAATATGAGCATATCCAGAGAAAGTACAGTAATAAAAAAACAGCAGAACAATAAGAAAGTGTTGATAACTTTACTGATTGTCTTCATACACAGAAAGCATTGGTATCTTTCAAGTGTGTATTCTCCCTATGTATATGTTTCATATGCTATGAGTGAACCCCAAATGAATTATTGTAAGAACATATTTGAAGTATAAGTCTACATATATAGTACTTTTTGATTTCTTTGTCCCTAAGTATTACTGGCTAAGATATGTCACTAAAGGAAAAAAGAGGGCGCCAGACATGTGATGTCATCAGTGATGTCATCAATGACATTTGTGATGTCATCTTTGATGTTCTGGGTGTTATTCTTAGCAATGCACGTTGGTGGTATAGTTGCTTAGCTTACCATTACTAGCGAATTTCAGGGGGTTTTCAGTTTTACTTGGAACCACAACATCCGTTTAACCAAGTGTTTTTACCGAATTTCGTAGGTTTTTAATAGCACAACTTCACCATAGCGTCCCTTTAACTAAGTTTTTTTTTACTGAATATATATTATGCCATTGCCTGAGCGAATGGCACAGTTAAGGTAAAGATGAAGTTTCTATGGAATTTCAGAAATAACTTTTCTTAATAACCATTGAACCATTCTAAATTTGGAGTGAGCTGCCCGGGCATGGAGAATTTCTGAATTTTTCATGGATTGCTTGTTATTTTAAATATATATGGAGCCTTTATGACCCTGGCGGTAGCCGTACCTGTAACACAGGCACGGCTGCCGCAGGTATCATTATTTACCAGCACCCATGAATGGGCAATTACTGGGTCATTACGGACCACCCGGACCCAGCAATTAGCCATTTGCGGTTGCCAGTAAAAAATGCTCCACAATCCCATTCGAGCCCCATAGGGCTCAATGGGAATGGGGAGCCTGGATGCACCGGCACCATTTAGAATGGTGCCGGTGCATCAGTCAAGTTGTACTTGCGGGTGCCTTTTTGCCCGCCAGGTCAGACCTGGCAGGCATAAAGGCACCCGCAAGTACAACTCATAATTTGCCGGTCAGGTAGTAACGGTGCTGGTAGCTTACTGGCAAAGTTACAACCGGATTGGCAAACTTGTAATGGGCAATTACCGGTTTGTTACAGCCCTGCCGGAACTGGTAATTGGCCATTCGCATGCACCAGAATGGAATGCTGCCCATTCCCATTTGAGCCCCATAGGGCACAATGGGAATGTGGAGGTTGGATGCACCGCCACCATTCAGTATGGTGCTGGAGCATCCGACATGCTGTGCTTGTCGGTGCCGTACTGCAAGTCAGGTCAGACCTGGTGGGCAGAAAGGCACCCACAAGCACAACTCGTAGTTTGGTAGGAAGTGGGACCAAGACCCTGATAGCGATCCATGTCAAGCTGGGTTGTGGATGAGTGCTTTCAGGTTGTCGAGAGAGTATATGAGTGCAGGTGACTGATTATGTGTCCAGCTAGACCACATTTCTGTCGGGGGACATAACTGCATTCTATTTGTGCAATGTGTCTTCAAATAGTTCATGATGGCAGAAGCATGCATGCGTATGGGTGGCTGTGCCTGTGGTTATCTTCCATTGAAAAGGAATGTGATACATAACTGTGTGTCCTGGTTGGGTTCTTGGTTTCATAGACATGGCATAGTTTCTGTCCTGTTGTCAGCTTTAGTTTATTCTCTCCATCGCTCAATACATTCTATGAGGGGTTTATGCTTCCTCGGGCTGTCTGACAGGGGGTAACACCTGAAGTGCATAATGGTTTGGCAGGATGCGGGGGCGTGAAAGGCAGGTCTTGAGGTCAGAAGGAAAGGTTATACTCTTGGTGGTGAATACTAAGGGGAATTATATTCCATTTTTTTAGGAGCTTGGACAGCGAAGGAGGATCCCCCTATTGTTGTTGATTTGACGGGTGGAATTACAAGGAAGAGAACAAGGCCTGATCACTGGTTTCTATTGGATTGGTAATGGGTGTGTTAAAGGTATTCTGGGCCTGTCTTGTGCAGGGCACGCTGCGTGATGCACATGGCATTCAAAGTGGACCATCTCACGAGAGGAGGCTGGTGGAGTACAAGGGCTAGGAGTAGCCCAGCTGTGCTGTTCAGGACTTGTTGGATCTTTTTGAGTTGATTTGCAGGGGCGCCCAGGTAAAGGGAGTTAGAGTAGTCTAGATGGGAGAGGATGATAGTCATGATTTCTGTGACTCTGTGAGGGTAGGAGAGGTAAGGGAAGATGCATCTGTGAATACGGAGGTGTAGTTAGCAAAATCTAGACACAGAGATGTTGTAGTGTGAAAGTGTCAGATCTGCATCCATTGCCTATCTCAGATTCTTTACTGAAATGAATGCGCTGGGAGGGAGGACAAGGCATGATGGCCAAGAGGTGGGTTGGGGTGCCATCTTCCCCCAGATCATGATTTTGCTTTTTTCAGGGTTGAGGAGGAGGTGGTTAGCTATCATACAGTGATCGATTTCTGTGTAGCATGAGGGGAGGTCGGGATGGAAGAGGTTTTAGGAATCTTGAAGATGATGTAGATCCATCTACGTAGTTGTAGCATGTTAGTTCATGTGAGCGAACAAGAGCAGGGAGGGATCTCAGGTGGAGGTTAAAAAGCAGCGAGGATAGGGAGGCACCCTGTGGTACCCCGTGGAGACAGGTGGTGGTTTAGGGGTTCAGGAGGAACAAGGGTGATTTGTGATTGGATAGCGAGGAAGGAGGAAATCCACCTTAATGCTGTGTCCCAAATGCTGAGCGACAGTAAAGTCTGTCCATGAGGATGCAGTGGTTGAAAGTGTCAAAGGCTGCTGAGAGGTCAAGGAGAATAAGTGTGGTACCGCCTTCTGAGGTCATCGCAGATGGAGACAAGAGATGGTTCAATTAATCGAAGAGGTCTGATGCAGGACTGGGCCATGTCGAGGAAAACGTTGGATTCAATGAGGAGGCAAATCTGGGAGTAGGGCGTTCGGTCAATGAGTTTGTCTAAGATGTAGTTGTTAGAGATAGGTCTGTAATTGGCCAGAAGGAGGGTGTCAAGGGAGAGTATTGTGAGCAGGGGTAATTGTAATTGGTTATCTATATTGTGCTTAATACCCTGAGGACTCTTAGGTGCGGAACCGGGATCGAACATGTGTTGCTCTGCTTCGTCTTACTTCCATGGTGAAAGCATTTCCCCTGAGCTATCCTCCCATCCCCAGTGGGTTTGATGTGCAATGCCTGGAATGCTGCTGGGAATATGCCTGAGGTGAGGGAAACATTAATGATAGAGTTCACAATGCTGCTTGAACAGGTTCAGGAAAGGATATCTTTAAGGCGGTCCCAAGGATCTGGACAGGCAGCTGCTAGCAAGTAGCTCCAAGAATTGGGGTCGAGAGATGGGAGAGAAGGAGGAAAAGATGGGGCATTTGGAGGGAGGGTATGTGGGGTTGGACGAGGGTGCATGTGACTGGGGCAGGAGCACTGCTAGTTTAGCACCAATTGGACAGATCCTTTCCACAGAAATGTTGTGGAAATGGCATGGAAGGGCATCAGAGAGTGCTTGGGAGTTGGGAGAAGGGGGCAAATGCAGTGAGGGGTCTTGCATTCTGAGATGATTTTATGGAGTTCCCTGTTGGTGTTAGGGCATTCAAGATTCTCTTGCAGTAGAAGGATTCTTTGGCCTTTCGGATTTCTCGATTCATAGTAGATTAGTAATTGGTGAAATTAAAAAATAACTTAAAAATCGAGCATGTCAATATTGAGATATTACTGTTTTAAGATTTATCTATATATGATGCATGTACATAATGAATGTTGTCAGAGTGTACGGTGTGCCGTGGACCCTGACAGTGTTTAGTGCCGGATTCAATCTTTAAGAAAAAGACATTTGGACCAGTGGCAGACCAACGTGTGAGGACCTGAGGAGATGGAGTGTATCTTCCCTTTCTGCTGGCTTGCTGCCTGCTGCGCCCTAGCTGACGCCGACGCTCACCCCTTTTCAAAAAGGGGGCTGGGAGCTAAGCGTAGTGGAGTGTTGTCAGAGTGTCAGGTGTGCGGTGGACCCTGACAGTGTTTAGTGCAGGATTCAATCTTTGCGAAAAAGACATTTGGATCAGTGTCAGACCAACGTGTGAGGACCTGAGGAGATAGAGTCTATTTTAACTTTCTGCTGGCTTGCTGCCTGCCCCCCATTGACACCGATGCTCACCCCTTCTCAAAAAGTGGGATGGAGCGAAGCGTAGCAGAGTGTTGTCAGAGTGTCCTGTGTGCCGTGGACCCTGACAGTGTTTAGTGTCGGATGCGAAAAAGAAATTTGGACCAGTGCCAGACCAACTTGTGAGGACCTGAGGAGATGGAGACAATCTTCACTTGCTGCTGACTTGCTGCCTGCCACGCCTCCGCTGACACCGGCATTTGCCCCTTCTCAAAAAGTATGCTGGGAGCGAAGCGTAGCAGAGTGTTGTCAGAGTGTCTGGTGTAAGGTGACAGCTGACGGCGGACAAGCTCTGCAACACGCGGCCAAAGTACCAAGAGACCTGTTTGCGTAGGACTACGGTAAGCTACTGTCTATATACGAAAAAGAACATGCTGGTAGACTTATTCAATACCTAAGCGGTTAACGTGAAGGGAAATATTTACGCACGCAACAAACCGCTACTGAAGCCATCCAGCCAGATCCACACTCACTGCTACCAGGTCCATTGCAAGTGCTGATACCTCAAGATAAACTGGGAGCAGACACGGAAGACTTGGAGTTGGTGGATAGCTCCACGCCATCATGGGTGGCCGAATCAGAAACCTCAGGCATCCCAATCGAGTCGAGCATAAAAGTGCACGACTGACTGTGCTCGGACAACTTGACTACTTACCCATTCAATATCACAGTAAATATAGGAGCTAGTACTGCATCTCATATTGATAACTACGAGGCAGCACACAGAGTAAAAACAGTCCCAGAGGGTAGCCCTGACCAAATATCATTACAGGACCCTCTAGACAATATCAAGGATAAAGAGATATGTAGCTTGGCCCAACAACATTTGGGAAACCCGAGCACACAAGCGCTGAACTCTTCAGGGGGAATGGGGGTGCCAATCGAACAGAAAGAAGGTTGTAGTGAGTCGCAAGAAACAGCGGTGATTGCCAAACATGTGTTGAACGATGTTGTAACGGACACTATAGAAATAATATATGAAAAAGAAACATGCTGGTAGACTTATTCGATACCTAAGCGGTTAACGTGAAGGGAAATATTTCACGCACGCAACAAACCTCTACTGAAGCCATCCAGCCAGATCCACACTCACTGCTACCAGGTCCATTGCAAGTGCTGATACCTCAAGATAAACTGGGAGCAGACACGGAAGACTTGGGGTTGGTGGATAGCTCCATGCCATCATGGGTGGCCGAATCAGAAACCTCAGGCATCCCGATCGAGTCAAGCATAAAAGTGCACGACTGACTGTGCTCGGACAACTTGACTACTTACCCATTCAATATCACGGTAAATATAGGAGCTAGTACTGCATCTCATATTGATAACTACGAGGCAGCACACAGAGTAAAAACAGGCCCAGTGGGGGACCCCTGACGAAATATCATCAAAGGACCCTCTAGACAATATCAAGGATAAAGAGATATGTAGCTTGGCCAAACAATATTTGGGAAACCCAAGCACACAAGCGCTGAACTCTTCAGGGGGCATGGGGGTGCCAATCGAACAGAAAGAAGGTTATAGTGAGTCAAAAGAAACGGCGGTGATTGACAAACATGTGTTTAACGATGTTGTAACGGACACTATAGAAAAAAAATCACATATCTAAGTAAGACCAAGGAGAGGGGTGGAAGACCCGGCAATAAGATATTAAGATTGCGGAACAACTGGAAGCCGACCCAAAACCTATTGAGTCAGGCGGGCAAGAAGGTATTCCAGACTAAATGCCAAATTAGAGAATAAACGACAAGGAGGAAGTAAAATGGATTAGAAAAGACTTGGCCAGAGCAAGGGCTCATTATTTTGGGACAGAATATAGATCTTCACAACACGACAGAAGTGACATGAGGGAGAGTCACACTGCTGCAAATTGGAGGAAAACCAATATAACGCAAAATGTGGTGTCCCCTTTAAAATGTACTAGTGTACGGAGAATGATGCTACCTAACAAAAGTCCACAGAGCAGGACCATGCTGATTCAAATGGCCAATACAAACAACCAGACAAATAATCGCTTTGAAGTAAAGCGCTCTATAAATAATAATAAATAATTAAAAAATAAAAACCTCTGAAAACCCCAAAACTTGTCAGACTCTATGGGGCACTGTTGCTTTGTTATTAACAAGATGCTGTCAACGGATATTCAAGAACAGGCCAATAGACTGCAGAATCAACCAACACAAAATTTGGCGAATAAGGCAGCCCTCGAAATACCAGATGACATGTTGCTGGAAACATCGAGAACAATGGACGACGAGGAAAGGACAACAACGCAAATAAGTGACAACACCAACAATTAGTAAAAGGGACGACCTCAAGTGCAACCAAAGACAGTGCAACACAAACTACTAACCAAAATAATGAAGCGCAAAATAATCGACCAAAGATTAGAAAAGACATGGCATCGCAAACGACCAGTCAAAAAGAGGAAACGCAAGCGACCAAGGAAAAATTAAAAGAAACAATAGATGGTCATCAAAAGGGACCAACATCGACTAAGTCCAACAAGGAAACAACAATAGAAGGCCCAAACCTACACAGATATCCAGAAGAAAAATTCTTGCTGGTCTCAACAATGACAGCAATTTTAGCGCCTTTTATGAAGCTTTACGAAGACCTAGCTGCCATGTTGCAAGACCAAACCACCTTATTGGCAATGGTGCACTGTAAAACAATCTTTGTGGAAGGATTTATTACATCAGTGCAAAACAATCTAGATAACAGTAACGCAAAGGTCGCTTAGTTACTGCATGATATATTGGAGCCAATTATAAAGGAAAGGAAAGGAAGGAGACAGGAAGAAAGGAGAGAATCACTGACAACAGTGCTTGAAAAGAACATATATGGCCAGGCTACATATAGCATAAACTGGCATATTGACGGTGACACCCACAAGACTGTTGGCTCTGGAGCAGCAAACAAAGTAGAAAACAGAATCCAACAGTTATCAACTCAGTTAACAAAAGAAGACTCCCTAAGGAAGAACAAAGAAATTAAGGAGTGAGCGCTTCAAGGAAACTTGCATACTTAAGAAATTCAACACATTGATAATAGGGAAGCGAGTAGTGGAAGAGCGATAATGGAGCTACAATCGAAAAAAACACCAGAAACGCCCATACCGAACGAGAAAGACATTACCAATAGAAAAACCAAGCCAGCAATGGTTCAGAAAAAACAGAAAAATTAAAAAAAAACTGAAATTTAGAAGCTATAGCCCCAAGTGCGCAGAATAATAGCCAAAGCAAGTGAAAACAATCACAGTGAACCGAATATTAATACTGAAAAAGTAAAACTTTGTGACCTTTTCACAAAGACAGGGACAGGAAAACCAAAAACATCTTGAAAAGAAACAAGTAAAACAATCTGAACAACTGGAACAAAAGAACAAGGGTGCCAAAGGGAGTACATCGACAAAAAAACCAAAGAATCAACCACTAATTGCTAACCAGAACTCCAACAAGACTTGAGTATTTTTTTTTTTAAAGTACAGTGCCGACAGAACAGCGCACCTTCAAAAAGGGAGTAACGGTATCTAAGATCGATGAAAAGAAAAAGAGAGAGAAAAAAAACTGCTCCAGAGTTTGTGGAGCTCTCAGATGAGGAATAGATAGAGCAGAAGCTATTGGACCTCACAACTTATTCAATATCAGACAATGAAGAAATGGCAGTGGATCAGGAAAGCACTAGATACGAGACAGACCCGGAGCAAGACCTTAACTTCGTAATTTGTGAGAGTGATACAAGCAATTCTGAAGAAAATAAGGAGAGGGAGGATTCCCAAACGGAGGAACTGCAAAGGAAACGTTTAACAGAAAATGTAGGACTTGATCAGCCCAGAAAGCTAAAAGAAGTCAGAAGCTCAGAAACAAGGGAACATGAAAGGATTCTAACGTGTCCTATCCGGAAATCAAACACTGAAAATGGAGACAGGGACTCGAAAGATCGGAACAAGCAGAATACGCAAGGCTCGAGGAAAAAAATAAGTACCATCACCACTGAGGTTAGGAACATCAAAAAGGAGAAGAAGTTTGTCGAACAACTCATTGAGATCACAAAAACACAGATACCGACTGTCAAAAGGTTCTAACGACAAACAGACACATGTAGAGGGGAAGGACAGGTCGGAATATCCAGAAGGTCTCATTCTGGAAAGGATGTTGCATTACAATGATGGTTTGATCCTTAATAGATCAAACGTGATCAGACTATTGCACCGTATTCCGGCCTTAAGACTGATAACATTTAAAGATATAGCCATAGTAGAGTTCCCAGAAGAGGAACAATCAGACAAGGTGTTGCCATATACAGTCTTGAGACTGGTTAAAAAATTACTCTTGGAAGAAGCTTCCTATTTAAGACCAATGGGCTCTGACTTAACTGAAAATAACTACCTGCTCTCAAAAAAGCACGGGAAAATCCCTGGCAAAGAAAGTATTAAACCCATAGGAAGGGAAGCATCGAAAAATAATGGAAACCAGGCATGTGGGAACAATACAAACAAAAACTTAAGGAACATGGGGAATACACAAGACAAAACCAAAATACAGAAGATGATGATGATAAATGGAATTGGCTAGCCAAACTGGTAGCCGCAAAAATGCAACAGCAATAATGTTCAAAAGAGAAAACAGAATAGCCATGGAGGTTGGTGAGTTGGAACACAAGAGGTTTCACTCACCTTTATAGAAAAAGTGAACTGCAACAAATGAAGGCACCCATTATGTGTTTGCAGGAAACATTGTTGTCTGATGCCTGGATTATAGAGGAATACCAAGTGTTAATAAACCCAGCCCTAAAGGGACAAAAGGGAAGACCTAAATCGGGTCTATTGGTAGCAATAAAGAACATGAATTGGGAGGTGCTGTATGACCTAATCCAACCCCCTACATCCAGCTACCGGCGATTAAGATCGAGCAAGTTCCAATCGCCTTGCAGAGAGTTTTGATGATCATGAACTGTTGTGTCCGAAGAGTCCTCTGTCCACAAGTGCCGCACAGAGAGAATCAAAGTCACTCTCTGTACCGCCTTTGAGGCCACAGGTGGGAGATGTTCTTTCCGGAACTGCGGTACTCGTGGAACCCCGAACCACTGTAAAGGAAACACCGGTTAAGTGTCAAGCCAAAACAGTATCAACAACCAATCAACAAGTAAGTGTAACGGTCTTACCAAAAGGTGTCTGTGGAGTGGCGGTTTAACCTATGGGAAGGTTCCGAGACCCAGCAAGGCTGTTCTTCCAGAATGTAAGTATCCCAGCAAGGTTGCAAGTGCTAGGCCCACCTGATGCCAGAATCCGCACAAGCAAGAAGGGCGGAATGTAGTAGGAGTCTGTGAAGCAGTCCGTGGTCGTAATGATCCAAAAGCAAGTACTAAAGCCAAGGGTTATCCGTTGCCAGTGCGTGAAACAAATCTGAGGTCAAGATCCACAAAGGTGTGAAACAAAAGGTATATAGCGCCGTACAGGAATCCGAAGAAACAGCTTGAAGCACTGAAGCCCCGCAACAGAGCCGTTTAAATACTGGCGCTGCGATTTCCTCCCAGTCACATGACCCGCGAGCGCATCACGTGAGTGTAGTCCAGAAACACGTGAGCGGAAGGCGGCGGTCATGTGACGCGGAAGAAGTCGGTCTAGCAGCCACCACGGAAGACGCCAGGGAGGTAGACGTCTCCACGTGCAAAGAGCATGCCGACCCAAGCTTTGTGGCAGTCGGCGCCGTGGCAGCTGGGGCGAAGAGACAACCTGTGAGTCCCGGAACTGGGCAAGAGGGCAAGGGGTGTTCGGGGCACGGGGATGAGGAATGGGACCCCCAGAGGGAGTGGAGTGCGTGACAGAGCCCCCCCAAAGGCCCACGGCCCCGTGGGCACGAGGGATGGTCTCTATTAAACCGTGCCACCAAACGGGGAGCCTGGACATCAGTAGCCGGGACCCAGGACCGCTCCTCAGGGCCATACCCGAACCAATCAATAAGGTACTGGAGACGCCCCCTAGAGATACGGGAACCCAGAATGGCAGAGACCTCAAAAACATCCGGAGTGGATAGAGACACCGGGGCCCCAGGAGAGCAAAGCCGTGTTGGAGCGGGACAGGGCTTGAGCAGAGAAACGTGGAAAACAGGGTGAATGCGCCAGGAACCTGGGAGAGCAAGTCGATAAGACACAGGGTTAATAACACAAGTAATTGTATAGGGACCCACAAAGCGAGGTAGAAGCTTGCGACAACCCACCAAGTGCAGATGTCGGGTGGATAGCCAAATGCGGGATCCCACAGTATACAACGGTGCCATCACCCGTTTCCTGTCCGCCTGCGCCTTCATGGACGCCTGGGCTTCGACAAGATGAGTCGACACCCGAGCGTGGACGGAGGCCAGGTCCCTAACACATGCAAGGGCAGCTGGATTGGCAGAAGTAGGCAAATCCGTGAAGGGCAAAACACGAGGGTGCTGACCATAAAGTACGTAGAACGGGGAGAAACCAGTGGAAGAATGGACAGCGTTGTTGTACGCGAATTCCGCAAGATGCAGTACGCTCAACCAGGAAGACTGCAGCTGTAAGGTCAGACAACGTAAGTACTGCTCCAGCGTCTGGTTCAGTCGCTCGGTCTGACCGTCCGTCTCAGGGTGATATGCTGAGGAGAAACAAACGTTCATCCCGAGCAACCTAGTCAGGGCCCACTAGAAACGTGAAGTTAATTGTGAACCCCTGTCCGAGATGAGAACCGAGGGAAGCCCGAAAAGACAAAAAACATTCTCAAAGAACAACCGGGCCAGTGTAGGCGCCGAGGGAATGCCCTTACAAGGGATAAAACGAGCCATCTTAGAAAAGGAATCAATGACCACCCACAAGGTATCGAAGCCCCGGATCCGGGGTAGGTCAGTGACGAAATCCATGGTCAAGGTGTGCCACGGTTTGGGAGGAACAGGTAAAGGAAGCAAGAGACCCACAGGGCGACCCCTACGGTGCTTACACTGTGCGCAAACCGCACATGCGTTGACGTAAGATTCAACATCGTTTCTCATAGACGGCCACCAGCACCACCTTCTCAGCAGTGCCAAAGTGCATTTCTGCGCAGGATGACCATGAACCGGGATGTCGTGAGGCCATTCCAAGGCCATGTTGCGTACCTACCGTAGGCATGAATAGACAGAAACAAAGGGGAGACCATCGTGAACCACCAAATCCCAATCGGACAACTGGCCTGGGTGTGAAGTAACCCAAACCCGTATCGCGTCAAGCAAGGGCAGAGTTGGAGTACACAAACAAACCACCTTGCCGACGTCCAGAAGGGTGTCTGGAAACTTCGGCAAAGCCACCTCCCCATGGGAACGCGATAGGGCATCGGCTTTGCCATGGGTATTACCCGGGCGTTGTTTGATCACAAAGTCGAAGGTCACAAAGAAGAGATCACACCTGACCTGCCTGCTGTTGATACACTTCAGAGAAGCCAGGTCTTGTAAATTCTGGTGATCAGAATAAACTGTGACACGGTGCTTAGCACCCAAGAGGTGATGCCTCCAAACGCGGAAGGCATCCATGACCGCCAGTAGTTCCTTTTTTCGGTCACGGTATAGTGGGATTCGGCATCTGTGATTTTACGGGAATGGAAGACCACAGGGTGAAGGCGACCAGAGGTAGGGCAAGTCTGTGACAATACAGCACCTAGGGCAAAGGATGAAGCATCAGCTTCCACTATGAATGGCAGTTCTGGGTCTTGGTGCTGCAAGATGGGGGCAGTAGTGAATGCTGTCTTTAAAGCCTCGAAGGCCTGTTGATGTGTGTCCGTCCATAGAAAAGGTGTATGAGGGCTAGTCAGAGAAGTGAGGGGAGCCACCAAAGAAGAAAACCCGGAGATAAATCGCCTGTAAAAGTTAGCGAAACCAAGGAAAGACTGGAGTGCCTTCAATGAATCGGGGACCGGCCAATCCAGCACTGCGCGAACCTTGGAATTGTTCATGGCTAGCCCTCCCGATGAGATGTGAAAACCAAGAAACTCTACGGAATCGGCATGGAACTGGCACTTCTCGGGTTTGGCAAACAGGGAGTGCGTCTGTAGGCGAGACAATACTTCCCTGACGTGCTGTACGTGGTCCTTCATGGTCCGGGAGAATATCAGGATGTCATCCAAGTAGACCACCACAAAAGCGTCCAGGTTGTCAGAAAAGATATCGTTCATGAACCTCTGGAACGTGGCCGGAGCGTTGCACAAACCGAACGGCATGACCGTATACTCATACAAGCCATAGCGAGTACAAAAAGCGGTCTTCCATTCGTCCCCGGAACGCACACGGACCAGATTGTAGGCACCGCGGGGATCTAATTTGGTAAAGACAGTGGCATGTGTGAGACGGTCCAATAGGGGCGTGATTAGTGGAATGGGGTAGCGGTCTTTCTTGGTGATGGCATTAAGTCTGCAGTAGTCCACACAAGGCCATGAGTCAAACTCCTTCTTGGGGACAAAGAAAATGGGACTCGCCGCCGGGGATGTAGAAGGACGTATCTGGCCCAGACGGAGGGACTTTTGAATGTACTCTTTGAGGACTAGATCTTCAGTAGGAGACAAGGAGTAGATGCGACCTGTGGGGATAGTGCTGTCCGGAACCAGATCTATTGGGCAGGTGTACGGGCGATGTGGCGGTAAAACTTCTGATGAACCATGGTCGAACACTTCTAGATAGTCTTGATATTGGGCCGGAATGAGTGTGGAGACCAGTCCAACCGTGCAGTGTTCTGTGGAGGGGGCAAGGGAATCCCCTAGAGATAATCGAGCCATGACCCCCAATGCTTGAGCGGGTGTCTCAATAGTGGTGGCTGCGGTTAGACAGAAATGTTGACAGAGATCGGATTCAAAATGCACCGAACCCTCTTTCCAGTCAATTAAGGGGTTGTGCTCCCGTAGCCAAGGTATTTACAAAATTACACCGAACTGGGGCATTGAGATGAGATCGAAACTCAGGGTCTCCCTGTGTATAGCCTGTATCTATTTGAATTCGGTAGTAACATCAAATGTTAACTTCCCAGAAGACATAGCAACACTATTAGATGAACAGAGGGAAAAATGGCTAGACAAAACGTTCATAATAGTGGGTGACCTAAATTATTCATGCCTCAACTCAGGTAACTCACCAACAGACAACGAACTTGCAGTTAGTACGAACAAACAAAAACGAGGTACCCAATGGAGAAATTCACTTACTTCAAGAGATTGTATAATCCTGAATGGATCAATAAAAGGGTAAATCCCGGCAAGACCAACCTGGAGAGGCCTATTTTCGAAAGAGATCCTGTATTACATAAACATCTCCTCAAACGTGTCACATAAAATCGAACATTTGGAGGTAGTCACTACTTCTTCAAGTGACCACAACATTTTGCAATTGACATGTAAAAACATGAGTAACAACAAAATAACCATTCATGGAAATAACCTGTCAGGATTAGTTAATCCTGGTAGAAATAGGCTAAGAATAAAAGCCTTTCTGGATTAAACCTAAACCTGAGGGCCTGATGTTAAGTATGAACATCCGGACAACCGCAAGCTAAAGGAACTGTTTATTTTAAGTTATATTTATAATGAAAGGACCACCAGCTGCATAACACTACAACCAGGCACACAAGAAAGCAGCAATAGATTCACTTGGAATGCCAACAAAAGTAAACAGCAACATCATAGCAAATTGGAATGTTCTCTTACAGTATGACATACCTCCATTCCAGGCTATATTGAATAGGCAGGGCTGTATTTTTTCCATGGCAATACTGGCTTTCCATTGTTATTGAACACAACATTTAACTTGCTTATATTTCTATATCTTGAACCTACATCTTAATTGACATATATCTATGCATCATAAAAGCTACACCATAACACATCTCCCTCCTTTATTTTATTGAAAAACATCATCCACCCCTTTTCACAAAAGCAACATGATTCAAGATCCACACTTGTCCTCCCACTACCCACATCACTCCACGCAGCACAGCAATTACCTTTACAGGATCGGAATATAGTGCTTCTCCTTTCTTCTTCAACATCCCTTTTCTTATCCACACCATGTCTCTACATTCAGTTCTCAATGTTTTCTTCCCTCTCCTTGCATTCTCACGCGCTACCCATTCCTTCTTTTTCTTTTTCAAATCTTTGCTCACACCATCTACCACATAGTCACTTTCTCTGCTTCTTCCCATCCATGGAGGACTGACCACCCTGTTTGGTTTATGTCCTCTCATTAACTCGAAAGGGGTTATTCCGATAAATGAATGAGGTGACATACTTCCCATGATACATCTATTCATTCTTTTTACACACCCATTCGTCTCCGGGTGATATAACGCAATTCTCCTGTGTTTGATTCCAGACTCTTTAACATATTTTGCAAAACATCCACCAACAAATTGAGGACCATTGCCAGTCAGAATGCTTTCAGGGACACCTTGCCTAGCAAATATCTGTTGTAACTCCTTTACTAAGGCCTCTCCAGTGGTCTCCCTTACTATACTAAACTCACGCCAGCGCGAAAATAGATCAACTAGAACAAAAATAAATGTTCCTCTTCCATAAACTAAATCAACTCGGCCCAGGATATCCACTGCCACATCTCTCCAAACTCCACCTGGTACTTCTACCTCTACCAGAGGTTGTTCTCTAGCCACTTCTCCTTTTCAAATCTTAGTACACATAGGACACTCAGCCAGTCTTCTTTCTATGTCCCTATCAAATACAGGCCACCAATAATCGGTACGTAAAACACTTTTTGTTCTGCAAATGCCAATGTGTCCTACATGAGCTAAATCAGTAATTCTGTAACATTTTGGGAACCACAGCACTCTCCCATCTGAATAAAATACCATCTGCCACACTTAGTTCATTCCTGACCTCCCAAAATGGGACAGTATCTTCTTTCAATTCTGTTTTCTTCGGCCACTTACCCAAATCCACATATGTAATAACCAACTTTAAACACTTATCCTTGTCCATTTCCTCCAACCATTCTTCCTTGGACACTATGCCCTCAGTATTAATGAAAACCATTTCCATTTCCATATTCTCACCATATGAATCATTTTCATTCTCCTGTTTTCTTAACCTTGACAAACTATCTGCTAGTATGTTTTCTTTACCCGGAATTTCTTTAACCACAAAACTGTGATATTGCACACAGGTAATCCATCCTCCAACCCTCCTGGATACCTTATCTAGGCCTTTATTCTCTAAAATTTCTTTAAGTGGTTTATGATCAGTGCACAACATAAAACATGTTCCCCAAATAAAACTTCTGAATTTCTCCATGGCCCAATAACGGGCTAAAGCCTCTTTTTCAAGGACAGAATACCTAAATTCAGCTCCTCTTAACCCTCGAGATGCAAGTGCTATAATCTCTTCCTTTCCCTTATCATCGACTTGAGACAACACTGCACCAATCCCCATTTTGGATGCATCAACAGTGACTTTACTCTGGCGGTACATATCAAACTGTCCTAATGGTTGTGCTAAATCTATTTCCTTCTTCAATCTGACAAATTCACTCTCACATTTGGACAACCAGACAAACTCACTTCCTTTCTTCAGCAGTTTTCTCAATTCAGTCACCTTACTAGTACAAACTTATAAAGTCATCCCTAAGAATGATCTCAATTGTGCTTTCTCCTCTGGGCTTTTGGTATCTTTATGGCACTTCCCAGACTCTCTTTTGGCTTTAAACCATCTGCGGATATTTCATGGCCTAAATATTCAACTTTAGAAACATCAAATTTACATTTTCCTTCCCTTAACACTATGCCATTCTTTTCAAATATCTCCAAACCTCTATGCAGTGTGTTATTGTGTTCCTCTTCACTCTTCCCACAAATCAAAACATCATCCTGAAAATAATATACACCTCTGATTTTTCCAACCAACCTGTTCATAACCTTTTGAAAAACTGCAGCAGCAGATACAAGTCCAAAAGGCATGCGTTTGAACTGGAAAACTCCCTCATGAGTGACAAATGCTGTGAGCTTTCTGCATCGTTCTTCTAATTCTACTTGATGGGAAGCAGAAGCCATGTCTAATTTCGAGAATACCTTTCCTTGCACAATTCTCAAAAGCATCTCTGACAGAATAGGTAGAGGATGGCGATCTACCAACACACACTTATTCAGTTGATGTAAGTCCACACACAAGCGGAGCTCACTTGAGCTCTTCTTAACTATCACTAGTGGAGAAGTCCAGTTTACCCCTCCTGTTCTTTCAATAACACCTAGTTTCAACAATTCTGCCTGCTCCTCTATAACTCCTTCTCTAATTGCCAAAGGTACTGTCCTCAATTTTGCAACCACAGGGATACTCCCTTTCCTTAATAATATTTGATGTTGTATACCTTTAATCTTTCCAATGCCCTCTCTTAATACTTTGGGGTGTTAACTGATGATTGATTCATTCACTTGCAACACTTGTTCAGGACTATTGGGATCTAAATTGATCTTCAATTTCTTTTGTTCCCTCCACCCCAGTAGAGTAAGACCTCTTTTGGTTACATACATTTCCCCTTCACATTCCCTGTCTTTAAACTGAAAGCGATTCTTACTATATCCTAAGAGATCAATGGGGTCCTGATTGTAGCTACCAGGCCTAATATCAGGTTTAAAAAGCCCTCGTATATCCCCTTTCACTACTCTTTCAAACACTTCCTTGGACATGAGTGTCATTTTTGATCCTGAATCTGCCATCATCCATACTTCTTTACCATCCACTTTAACACTCGCATAAGACGCTCACATTCATCCTCTTCATTATCCACATCATCAACAGCATTAATGGTATCAGTGATGGTGTTAACAATAACATTATCCACTAGAAATTCATTCTCATCATCAGAAGACTTCTGTCCCTCATCCTCAGTAACATATAACACTTTTTCTTGTGTGTTTTGATAGTTTTTGCAACAATTTGCAAAATGTCCCTTCCTCTTGCATTTCAAACAGGTTACTCTTCTACCAGGACAAACCACTGAGGCAGCGAAGTGTGTACTACTGGCACAGCGACAACACGAGCGTTCATCCTCTTCTCCTTTCTCTCTCTTCTGTCTGTAGTTCTTTGACTCTGTTTCTCTTCGATAAGATTGTTTTTCCTTATCTTTGAGTTTCCTTTTATTCTTGTGTTCATTCACATTCAATGTCTCTTGCTTCACCTCTTTTGTATCTCTCTTTGCCAGCTTAGCAATGCATGCCAAAGAATGTTGAACTCTTTTAGCAATGGTTATTACTTCATCCAAAGTGGGATCATCTTTGAGCCATAACTCCTCACGTATGTGATCAGAGTTGCAGTGAGTCATGAATTGGTCACGCAGATGCTCATCATATGCTCCAAGAAACTTGCATGAGGATGCTTACTGGGTGGACCACTAAGATTCGGCATAGCCATGGTGCTATTTGTGAATTATGACTTATATTGTTTATTATATTGCAGATAAAACTTCTCCCACTTCTCACTCAAGTGTCTTGTTGCTTCTATTTGTTTGATGCCTGACTCAAAAAACCTCTCCCTGAGCAAGCACATAGGGCAGTGTTCTGCTCCAGGTCTTAGGTCCCAGGTCAATTCAAGTTTCCATTCAGCACAATGAAGGTAATATTGCGGGTGCTGCCTTCTGATGAGTTTCTGAAGATGCAGCCACCAGCGCAAACCCCTAATGCAATAATGTACCTTCTCTGACAGTAATCGTTTGTTGGCTGTGTCAGCAACGTGCCTGCTTCTCAACATTTCTCTATGTAACAATGCATCTTCTTAACTGTACTTGCTTGCAACACTGTTGGCTGTGTCTGCACCGTGACTGCTTCCAAAACTTTTTCTATACACTTCCTTATTGCTTAGAAATATCTTCCCGCTCCTATTTGTAACTCAAAATATATGTCTCTTCAATGTCTCACGCGCCACATGGAACGTATGTCTATTTAATGTCGCTTCCTCTTGTGACTGGTTCTCCCCTTTTTCTTACATGTCATCACATGTGTTCTCAATGTTCACCCCTCCACACTCCTCATTCCAAAACAGTCTATTGCTTTGCTTTGTTTCGCTTATTGTGCTAAGGCGCGGAGAGTAAATGAGAGCGGAAGCCACTTACCAGGCCGCTACAAACGTTTACAGAACGGAGCGGCTGCTCACCAGTGTGCAGAGGAGGTCCTGACTTGCTTTAGGTTGGCTGGGGTAGTGGGCTCTCTTCTTTTGCTGCTCCCCCACAACAGCTTTACTCTGCTTCTGCATCAGGTTCTTGAAAATCCTCATCGCCAATGTTAAGTATGAACATCCGGACAACCGCAATTAAAGGAACTGTTTATTTTAAGTTATGTTTATAATGAAAGGACCTCCAGCTGCATAACACTACAACCAGGCACACAGGAAAGCAGCAACAGATTCACTTGGAATGCCAACAAAAGTAAACAGCAGCATCATAGCAAAATGGAATGTTCTCTTACAGTATGACATACCTCCATTCCAGGATACATTGAATAGGCAGAGATGTATTCTTTCCATGGCAATACTTGCTTTCCATTGTAATTGAACACAACATTTAACTTGCTTATATTTCTATATCTTGAAGCTACATCTTAATTGACATGTATCTATGCCTCATAAAAGCTACACCATAACACAGTGATTACACAAAGACAAAGAAAAGAAGATCTAAACACTATTGACTATCTCCCCCTATTGGAAGAGTTTATAACCATCCAGAAGGAAGGAGACAATAAACCAACAAGTACAAAAAAAATGTGTTTGACAACATGATTGTAGAGCGAAAAAATCTCTTGAGGAAAACAATAAGGAACTAATCAAAAACAAAAAACAAGAAACAGCAGAGAAAATAAGCAAAGCTAAACAGAAATATCGAAATTGGCTGTGTATCCATTAAAATACAATGTTAAACTAGGACTCTATTTGTATGTTAGAAAAAATTCAAAGTATGGGAGCGCTGTTGAGCAGCCTGGAAAATGGCTGCCTAGTCCTGGAGCTCCGTGTAGTATCGACTCAAAATCTGGCTTCATCAGCGTTTTAACTCACCATTCTCAAATTATACCTGCTACCGTTTACAGTGGACAGCCAGGGGCACTTCTGCCCCCAATCACGAGTGAAATTGGTGCTCTGGTGCCTCCCTACCACCGCCAGCTTCTTTGGCTGCGAGCGTGGCCTGGCTGCCAGCCGTCATATCTTCACTACATGGGGGCCGCTGCTCGGCTGATCTGGGCTGCGGCTGCCTGGACCTGACATCTGCGGCGCTCAGGCGAGTGTTGGGCTATCAGTGCCCTCTGCCGCCCCATGGGACCATCCCTGCACCCACCACTGGTTATCCCACCCGGGCGAGTGGCGTGAAGAAACTGGGCCCTGCCTGCTCTGGGATCGCTGTGGGAGGACGGGCTGGGAGGTGGTGGTCTGCAGCCTCAGCTGCGTGGCATCCTGTGTCTCTCCTTAGACTTGTTTGTGCAGCGCCTCTACATCATGATGCTCCTGGCCTGACTGGCTGTCTACCTGCATCAGCAAACTGCTCCTGTTGTGCCACCGGACCTGGCACTGATTTGACACCAGCGCGTGTGGAATGATTTTGGTGCACAGCTGTAAACTGAGCGACCACCTCTACCCGCTGCGACTGGGCCCCTCTGCTGGGAGCTGTCGGGGATTGTGCGTGCTTCACCATGTCCCGGACAGGATCCTGCTACTGCCGATACAGGTGAGAGGCTGGGGTGTGGACTGCTACTAGGGGACCTGGGCGGTGTGCAGAGCCGGATCTGAGCTGACCCTTGCTGTCCCCTCCCCCTGACCTCCTTAGCTCCCTTCTGGTGTTCCTTACGCTGCCTGTGTGGTGCTACTCATCACTCGGCCGCTGCCCGGTCCTCGTCCGACTTTGTGGAGTCACCGTGGGTGGCTCTCTTGATACGCCTGCAGCTAACACGGGGGCTGGTCGTGGATCACAGCCCTATTCTCTGACTGGGAAACCTGACGCCATCCACATCCTGCTGCTCCTGCACACTGGCTGCTGTCCATTGCAAGAGCCCCTGCAGCCTCACTGTGTCGCCCTGTGCTTCAGAGCAATCTGGTCTCTGCACTCACCTGTTGGGCCCCACTGATGACTATGAGCTGGACAATGTCTGCATTACCACCCATCTTGGCTATCACTACTCTTTCTATCTATAGCAGGGGGAATTGCCACATCTACACTTGACTACTACAGGGACCTGAAACTAACCAGATAGCTCTGCCATATCATAGGCCCTACCATATCACAGTCCCGGCCCATGTCGTACCTGGCGGTCTTCAGATTCTGCATTGTCCTTGCTGCATTGGGTCTATGCCCTGGCTCCTCATCACCCCCTACTGTTCTGTCTGGGTGTTGCCTGGTGGAGTTGTAGCCGGCCCTCTCCATCTGTGCCTGGCTACCCTGGGCATGTGCTCACACTGGCCTCATACGTACCACACTCTGAGCCGACAGCAGCACTGCCCTGGCCATATACCTTTGGCTCCAGAACTGATCATGACCTCTGCAATGGTGACTGCACACACTTATATAGGCTCCCTCCATTGCTCTGTTTAACACGTGGACCCGGCTTGCCGGCATCTCCATGCACTGGTGTGGCGGAGTGTGACCCTGCCTGCACCGTTTTGCTGCTGCTCCCATCCCCATGCACTCCTCAGTCCCTGGACTACTATACTTGTAGTGCTGCCTGCGATGGGCCACTGAAGGTGCTCTGACCCCCTCCACCTCAACTCCAAACCTTCCATCGTTGTTACCACTGTGTGCTGACCAGCCTCCACATGGCCTGCTGTAACAGATCCTGCCTCTGGACATAGACCATCTAGTCTCCACGACATTTCCAGTTGTACTGCAATGTCTAACAAATTCAGGGGTGCCAACAAAACGGGGGCCATGGACAAGTTTGCAAAGGCGACGCTTAGATCGGACCAGGGTCATGCATCATCGAATCAAGAAGATTCTATCTCACCCCCGGATACACCAGCTCCTGACCTCACAGCCATGATGGAATCAGTGGCTAAGAATTTTGCCTCTTTTCACAAGAAGCTGGACGATATACACGCTAACGTTGCGTCACTGAAGTTCCAGTTAGACCACGCTGGTGCTAGGATCACAGAGGCAGAATCCAGGATCGGTGCTAACGAGGATGGTCTGCACACTCCCCAGGACACGGCTGCATCCCTTTCATGTGACATGATACTACTTAAGGCCAAGTGCGACGACTTGGAGTCTAGATCACACAGGAACAACATACGCATTATAGGCATCCCAGAAAATGCCCTTAAAGGTCGCATGGAGCTAGCTGTTGAGAATCCGCTTAAAGAACTGTTTGACATTCCTGATCTATCATCCTTTTTCACTGTGGAGCGTGCTCACCGGGCCCTGTCCCCGTGGCCCAGGCCTAGGGACTTCCCTAGACCAGTCATTGCCAAAATTCTCAGCTATATAGATAGAGACTTCATCCTTCGCCTGTCACGTGAGAAGGGGGAACTATGCCTTGGCTATCAAACAATCAGGATTTTCCCTGACTTCTCTTTGGGTGTTCAGCAGGCGAGGTGTCAGTTTCTTGGGGTAAAAAAGATGATGCGCGAACCCAACCTCTCATATGCAATACTGTTTCCGGCATGGCTAAAGTTCACTTTCAAGGGGAAGCTCTACTTCTTCACTGTCCCTAGCGAAGCAGTGAAGTTCATTGAGGCACAGATACTGCTGAACAACCCAGCTGTCAATCTAATGGACAATGATTGACCTATAACCCAACTGCTCCTGGACCCCTAGGGGTTGCGTACCTAGTTTGTACCTGCTCCCATGTTTGAATCTCCTGTACTCACATCGCTTGGAAGTAACGGACCACATTGCTCATGCCTGGGTTAAGCCCTTCCTTGCAATGCAGCTACTGCATTGCAAGGATTGAGACTAGTCCAAATGTGTGGTGCTCTATCATCGACACTGATAGTAGGAGCTCTCAACCAATCACATAGTTGATATAGCACTGCTTCTAGTATACTCTTGCTCACAGCTGTGTTTTGCCTACCTGAGACATTTGCAATGACTGGCTCTCACCTGCAATTACCTTGTCCTTACCTGGTAGCTACTACATATGTTGATGTTTTGGTAAAATATGTTGTATTGTTTAAACTGCAGATCTATGGTACCATTCCTGGTACTTCAATTCTCCTGTTCTGGTTGAATGCACGGCAACAGCACTCCCCGCTGCGGTTGCAATGGCCACTTTCTGGGAATGGTTAGATTCTGGCCGCTGTTGGACCTATAGCACAGTCAGTTCACGTTGGGATCAGCCCGCTATCTCCTGTTCAGAGGAGAATACTGTTGTTTGTGGGAGGGGGATGGGAGAGTTCACTGCCAGCTATGACTGGGTGGTGGGGGAGGGGAGGTTTGCTGTTCTGGGGTGTTTCAATGGAAACGGTGGAGGCAGACCGGTGTTACAGGTCATAGTGGAGCACACTTGTACAGACAATCACACTTGAAGAGACACACTGATACACACCAGCTGGGATGTACCTTAGATCATTGAAATGTGTACTAAAATAATGTCCTGGGATGTTCGGGGACTCAGTAACTTCACCAGGTCCCGTAAAATTGTTGCCTACGCCCAGAGACACTGGGTTAAGATACTTATGCTGCAGGAGACGCATTCCATGGGCATCTTGGCGACGCACATCGCATCATCTTAGGGGCCTAATAGGTTCCACACAACCTACTCTATACAAGCTAGGGGAGTGCTGACCTTGATTCATAAGTCTATTAAGTTTGCACTCCATAAAGAATACACTGATCCTGAGGGTAGGTACATTGTTTTGCACTGCACGATTGTGAATAGGGAATATATTCTTGTAAAAACCTATGGTCCCAATGTGGACACCCCAGACTTCATTGACAACATCACCTCAATACTGCTGAAATATGCGGGCATTCCGATTATCTGGGGTGGCGATATGAATCTTGTTCTCGATCTCACCCTGGAGGGGACCGGAACCACACCCAGACCCCTATAACAATCTGCACAAAGGCTACACTTATACAGCACATCATTAGGTATCTGAGAGGCCTGGATGACCTTCCATCCTCACTCACGCAAATACACCTACTACTCTACCATACACGATAGTTCCTCCAGCATCGACCTGTTTGTGGTATCCAACGTCCTTATGGGAAAGATTGTCGAAGTGCAGATACTCACTCGCACGCTGTCTGACCACGCCCCAAACACCCTGTCTGTAGAGATGGGCACTCCAGTGCCGACTTTCAGCACATGGCGATTCAAATCCACTGCCCTTCTTGACATCGTCTTTTCGTCTTTAAAGCTGACATACTAGCTGACATCGAGACCTTCTTTGAATGCAACTCCCTACAGGCTACCACTTCCGGGGTCCGCTTTTAAGGTATACATCAGGGGGATGTCCATCTCAAGGGAGGCGGCAGTGTTAAAGACCATACGAAATGACCTTAATCGCTGCAAATCCAAACTACGTGAGTTGGAACAAGACTGTTCGTCAGCGACGGACCCCACCAAACTTGCTCGGATCAGCGAGGAACTTGAGGTGTTACAAACACACGCCACCAGGGAGGTTCTGTACTTTAGCCGCCCTCAAGTGGCCCGTAAGTATGGGGAGGGTGAGAGACCAGGCAGAACACTGGAGAAATTAATAAGAGGGCAAGGGGGATAAGCCAAAATAGTGTTGGTCAAGGATGCACAGGGGGTTCCACAGTGGTCAGACCAGCAGATATTGGACAGCGTCACTGAGTTCGGCACTGAGTTGTATGCCTTGCCCCCTGAACAGAGTGAGCAGCACATGAGAGACCTACTTGAAGAAATTCCTATGACATATGTCTCCTCTGATAGGTGTGACCAACAGGAATCCCCAATCCAGTTGTACAAAATAGTTGAAGCCATTTCGGACCTCCCAAAGGGCAAGGCACCTGGCCCCGATGGACTCACCCCTGAGTTCTATAAGGAGCATGTGGCCATTCTGGCTCCCAAACTACTGGAGATCTGGGAGGAGTCGTTGCAGTCATCCACTCTCCCCCCCTCTCTCCGTGAGGCCGCTATAATACTATTGCTCAAACCCGACAAACCTAGCGATGAGTGTGGCTCCTACAGGCCTCTCTCCCTTATGAACATCGATACCAAGATCTTTGCTAAGGTTATAGCAAATCGATTCCTCCCGATCATGACATACCTGGTCCAGGAAGACCAAGGGGGCTTTGTACCCGGGCGATCCACTTCACATAACATCCGACGTCTCTTCAATGTCATGGCCAGAACTGACCAGGACACAAATGCCATTGCGGTCACATTAGATGCTCAAAAGGCATTTGACATGGTCTTGTGGAAATATATGTGGCTGGTCCTAGAGAAGATGAGGATTGGCCCCAACCTGTTTGGATACATCAAATTACTGTACACTACGCCTGAAATACTCCCCTGAGATAATCTCCTTGTGTGCTGATGACGTTCTACTGCACATTAAAGATACCACAACCAATCTTGACCCAATATTACGGGACATTACACACGTGGGCACCCACTCGGGCTTCACAATTAACTATACCAAATCTGAGATCCTCCCGCTTACTGTTTCCACCTAGCAACCCCACTCTGAATATCTGCTCCGCTGGTCCCCTGGCGGTGTCAAACATCTGGGTGGCCAGGAGTCCCTATCTAAATCTAACCTACTAGCAGATAATTACTTGGCTGTGGCACAAATTGTTGAATCGAAAATGACATGGTGGCGCCATCTCCTACTATCACTGGCTGGTAAACTCTCCCTTATTAATATGGTCCTTGTCCCTAAACTACTCTACATTTTTAGCAACGTACCCATCTGGTCTGGGAAGCAATACTTTACACAATTGCAAAAATTGTGTGCCCAGTTCCTATGGCACTCAGGGGCAGTACGCAAGAAGTGATTGGACATGACGCTCTCATTTGAGAACGGTGGATTTGCAGCCCCCGACTTACTACGGTACTGGACAGCCGCACAAGCCCAATTCACCACATATTGGTACCCTGGCTCCTCGACTGGGCCGCATGTCAAGTTGGAAACCCTGGCTGCGCCTGAAATCAATATCATGACGCTAGTACTCCATTGCAGCTATGTACCAGACTCCCCCATTGACCTGTGGCGGCCACCCTGTCATCCTGGGGCTGGTTGCTGATGGCAACAGACGCAGCTTACCCTTATTACAAATGGCTGCCCATACGGCGATTCCCTGGACTAAAACCTACACACGACGTGGCTCTGGCCCACTGATGGGAGTGCTGGGATACCAAGCGCTAAGCAACCTTTTCCCCGATGGGAAGTTCATTGACCTCCAGACATGGAAGCAAGGTCATACCGGATCTGCTCTAGAATTGTTACAATACTACAGGCTCTGAGCCGCCTTCTGCACTCAATGGCCTACCTTGCCAATGGAGCCTCATGACACTTCGGAAATCGCTTATATCACCAACTCGGGTTGCATCCGTAGTGTCATCTCCTCCTTCTACAAAATACTACTCAGGGTCGCTCCACTCCGGCTATCCAAAGCCTGCTTCGAATGGGCTAGTGAGTTAGGACTATAGGTCACCGACCACTTATGGAGAAAGATGTGCTCCCACCCTAATCGAGTCTCCCTCAATTCCTGTCACCGAATCATGCAGTTTAAATTACTAAACAGGTTGTATTATAACACCGTCAAGATCTCTAAATTTGCTTGCACTGAATCATACACCTGCGCACGCTGCAAGTCAGAGAGTGCTGATCACTTATACATGTATTGGACGTGCCACATATTGAGAAAATTCTGTAATGAGGTTTTGGAGGCCCTTACGGATATCACTAATACAGTGATTGACCCTGATCCGCTGGGGGTACTGTTTGGGGTGTGGAATAACGACGAGGCTAGATGTATGGCAACATTTCTGAACATTTAGTTGCATGATAGCCAAGAAGTGTATACTGCAACGCTGGAAGAACTCTCCCCGCCGACCTTCCAAACGTGGCTTAACGCACTTACCTGGGCCCGAAATTGTGAAGAAGAATTTCTTAACATGCTCTCCGCTCACTCCCACCCTAGGAACATATGGTCCACCTTTAATAGCTACCTCAACAATCTGGATGAGAGTGTGACTGGGAGTAACTCATCTCTGGCTTTATAAAACTGATTTTGTATACTACGGTGTCTCACAATTGACCACCCCTTTAACTGTGCATGTGATATCCCATTGGTTTATGTACAATGTCTCTTACCTGTATCTACTTTATTGTATGCTCTGACGTCTCTGTTCACTATAAACCTCTGCCAACAAAAATTAAAAAACATTTTTAAAAAAAAAGAAAAAATTCAAAGTAAAAATAATAGTGAAATCTGGGGCATCATAAACGAAACAAATGCCTCGCAAGACGCCCTGATTTTGAACCCAATATCGTCAAAAACATGGTGCAAATTTTATGCTCAAACACAACAGACGTAACATCAAAGACATATCCAATTATAGAGGACACGCGATTGGATTATATTATCTCCACTATGGAAGCAACTAACAGGAAACTCAAAAACTCAAGGGCCCCAGGACCGGACGGTTTTACAAATGCTATTTTAAAGAGTCATCCATTAGAATGGGCAACCTTTTTGAATCCTCTACTTGAAAATATAACTTCAGTAGGAAAGGGGCCTATCTCTTGGAAGGACGCAGTGATAGTCCCAATCTTCAAGAAGGGCCTTAGGACAAATCCAGAGAACTGTCAGCCTATAGCCCTTCTTGATGTACTGGGAAAAATCTTCACTTCTGTCCTGCTGATGTCTCTGTCTACATCGTCTTAATCAACCTGCTGAAGGCCAGAATAGCGAAAACTAAAACTAAAACATACGTGGCTTTTGTGGACATATCTAAAGCTTTCGATATGGTCAGCAGAGACAACTTGTGGCATAAATTATCAAAATGGCAGCGCCCTCTGACAGTATTGTACAACATCAAACAGCTGTATACAAACACGTCTGTGAGAGTAAGACTGGACAAGTCAGGGTTAACAACAACTCAAATATATATTACTATGGGGCTAAAGCAAGGATGTCCATTGGCGCCTGAATTATATAACTTGTATACTTCGGACATAGATGAAACCTTTCAAAATATCCATGCATTTCCACCAAATATTTCAGGAATACCAATATGGAATCTCCTCTATGCGGATGACATTGTCTTACTAGATCAGTCGCCTATAGGACTTCAGCGGCAGCTAGAGGCGCTTCTGACATATGTCGAAGCAAACAGACTATTAATAAACTCGGAAAAATCACGTATATTGAACCTCTCAAAAGTAGAAAACAACAAGAAGACGAATTTTGGTTGGTTCCTGAAAGGAAAACGAATACCAGAAGTAAACTCTTTAATTTATCTGGGAGTTTGTGTAAACAATAGTCAATGTGAGGTGCAAATAAAAGATCTGATGCATAAGAAAGTGAAAAGCCTGGCTGCTCAAGAAAAATTCTACTGAGAAGATACAGTAGATTCTCATTGATAACCCTAATACGCTTTTACAGAATGAAAATTGCACTGATATTAACTTATGGAGCAGAAACAGCATTTGGTTTACCTGATAAGATTTGGCCACTTTTGTGGGTATGTTCTGGCGATCAGTATTGCAACTACCAAATTTATTGCCAATACAATCAATAAGGAGAGAGCTTACACTGACGTCATTGAAAGCAGTAGTGGATTGGAAGATTATATCATTCTACAGAAAACGCCATGATAAGCCTTTAATGGGTTGTTTTGCTGCAATCAACAAGGCATTAAGTGACAACTGTGATCCACGACTACAAGAATGGCAAAAGAAGTGTGGATCAGTCTTGAAAGAATTAAATGAGACAAAGGAGGACCTACTGAACAACCCTTCAAAAACAAAAATAAAACTATATATGAAAGAATGGATAAAGACGCAAGAAGAGCTACGGACCTACAAGAGCTATGAAGAGTTTTGGTCAACTCCAAGGAAATTGAAAACACTTCCAGGGTATTTGAAACTGTTTCCAAATTGGTTTTGAGGTCACAATTGATGAGATTTTGTTTGAACATTTTGCCCACTGGGGAAGTACTACAGAGGGGAAAAAAGCAAGGTGGCATGATTAACTGTAGAGTCTGTTCTAACCCGACCTCAGTGGAATCATTGAAACATTTAACTTTAGAATGTAAAGGCCTGAGGGAAGAGCGAGAAATATGTCTGGGAGAGATTGCAAAATCCACCATAAATAGAGAAATCACAACATGGTGGCAGGTTTTTATCATAGGAAAGAAAATAAGCATCAACTTGGCCCTGGTCAGCAACGCCTCACCTCAGTGCCATCAGCGGTCTGTGCCCAGTGGACTCGTACGTTATTCCCAAGCAGGAAACGTGGACATGTCCACTGCGTCGGCCAGCTGCAGTTTGGATGTCGGATGCCGTGTCATGGATATTCCGATGGTCTGCCATCAATGTGGCGATCATGCTGGAAACCTGAGGGGGCGTTTTTCCTCCACTCCAGGTCAATCACCAGCTGCGGGCATATTTATGGTGTACTCTGGCGGTGCGGTGCTGCTTCGGTGCCTTCGGGGCTGCTTTCCACTCATTGCTTCAGTCAAAGCCATTTACGAATGTAGGATGTGCAGCCGGATTCTAGTGTTGTGGGGGCCTTCTCTGCGATATGTTCACTCCGGGGGGGTCACCAAGACTTTAAAGGGTGATTTGTGGGCTTTATGTGTCTGCTCAGTCTGAGCAGGTGCAGATCGGGTCAGGATTTCGGGAGGTCGCCGAGGAGCTCACTGAGGAGTGGCCATCATGGTTGGGCTCTCTAGCGCCCTCTATGATTTCTACTTGAACAATAGAGTTACATACAGAGGGAGAAGACAAAATAGTATGAGATGGGGTCAACCACAAAGAACACCTAGAGGAAGAAGAAGAAATAATACCAGAGCCCCTCCCTCTTTTTTAGACCAGGGATAAGGAAATTGGGACTTCAAACCACGTGAAACGCAAAGCAAAACAACTTATTAGTCAACTTGTCTACCTATCAGCCCAATGAGGCAGAAGAATCAGTATTGGAGAAGGGGTTTAGTTTTGTGCCCATGGATCGATATGACAACTTCAGGACTAGAACATATTTGGAACAACTATTTTGAATGATACACCTGAAACAGGTTTTTATAAACCACTCCTACACCGGCGAAGAAATGTAACAGGGTTACATCGACCCTCCACCTTTAATCCTCCTACAACTAGCCATACTACTGAGGTGATAGTGTTCGAGAAAAGGGTTTTCAGTGCACTCGATAAGCTTGAGAAACAAAACATCAAACAAGGCGTCCAAAATACTACTAGATGTGAACGTGAAGCTATTGACTCCTTAAAAAACAATCAAAGGATAGTCCTGAGGAAAGCTGATAAAGGAGGTGCAATAGTTATTCTCAACAGGCAGAATTATATAACTGAGAGTAACAGCCAACTGAGTGACACCTCATTCTACGAACCTATCAATGCTGATCCTACAAAAAACTACAGCTTCTGATCAATTGTAGAGTTGCCACTCGAGAGACCATGGATCTCAAAACAAGAAGCATATTATCTGGTTTAGGATATTTTTTTCTGCATCTAAAGGTTCGAATGAACCAAAAGTCCTAAAAATGCTACCACCAAAGGTTCGAACAGGTCTGTGGGGGTGTCCCCTGCATCGCCCCGCTCATTATACTTTATGGTATATTGAGAGGGTCTGCGAGGGACACCCCTGCAGCCTTCCCTAAAAAAAAGGACCCTGCAGAGCCAGTTCCCGATCACAGAAGTGAAATGGAACTGGCGCTGCAGGGAACCAGCGTGAAGATGAAGGTAAGTGGGGTTTGTCTATGTTGGGGGTGTGGGTGGGGGTGTGCTGAAGGTGCAGGTGGGGGCTTTTATGGGTATGGTGTGGGTGTGTTGTGTGTGGGTGTGGGTGTGGGTGTGGGAATGTATGTGTGTTTGCATGAGAAAGGTGCAAATTTTTGGTAGTTTGCACCTTTCTCATGCAAACGATTTGCCCACAGTACTTTCAGCCACAGGCAAATCACTCGAATTCGATTATGTCATGTCACCTAATCCCAGTATTCCGAAGTTCTACATGTTGCCTAAAATACACAAGGCATTGTTGAATTCGCCTGGCAGACCAATTGTGTCTGGTTCAGGTTCACTGTTAGAACCACTGTCTGAATTTGCAGATCGCTTTCTGAGTCCCTATGTTAAACAAATGGCTTCCTATATTCAAGACACTAGAGAAGTAATTAGACTTATTGAGGGCTTTCAAACAGAAACAGATGACAGGGGGGTTGCTTTTGGAACAGGTGCCTCCTGCTGGTGGGGGGCTGGGCAGCAGGTGCCTCGTGCTGGTGGGGGGGGCTGGGCAGCAGGTGCCTCCTGCTGGCGGAGCGGCTGAGCGACAAATTCATACTGCTGATGGGGGGCTGGGCGGCAGGTTCATCCTGCTGGTGGGCTGGCTGGGTGGCACATGCCTCCGGATGGCGGGGTGTCTGGGCGGCAGGTTCATCCTGCTGGTGGGGGGCTGGGCCCCTGGGGTAGTTGCCTGCTCCCATCTGCTGGTGGATGCGTTGGTACCCTGGCTGGCGGTGGTGGTTGTACAGTGGTGGGCCGTGCCCATGTCTCTGGATGTGTTTGGCTGTTCGCTGTCATTGCCAGATGATGTGCCTTTGTGGGACAGTATGGCAGGGCATCAGTGATGAGTGTGGATTCATCAGACAGACATCAATGCTAGTACTTTCCAATGTTTGTCCATTGTCATGGACATGGTGATGGGCATGACATGGTGCACACATGCATGTGTCGGGTATGCTGTGTGGGTGCATGTGTGGTATGCGGACATGGTATAAGCAGTGTCTGTTGCCTGGGGTAGTGATGTTTCCCGGTTTGGGTGTTATGGGTGTGCCACACAAGATCTATGACATGGTTTTGTGTCTGATTGTGAAATGGATGTGTTTCACGGATGTGTTTCACATGTGACTGCTGCCTATGTGCCACATGTATCATTGATGTGTGCATCTTGTGTGCATGTGTCATCGGGTGGTGGGGGTATGTGACACTGACGTGACTTTGGGGATATGGTAGCATGGCAGTGTTGACAGCAGTTGTGCAGTGTCATGTGGATGAGTGTCCGAGTGCCTGCAGATGCCACTTTGTAAGGCAATACAGAGGACCTGTGTGATGTGTGAGTGGTGTATGGTTGGGGCTACAAGGTGTGTGATGTGACATTGGGTTTACAGGGACTCACTAGCATCATTGGATGAGACATCTCCAGCCTCTGCATCTCCGCCTCCCTCTATCGCCTCCATGTGCATAATACTGCTGCAAATTTCTTCCCCTGCCTGCAGTTTTATTGGAGATGGTGGTCCCCCTCCTTTTGCCATGCCCTAGGCACACTCTGAGGCAAGGAGGTTCTGCACATGGAGATGTAGATCGTCCCACCTCTTTTTGCAGACCCTCACTGTCCTGGGCGTAGTCCACATTGCCGACACCTTCCAGGCAACCTCCTCCCAGATGGCCTTCTTTCTGATTTGTGTTTGACATCGTAAGTCATTGCAGAAATCTTCTGCAGAGTGCTTGACCAGAGTGTCTACCAGCATGTTCAGTTTGGTTCACTGAACCTTGGCTTGCGCCTCCGTACGGCAGGTTGTCTGAGGACATGTCTCTATCTATTCTTCGGTGCTCAGATTGTGCCTCAGACCCCTGTATACTGAGGATTGCAATGGATTGTATTTTATAATGGCCGCCGGTATATATCCTGTTTCGGCGATTACGTTATTTACGTTAACAGTAATACTGGTGCCTGTAACAACAGTGTGCTCAGAAATGAGGCCAGTAAGGATGGCGGTATGGGGGGGTTTTGGGGCCTTTTGATGTTGTTACCAGCATGCCAGTGCTACCGTTTCCCACATGCCAGGATGAGGTGGCAAACAGACTCAGAATCAAATCAACTATTGATTCTGGTAGCAGTGCTACACAGACAAGGTAGCACTGTCATACCATAATTTCCATTGTTGCCAAAAACTTATAATGAGTCCCATCGTTGAATATAGACCGAAAAACGATAAAGAGGAAGGTATCATTCTTGTCAGTTGGTATAGTCCTTTATCTAATGAGATCACTAAAATCATCAAACACAACTGGTGTATACTGAAGCGAGGTGACTGTCCATTGGAATATCCCAGATGATATTTCCGGAGGAGCAAAAACGTTGAAGAACGTAATGACGTCTTTAACAAAACTGACTTCAAACCACACTTACAGAACAATGGGGGATGAATAAACCTATGGGACACAGTCCCTGTGGACAATGCAGCTGTTGTTCACATTGGCAAACAAAGAGTGTTAACCAATTGCAATTCAACAATGGTGATTACATTACAAAACTGAACAAAAAGTCAACATTAGAATTGGAGCTGCATTAGGAATAATACACTCAATGCTCCCTTGGTTGGCCACTTTAACACCTTAAGTCAAAAACCTGAAGATTTTAGATGGACTCTAGTGATGAAGATTGGAGCTAAGAACAGTGCCACAAATGATAAGCACACATTGAGTGTATGATATTTCTAACCAACAGTTATCCATCTGGTTTAAATGAGGAAATAGACTGGAGTGTTTTCATCACCTAACACAGTCGATGCACATCAATATATGATGTGAGTAACATGCAATCATGCATCTGAATGGCACGATGATCATTTTTCAAGAAATATATTCTCACAGTTATGGAACATGATAACAATTAATGTCACATCTTTCTTCGTGAGTTTTTTAGAATGATTTGCGTATTCATCATTTACAAACGAATATCAGAGACCTGAATCTTTACCATAGTCATGGCCCACGCTGCACATGAGCATGCAGAATTGTATTTATAATACCACGAGATTGGTTTCCACTGTTGTTGCAGTCACCAATGAATGATAGGTACCAATACCTTTAGCACACTCCCAAACTCCACTGACTACTAACATATTAATAACAGCATAGTTTGTATTATTTATCTTGATTTAGTGGCGAGCCAACTTTGCTCCGGTAAATAAGTTACCACCCGAACTATATAATAAAGACTACATTCTAAAATGGCGGGCCGTATGCACATTCCAAATGCCAACCTTACAGTTCTCCTTTCTGGATTTCTAGAAACCACATTGTTGCGGCTTGCATCATTGAATGACATTCCGTCATTAAACAGTCTTGCCATATAAGAATGGCTTGTTATACAGCAGCCTTCCCCTCTGACTACAGCGTATACATTCGCTTTTGTTACTTTGACAACATGCACTAACGTGATACGGTAAGATGCGCACATGCTTTTTCATTTACCTTGCTAAGCTATGCCATTAGACAAACTTCATGTTCAAAGGGTACTGACTCACTGGTGGGTCGTCAATCCATTACTAGCGACATCTAATTTGCAAGCTTGAGTGTTAGACTGCACCAAGGTAACTTTGTTCCGCTACACCACGAATAGACACACAGCTATTTTGCAGTATCTACCTGTGCACACAAGTATAGGCTATTAGCAGGCCTCGAGACTGCCTAACGGGATTTTTTTCAAATGAGATGGATAGAGCCTGAGCTGATGACAGCCCTATAACTTTCTCTGGGCATACCTTATGAATTAGTTGTTGTGCCAGTCTTTTTGGAGACGTATAGATTGCCACTTTAAACCAACAGTCCGTCCCTTTGGGTTTGATGATTAGTAGATTAACATATTTGGGTATAGCACCAGGGTCCTTTGCTGCAATGGATTTGCTCATTGCTGTGAGTTTCTCGACTCTGGATACTTTATAAGTTAAATGCCTGTGATTTTTTTTATCTGCAGGAGCTTCTACCATTTCTAGAAACCCTAGATACATGCTTCTACAGGAGGTACGCTGTTGACTTGACTACCCAAAGTGATTAACGGAACACCACGCACTTCAAGTAAGTGATATTCTTGGATGATTCTATTTGAATAAACGATATACAAGCAAACGCCATTGCTTTTCAAACATTGTGAAGTGTTCTGATACGACTTTCATATATGTGTCCCTAGCGATATTATGACTGCTACACTGTTGTGCAGTAGACACGGATGCATTACAAACAATAATATGCAGTAAGCACCTTATGTATCTTTCACACACCATATAATGAACAACGTGATTTATATGAAAGGCCCCTTATACTAATAAGCTCTTTTCGGATTTTATATCCATGGTTTGGTCTAGGGTCTCATATTTCAGTAAGAGAAATGAAATTGAGGAAGTACATCATTTCTACTACCTCATTGGAAAGCCACTTGATGAGGTAGTAGAAACATTAGAACTCCACGTTAGAAACTGTTTGTCTACCACCTAGTTTTATGAGCATTGTTTTTAAGTCACCACATGTTAGACCCGATTGGGTCAGCAGTATAGGTTCTCTACCCCTGAAGAAGTTCGTGCAATTCTCTGAAGTTTTCAGTCCAGAGGAATGAAACATGTTGGGTTATACAACAACTCCAGACCAAGTGTTGTGATGGACACTAAGATAACGCCATATGTAATATAGGTACTTGTACCCTCACATAGACATTAGAGTTACATATCAATTAGGCACTCTTTATTGTGGAAAAACAATAGTGGTCTTTGTTTTACTCCAAAATGTGTGCTCTTCATTAATTCTTTACTATAATTGTTCATTTGCGCTTTGATTATATAACTGTTCTGTACTATTTTATCTGTACCTTATGCCACCTTGTAACTAAGCTGTAAGCCTTCCTCTTTTCTTTTGTGCCCTGATACCCCGAGGCCTGGTGCGCATAATAAATAAATAAACAAACAAACTATATTTGTACTTTGTAATCACCTGACAGGTGATAGGCATGGGACACCTTATTAGGCACTCACAACTTTCTGTGAGTGTTTTTATTAGAATGTTTTTAACTTGTCCTTTGTATGTATTAAAGATATTATGTTTTTTGAATATATGATGTTGGGTTTTACAGTGTCTGGTTGAATACTCCATTGTGTTCCCATAGATTCAGTGGAATCAAACAAGTGGTACTCACCAGATACCCTAGGAATGATAACTACCAAACCTTTAGAGACTGGGAGCTCTTTTTCTATTGAGACAGTATCAGAAACATACCATCCCTGCTAGTAATAACACTGGCACTATTAGAAATAGTGGTGGCAGTAGTAGTAACACTGGCACTACTAGGGTTACTACTACCGGCAGTACTAGAAACATGCCATCCCTGCTAGGAATGCCACGTCTCCTTAAAATCCTTTTCTGAACTTTTACAACGTTTGGTTTCATGGAACTTCCACTCGCCTCGGAAAGCTGGCATAAGGCACAATGCTCCATCCTTCTTGCCTGAGGACTATTCCTGTCTCTACTACGGTTGCATACCTTTCCCCCTCTGCCCATCGATAGCTACCTATCGACCATTCCCATTTACACTACTATGTTGTGCATGCCTTAGAGTGCCCTGTCAAAAATCAAACTTCGCTGTTCCTAAATCTGTGCAACCATTTTCATTTTTATGCTTAGAGTGCCTTGTCTTGATAAAAATTGAACTTCAGTGTTCTTACAACTGCTCATCCAATTTCGTTTTTATGCTTAGAGTGCCTTGCCTGGGAAAATCGAACGTTGGTGTTCCCACATCTGGCATCCATTTTCGTTGTTGAGCTCAGGTTGCCTTTGGAGAGGCACTCATGTGGGTTAGACATTCCTCTTATGTTCACTGCTTATTTTGACTTACTTATAGAGTCCAGACTATGTGGCAGCCTCTTGGTTGCTACCACTCTCCCCATGAAGTGTAGCTTTGCACGTCTGTGCACCCGTACCTATCTGACTCATATGCTGCCTGACGTAGCCTGCTGTAAAATGAGGTGAAGCTTTGCCAGTCTCTGTAACTGTACCTATCTGACTCATATACTGCCTGATGTATCCCACTGTAACATGAGTTGAGATGTTGCCAGTCTGTGTAACTGTACCTTATCTGACTCATATGCTGCCTGACGTAACCTGCTGTAAAATGAGGTGAAGCTTTGCCAGTCTCTGTAACTGTACCTATCTGACTCATCTGCTGTCTAATGTAGTCCCGTGACATGAGGTGAGGCTCTGCCAGTCTGTGTAACTGTACCTTATTTGACTCATATGCTGCCTAATGTAGGCCCCTGTAACATGAGTGAGACTTTTCCAGTCTGTGTAATTGTACATATTTGACTCATATGCTGTCTGATGTAGCCCCATGTAACATGAGATGAGGCTTTGCCAGTCTGTGTAATCATGCCTATTTTACTCATATACTGTCTGTTGTAGTGTTAGGGTGAATTCTCCAGAATGGCTAATTTCCCTTACCTACTGAGTTCCTCAGTAGCTTTGCTGGATTTCTAGGATTTATTTTTCACCTGGTAAGAGTGTGAGCCTTTTTTCCCACTCTTACATGTGTTTTGATGTGCGTATTTAACATTTTCTTGTGTTTATAGACCAAGGAGCCCACCTACTGCACAGGTATCTTCTTTTTTTCTGTGTGTTACACAGCACCCTCAGTACAGTAACACAGGGCTGTCTTTTAGACTTCCCAACTCAATTTTTTCTGGGACTGACTACTGACTCCCAGAAACATGTAAAGTTGCCATTGACTTTATTAGTCTCTTTTAAAACTCACGGACCAAGTAAAAACTATCTTAAATAGAGTTCTGGAAAGGGTTAATACTTATCCCTTTTTGACTGTTTCTCTTGTAACATTGTTTCTCTCCCTTTTCATTAAGACTTGGCTGGTGGCAGTGGTAACTACTCTATTTTTCCTACCGCGGTTATCTTAAATAACCCTGGTATTGTTTTAGGCTATCTTGGTAGCTCGAACTTAAACCCGCTAGACCATATACGTTTTTATGCAATACCAGCTGGGTTTATTCGCCATTTCTTTTTGTAAAAGTCTTTCTCGTGTTTTACTCTGCGCGCCAAACAATGTTTGGTTCCTTTGTTCGCCGATCTTTCGCAGGTGTTAGGCGGAAACCTGTGCAGTTCACTCTGGGACCACTGCAAAATGCTTAGGACTACAGGTGTTTGGCAGTAAACCCACTTGGTAGCAGTCTGTACCACACAGATTCACTTGGTAGCTGTGGCTGAGCAGTCAGACCTCCCTCAAGAAGAGTTAGGCAGTATGTGGAGTATACAAAATAGGGCAATCTACACAGCAGAACAAGCAAACACGGAACAAAGCTTCGGTGTAAAGATATATATTTATTTATTTATAAAAACACATCTATGGAAAACACACTGGCACTAATACGGTAAACAACTTCAATCACAATTACTATAAGTAAATCAATCCCCCTAACAATAGTTCGACAAGTCTAGGTTCAACGGCACCACTTATTTGCAGACAGAGGTGAATGCTTTAACCTAGATGGCACTCTAGTATTCGTTAGGACGGGAGAGAAAAGGAAGGGTATGAAATCAACTCGGTACCAACACTTTTACGAACAAATGCAAGGCAAGTAAGGCAGGGTCTACTGTAGATCGCAAAGTTCCGAGGCCAGGCCCACTCGGACAGAGGCAAGACGAAATGTTCCAAAAAGTATCACAGTGGAAATGCACTTCGAGTCTTTGGCGCAAATTGTCACAGAAAGATTGGACCAGTTCAGAGCAGAAAGTTAAGAAGGCTTGGAGGTGACCCAATGGATAGACGAGGATTAAGACACCCCACGCTAACCGACACAAGGGAAGCCCGGCGGACACGGTACCTTGTATGTGGAGAGACAGCTCCGGGGGGGGCAGTTGTTCCTGGTGGTGGATGCACGTCGGGGATTTGCCAAGAGAAGAGATGATCTCGTCGTCGAAGGAAAGTTGAAGATCGTTGCACCACCAGGGAAGGGACCAGCCGCGGAGTGCTCCGTCACAAGGCACCACCTTTTGGTCGCGGTACAGGGGTTAGTGGCTATCCGGTTGCCGGGGTGCACTGCACGGGCAATTCGACCACTACATCCTGGAACGAAGAAAAAGCAAAGGGGACTGGTTGTTCCCACCAGTCAGGGGAAGAAGACTCTCCAGCCGGGAGACCTCCTCTGTCGTTGGGAAGTGGTGAGTAAGGTTCAGCAGGGCTCCACCGGAGGTGTCGTCGTTGCAGGTCGGCTCAGCTTTACCCTCGTCGGATTCTTAGGTCCTGTGGCGACTTCTGAAGATCCAGTCCCAAAAGCCCTGCTTTTATGCAGAAAACCCCCATTCATTCAGCCTAGCTGTCATTCAAAACACGCTAAGTGGTGAGCGGGATGGCTCACCACTTGGGCCAATCACACCAGAGTCTGACTTGAGTTGGCAAGGCAACTCAATCCAGGGTGCCTAAACCCCCTCCCACACCCCCTGTGGTACCCAGACAGAATGGCACCACTTTGGAGGGCCTCTGTGCAGAAGCCCACCAAAAGTCACAGAGACGAACACAGACGCCATTTTAAAAACCGAGTTCTGGCAGAAAATACCAACCGATAGATTTATTTAAGATAAATAAACCGGTGGTATGTTAGAGACTAACGAGAAAAAGTATTAACCTCCAACAATGGAAATAATCCCATAGAGTTATATTCGGGGTCGAATATAACAAGTAGTTTCCACTGCCACCAGCCAAAACTCGACGAGGGGGGACAGGACAGTGCCCCCTCGAATAACAGACCCAGGAGTAATCGAATTACCCCTACTAGTCCGTCCACAACAGGATGAGTTGTACTAGTTCTGTTAGTAAATTTAGGTCTAGTAAAGCCAATGGTGACTTTACATGCCCTGGGAGACAGTAGTCAGTCCCAGGGTATGGAGTCTATGGTGGGGATCCTCTAGGACGCCCCAGTGTTACGGCACGGAGGGTGCGGTGTAACACGCATAGAAAAAAATATGAGACCCTATGGAGTAAAAGACCCCATAGCCCATAGAACAAATTGACATTCAAAGGAATTACACACATTCATGTCCAAGAGTGGGAGAAAAAGAGTCTCACTCTTGGCAGGATGGAAAAAAACAAACTCCAGAAATCCAACAAAGCTGCTGGGGGACTCACTAGGTTAGGAAATTCAGCCTAAACAGAGAATTCTCCCTAACAGCAGGCTTCTACACATAAGCCCTCCTTAGGTGCCTGAATGTGTGGGGGACAGGATGTGAGGGAAGGGTTTTGGACTCCCTGCACAGAGTCTCTTTGGAGACCCATGTCATAATCTGATCTGATTGGCTGTGGTGACTGCGTCGGCAGGGCAGCCACCCTGCTGTGTGATTGACATCCAGGCTGTGTGAATGGGGGAAAACTGCATAAAAAGCAGGTCTCTGGGTCTGGAAAGGCAGAGTCGCCACTGGAACGGAGAACCGAAGAGGAGCTGACAGAAGAGGACCCCTACAATGACTGAACTGCCCAGTGAAGCCCTGCTGCAGGTCCGAATCTTCATACTCCAACGACAGGGAAGATCTGCAAGGAATCTTCTCCCCTTGAGCTGGTGGGAACAACCAGTTCACCCAAACTCCAAGCAAGGCTCCCTTCTCTGGTCGAATTTGCTGTACAGAGCTACAGTGAACCGGATAGCCAGGTGGAACTGACCCTGCTTGTCTTTTAAGGAGCACACCTTTTATTTGTTGTTTTGCTCTGCTGCTGGTTTCTTCCCTGGGCAGTGCAGGACCCTCCAGTCTTCCTACTTTGTGTAAGTCCGACAATCGCTTCAGGAACCGTGAGCCTGCAGGACCTGCCAGGAACGTCTGCCTCAGCTACAGCCTACTTCTCCATTTAAGGTTAACTTTTCTGCCTACCAAATTCGTCCGGAACTTTTGGCAAAGACTTAACCGCGAACTACCCTGAACTGTGTGATCTTGAGCAAAAGACTCTGACCCATTGACTATGGGCCAGGCCCTGCTAGAATCTGATTTCCTCACTGTAAGTCCTTTTTCTAGATTGCCCTTCCTACTTACTTGTTGGTGTTACTCAATTTCTGCCTAATGTTGTCTTTCCCTCCCTTTTGAATTGCTGGAGTGCCATTTTTCTCACACTTCATTTTGAGCCTAAGTTTTCCAGAATCTACGGGGACTGGTGTAATGTATTAAGAGTGTGATTTTTCAACTGCTTTCCTTTAGTGAACTGTTATACAAATGTATATTCTTTTACTCAGAAACCTTGAGTCAGTGTTTGTTTGAATCATAGTAATTGCTGTCATTTGTGTACCTATTGATACTGCTCACTTACTCTTGAGATAAGTATGGCTGCTCAGCCATCGCTATCACTTTCCTGTTTAGCACAGGCTTGTACCAAAGGTGAATTTGTACTGTCACTTGTATTCTTAATTGTGTGTGGTGTTCCCAAAGGGTACTACATATAATTCTGCCTAACATGTAGCCCCCTGTAACATGAGCTGAGGCTTTGACAGTCTGTGTAACTGTACCTAATTGACTCATATACTGTCTGATGTAGCCCCGTGAAACATGAGCTGAGGCTTTGCCAGTCTGTGTACACACATTATGTTTGTACCCTTATGCCTACTCCTGCACTTCACCAATGTACCACACTCTCCTGTAACTAGCGCCTAGATGCCTTAGAGCTTTGTGCGTTGACATAAAGAAATAAAATAATGTTAGCAATAGTAGAATAGTGATGCCATTAATAATATCACTTGCATTACTATTGTAACTACTACTGGGATTACTATCAACATAGCCTCCCTGCTAGTGATAAGGTTGGCAGGGTAGAATTATTGAAGGCAGTACTACCATCATTGGCACTACTAGTGTTACTACTACTACCTGCAGTATTAGAAACATACCATCCCTGCTAGTAATAACATTGACAATGAGAGAAGTGGTGGTGGTACTAGTACCACTGGCACTACTAATGTTCCTACTACTGGCAGTACTAGAAACATGCCGTCCCTGCAAGTAATAATGTTAGCAGTAGTAGAAGTAGTAATGGCAGTAATAATATAACTGGCATTTCTAGTGTTATTGCTAGTGGTAGCTCAAGAAACATGCTATCCCCACTAGTAATAATGCTGGTAGTAGTACAAGCAGTGATGGCTGTACTGATATCACTACTAGTTGCACTACTACTGGCAGTTCCACAAACATGGCATCCTGTTAGTAATAATGCTGGAAGTAGTAGTAGTAGTGATGGCAGTACTAATATCGCTGGCACTACTAATGTTACTACTACTGGCAGTACTAGAAACATGCCATCCCTGCTAGTAATTATGCTGGGAGTAGTAAAAGTACTGATGACAGTACGAATATAACAAGCACTACATTGCTTCTCTCACTCCCTGCTTGGCTGAGTTCTCTAACCATTATTTTGCCACTGACAGGGCACTGTATTGGTTGACCTCCTTCCTCTCGAATAGGCCCTCCCAAGTAAAACTGGGGCTGCTTATCACCTCCATCTCACTCTTCACCCTCTGTCCTCTCGATGTGGTTCTTCAACATTTACCTTGCCCCTCTCACCCACCTGATCTCTACCTTCTCTCCTCATTTTCAATCTTATACTAATGACACACACCTGTCCTTTAAGCTTCCCTACTCTGTCTCCTCTCCCTCCTCTCTCATTCCTGACTGCTAGACTGCTATTCAGGAATGGTGTGTGTCTAGCAATCTCTGCCCTCTCCTAGCCACATACTGTCTGGCCACCGTCCCCGGGCTCCCTCCCCTCACCCTCTTGTGAGGCAATAAATCTGGGTGTCATCTTTGACTCCTCTCTCTCCTTCTCGCCCCACATCGCTGACCTTGTCAAGAAATCTCACTTTCAGCTTCACTGCCTCAGAGGCATTCTCCCTTTCCACACCTTCCCCCAAAAACTCAATGGGCCTCATTCTGAGATTGGAGGTAGCCATGGTGCTATTTGCGCCACGACTGCCTCCAATAATGGTACATGCACCGGTCTCGTTCAATGGGGATTTACCGCTGTAGTCCGACCTTTGCAGGACCGGTAAGGACCCATTGAAAAAAGTAGCTAAATAAAATTATTGGCTCTGATTTCCATTAGTGGTTCCCGTCCATAACGCCTGGTCAGATCAGGTGTTAAAGGAGGGACCCGCTAAGGGAACTAGCTGTAGGGAGGTAAGGGATTACCGGCACCGGTCTCCTTACCGGTGCCCGTTATCCCTTACCGCCCCACTTGGAATGATGCCCAAAGTCTCCAGAGCTTTTGTTCTTTACAGGCTTGACGACTGTAACAGCCTTTTCCTTAATCTGCTTCTTTCCTCCCTCGGCCCTCTTCAACTAACCCAGAATAGGACCACAAGACTTATTCTCAGTCTCAAGCCCAGGGACTGGATCTTTCCAGCCCTACAATCTCTCCACTGGCACCCTGTGGTTGCAAGGATGAAATGCAATACCCTCTGCATCATTCACAAGGATTTGTGGGGCCTGTGACCTCACTTCATACAACTCTCTCATCCTAAATACCTCCCGGCTAGAGCTTTTCGGTCTTAAAGCTCTAACTCTCTGCAGGTCAGATGCTCCTCCAAGCAGAGAGTGGGGGTAGATATCTCTCTTCGGCAGGCGCCTCCCTCTTGATCGGCATCACTGCTCCTCTATGCCTTGAGCCTTAGATTCTGGAAGCTGCTCAAGATATTCCTTTTCAACTCTGCCTTCCCTCTCCCCTGCTAGTCCTTCCTGCCTCTATGTCTGTTTGCCTGGTTCTATCATGAGCCATACCAGGGCTAGGGCCCTCCTTCAACCCCCCCCTTACCAGCAGTTGCCCTCCGGCACCCTTCCCTGACTAGTCTACTGAGTCTGGTCCACCCCCCTCCCTCACACTAGTTGACCCCCTCCCCTTCATCCCTGAGCACGTGCCCTACTGGGCCTGCTTTAGCACATGCTTAACCCCCTACGTCCCTCCCCCTGCACTTCTCCCTCTCCCCTCTCCCCTCTCCCCTCTCTCTGCACTTCCTGTTTACTGCACTTGCAAGATCCGAATGTCACAAGGACTAGTGGCACCATTATTGTTATGTTCTCCTCTGTCTCCCCACCCCCTTTTGTCTTGTGGTGCCTGGACATACTATTTTGTTGTATAAGCAACATACAAATGCTCAATAAATAAATGGAAAAGACATCCTATCTATCTTTATTTCTTGCAGCTTGGAGGCCGGTGGCAAGAGCACGGGTGTGGACGGATTCAAGGCTAGATTTCATCTCCTCCTGCTGGGTGAACAGAGCTGCAAGACTTCAATATTGCAAAGGCAACATCCTGTATACTAATGCTGCGGTTTTGCCTTACATTGCTCTTTATGACCTGCCCATGCACCGCCTGGGATGCTGCAAACAGGGCACCAGGCTGTTTCTTGCAACGGAGCAATAAGCCGATCTACTCCAAGGAGGGCGACATAATGCTGGGAGGAATCATGCAGCTGCATTTGTTAAATTATCCTGAGATGCAAAAATTTGTAAATATACCTGAGTTGCAGGCATGTGGCCTGTAAGTTCTTCAGAATTGAATTCATATCAAAAGAAAGCATCCCCTTTTCTATCCGTTCCCCCATTTCTATCCGTTGGCAACAATTTAATTCGCTTTTTTCTAAATCTGCTTCATTGCTGTGAGGTATGTGAGAGCGGGGAATGCTGCTGTCTGCTGCTGAATGATGATTCTTCAATAAAAAATGTAAGGAAAGTACTGTGTTAGCCAGACAAAAAGCCAAGCATGGCTGTTTTCTCCAAAAAGCAAGCTAGCAGTAATGGATCTTGAAGTGATAGTTATGAGCTAAGACATCCCATTCTGTAAGCTTGTGCTAGCCCAATACAGGTATTGTCCATTCTAGGAGGATAGTGGTAATGGATCTCGAAGGGATGGCACAGTTATGAGGCTAAGACATGTTAATCTGGAAGCTTGCGCTAGCCCAATACAGGTATTTTACATTATAGCAAGCCAGTGGTAATGGATCTCGAAGGGATGACTCAGTTACGAGGCTAAGACATGTTAATCTGGAAGCTTGCGCTAGCCCAATACAGGTATTTTACATTATAGCAAGCCAGTGGTAATGGATCTCGAAGGGATGACTCAGTTACGAGGCTAAGACATGTCATTCTGTAAGCTTGCGCTAGCCCAATACAGGTATTGTCCATTCTAGGAGGATAGTGGTAATGGATCTCGAAGGGATGGCACAGTTATGAGGCTAAGACATGTTAATCTGGAAGCTTGCGCTAGCCCAATACAGGTATTTTACATTATAGCAAGCCAGTGGTAATGGATCTCGAAGGGATGACTCAGTTACGAGGCTAAGACATGTCATTCTGTAAGCTTGCGCTAGCCCAATACAGGTATTGTCCATTCTAGGAGGATAGTGGTAATGGATCTCGAAGGGATGGCACAGTTATGAGGCTAAGACATGTTAATCTGGAAGCTTGCGCTAGCCCAATACATGTATTTTACATTCTAGCAAGCCGGTGGTAATGGATCTCGAAGGGATGACTCAGTTACGAGGCTAAGACATGTCATTCTGTAAGCTTGCGCTAGCCCAATACATGTACTTTACATTCCAGCAAGCCAGTGGTAATGGATCTTGAAGGGATGACTCAGTTATGAGGATAAGACATGTCATTCTGTAAGCTTGCACTAGCCCAATACAGGTACTGGCCATTCTACAGGATAGTGGTAATGGATCTGGAAGGGATGGCACAGTTATAGCATGTCATTCTGTAAGCTTGCACTAGTCCAATCCAAGTATTGTCCATTCTAACAAGCTAGTGGCAATGACTCTTGAAGGGCTGACTCTGTTATGAGGCTAATACAACTAATTCTGTAAGCTTGCACTAGCCCAATACAGGTACTGGGCATTCTAGCAGGATAGTGGTAATGGATCTCGAAGGGATGGCTCGGCTAGGAGGCTAATACATCTCATTCTGTAAGGTTGCGCTAGCCCAGTCCAGGTATTTTTCATTCTAGCAGCATATTGGTAATGGAATTCGAAAGGATGACACAGTTATGAGGCTAAGACATGACATTCTGTAAACTTGTGCTAGCCCAATACAGGTACTGGCCATTCTAGCAGGATAGTGGTAATGGATCTCGAAGGGATGACCCAGTTATATCATATCACTCTGTAAGCTTCTGCTGGCCTAATGCATGCATTGTTCTGACTACTTCTCTGCCCATTGGCACATTGACTAAATGCCTGGAAACAAACCGAGACACATGATAAACACTCTTCTGCTAAAATTGGATTACAACAGGCAACGCTTTCTTCAATGGCTGCAAAAGATCTTGATCATCTGAAATACATAAACCTAGAGCCCAGGATCCCTCACAGGATAACAAGAGTAAATATTAAGTCACTTGCTCCGGGGAGAGCACCCACCAAGCTGAAAAGAAACATTATACATCCAATTCTTACTCTGAACCATTAAACCCACGCAACTAACATCCTCGTCTGTCTGTCACTTTGCTCCCAAAACGTCCCGTCTATCTAAGAAAGAGGCACCTGACACCCACACAGGAATCATTTCTCAGTAGTTGTAAAAACGTTTTCCCTGCAAAGCACTCAGTTGTAATTTATAGTGCCCCTATAGTGCTCTAAGTAACTGGGTAATAAGGCCCTCTCTTGGGACATCCAGGCTAGAATGGGTAATAGCAGAAAGGAAATGGCAGGTTAGGGGTAAAGGCAGGGATGGGAGCAGAGGAAAATATGATAGCAGGAGGAGGAAGGTGGGAGGGAGAGACGGAATAGGCATTGGCCCATGGGAGAATCAGCTGGAAGCGAGGCAAGGATTCTATACAGGGGGTGCAGGGTGCAAATATAGGCCAGTGTTGATTTGATATATTTTGTACTTCATTACGCCGTCCTTGTGATGGTGTTTATGGTTGCCTGAGGAGCTCAAGGCGTTCTTAAGAATTCCTGTGGAGTAGTGAAGCCTGATTTAAGGAGGAGAGTGAGATCATATAGTGGGAAAGCAGCCAATGAAACCAGTGATAAACCACGGCAGCAGCAGCAACAGAGACCGGTGCATTTCTATGCAGCTGTAGAGGAAGGAAGGGGAGCAGCGGTAGCGTATTCCTGTCCTAGAAACGGGGCCCCTGAGCACAGATTTCTAGGGGATTTTATGTGGATTTTTCAGAGTGTACAATAATAATGAACTTCCTAACAGCATATTCTGAACTTGAGGGGCGTGGATTTAACAGCATCATGCTATGCTATGCCACGCAATTCTGCTCAGCTGACCCACATGACAACATCTCTGCCGGCAGCGGATCACTACATCATACATAGTGAGCCATGGTCTGGTGATTGGCACCTCTGTTACCCATTTTACAATTCTCAGGCAAGAGGATTAGCCCTCATGAATGATGTGTCACACATCACTGGGCAGCCTTCTGGCTCAGGCAGGCACAGCTTTACTGGCAATTAATCACATTATTTTACAGCTCTACTGATCATATCACTGATAATGGCTGTGGTGCTGCTCTGCCCATTACAACACATAAGTGTTCATGGGAGAATATACATTCTGTCAGTTTCCACAGTTTGCCACTTTCATGCTTCCTCCGCTGTAATTACATGTACTATGTGTTCTGTCAACTCTGTTTCTTTACTTTCAAGTGTTTCCCTAGCCCCTGCAGTCCAGGGTCCCATGTGGACCTTTATTTTCAGCCCCTGCATATACAGAATTTCTGAGCATTATTTAATCATATTTGTCGCATTTACTTTGATTAACTGGGCTCACAAAAACCAGTGGAGCTGGGTTATGCAACTTCCAGATGATAGCTTCTTCCATGGGGTGCTGCAGGTGCTGTAGACATACTGAGGCTTTTGAGGCTGAGCTTTTGCTTCCTTCTATTGTTGGTCTATATGTCTAGCAGGCTGGCTCAGGTGGGGACTGCTAAACGCTCTCAAAATGCACATCATCACTTTTCTTGGATTGTCTTCTGACTATGGGTCTACTGTTACTGCTTGGAGCCTCTGGGCTACACACAGACCTGAATGCAGGGGAGAAGTCCACGCTCTTCAAAGCACTGGTCTATTTATTAAGGAACGCCAGGTCTTCCTGTGCTGCGGCTATAAGAACCCTCAGTGCAGGTCTTGCGTATAGTTAATTCACAGGGCCTCATCACGAGTCTAGTGGTAACCCTTAAATGCGGCTGTAGCGCTATTACCGCCATATTTAAGGGTCCACCAGATCATGGCCTTGGCAGAATTCCCCCAGCTCTTCTCCCCAGCTCCTTTCCCCATTGGGTCCAATGGGGAATGAGGAATTCCCGAATGGGCCCAATGGGGAATGGGCACTAACCATTCCGCCAAACACGTGATCCAGCGCTAATAGCGTCGGGGGGTTTGGTGGTAGGGCTAATAGCGCCGGCACTAACTCGTGATGAGGCCCACAGTCTGTAGAATGCTGGAGATAACTGAGTTAATTGGTGCACCACTTGTCTGTTTTAAATATGGGCTGGGGAAACATATTTCTGAAAATGTTCTTTCTTTATATTAGAGCCTTGACTGCATCTAGAGCCAGTGGTAGGGGGTGATATGGTGTGACTAGGTTGATTTGTTTATAAATAGTCCACACCTACCGAGTTGAAGTGCGGGCATGTGGAGGCAGGGCTCTATACATATATGTACACAAGATCTGCACAACCATTATAGCATAGATTGTGGCCACACAATCAAATTGCTTTACACTGGGAATGATGGCATCTATTATAGAATCTGCTTCATGAAATAATTTTCACTCAAAAGTGGCAGCATGGTCATCATACGCATTGGGCATGAGTCTTGCTCCATGACAGTCGAGAGTGCCCAAGACAAACATTTAAACACTTAACCCCAAGTGCAAAGCTGCATTCAGGGATGTAAACCTTGGCACAGAGTAAATAACTTCATGTCACAATCACAAATATAGACTGGGGAGGGCAAAACCAAGTCGAATCAGATTCAATCTTAACAATAGGGATTCCAATCGACTGGAACGTTTGAACCATTTGGAGCTCAGCCTTGTGTGTCCTACCCACAACGTGGGTTCTTTTAGTCCCTACCAATAGGACATCAAGCGTATAGCTCAACCCCAGCAGCTTCCCCTCGGATTTCATCTGTCTTGCTTCATCCATCTTGCCGGTAGGAATCCTAATGTTCATCTCTCCTAGAGAGAAAAGTTCTTTCAACTCAGATAATTACCCTTATTCTAAAATTATCCGGATACTTTAGGTTTTCACCTTAAACACACGATGATGACAGAGATGGAAATGCTTAGGACCAAATAAATGTTATTTAAGGCCTGTGGGATTGCGGCCTAAAAATGTCTATGAGGGGGACAGGGACCAGGAATGCATATACTGCCTGTACCCCAATCACTCATCGGAGGACTTCAAAATTTGCCAGGGTTTTTTCACAGACAACCCTCAAGGACAGAAATCACTGTCTGATCTGATGGCTAAACAAAGGCACCTATCCTGCCTCAGAAGCGGGTTTCTCAAGGTGTGTTAGAGCTACAACTCTTACTGAAAGGCACCTGCCTACTGGCCACACGTCCAGTTCAGAGGAACGACATGTCAAAAGGCATAAAACACAGGAGAAAATGTCCCAAAAACAGAGATCTCCAATACACCAAAGCAGGAGGCAGAGTTGTCGACAGGACAGGGCCATGTGGTCCATCTGTCTCTGTCTCCCTCACAAAAGGTGGCAGTAGGCCCAGAGAACTCCCAATCCAGGGCCAAACTGTCGTTGGGGTGAAAGGGCAACAGCATACCTACAAACATGCCCGAACACGGCCCAATCATCAACGATGAAAAATACCCACCCAGCGTCGACGTCCAGAGGCAGTCATCGTCAGATCGTCCACCTCGCAATGGGTCCAATAAGGCAACGGGACTGTCCACGGCGCTGTTGTTATTGAAATAAAACTTGCTGATGAGTGAAAAATCAAGGGCCAGTGATCCAGTGCGCATTCAGCACACTCATAATGATCCCCAGTATTCCAGTGCTCATTCATCATACTAATAGTGATCCAGTGCTCATTCAGCATACTCATTATGATTCCCAGTGATCCAGTGTTCCTTCTTTTTTTTTTTTTTTTATTGTATATGGTTTACAAAAAACCTTTACAAATAAAACAAACTTTATAATTAAAAACAAAATAGTAAAAGAAAAGATAAACATTCATTGCATTGCATTTGCATTTAAAAAAAAAAAAGAAAAAGAAAATGCCCGCTAAAGAAATACGAAATTACAGATTTACATAAGTTGCAAAAGTTTGCAAATTTTACAAAAAGGGACAGACAATAGATAATCAACCGGTTTCAGATTTAAAATTTGATTGTCTAAGATTAGTCAAGTCAATACAAAGTACTAGTTACAGAGAATAACAGATAGAATAAATGCAAGGTATAAAATATGAAATACATTGCTCATATTAAAAACACTGAGCTCATATAGTAAAAAATTCATAGTTCCAAGAATAGGAGCAAAAATCAGACCAAAGGGGCATATAGGTCAAGGGCTCTGATAAAGCCCGCCACAGCCAGACCAACCTTGATGTTCGAGATTGAGAGACATTGTGACCAAATCAAATTGTCTACCCCCAGTCGCCCCATAACATTAAAAATGCCTAGATATTTGTCCCTTAAAGAGGTCAAGGCCTTGCAGTCAAGAATGAGATGCCGAGAAGTTTCAGTGACCCCCAAAAGTTTGCAGAAACGACAGGTGGGATCCAAATCAGAGAGCTTCTTCCTTTTGCGTAGGACTTCCCGAGTGGGAAGAAGGTTCCATCTGAGTTTAATAAGAAGAGAGCGGTAATGTCTATTAGGAAATTGGATCAAAATAAAAGACATCACACCTCTCTTCTTATGATCAAATTGAAGATCACTCAGTGAGGAATAACCATGAAGTTTTTCGATAGTGTTGCTCCAATCATGGCTGAAGAGAGACTCCTTTACCTTATTAGGGTTTGTAAGTAATGTATCCCTGTCGGAGGATATGTCCATCAGGGTCTTATCGCAGAGAGTGGAGAAAAGCTGGAGATATATGTTATGGCCCGAGTGTGTCTGGGAGAAAATCATGTGGCCCACATCAACATATAAAGTATCAGGTCTAGGGGAAAGCAAGGCTGAGAACAATGAGAGAACCCTCCAAAGAATCCTAGCTCGTAGAGAAACCAGACCTAACTCATATCTAATGGCAACAGTAGGAATTGAATTGGGCAGTTTTAAAACTTTCCTCCAGTAAATACCTTCAAGAGAGTCCCAGAAGGGCAAAAGTGTAAAGTAATGGAGTTCCATACCATACAGTAACTTTGGAATCACCTTACCCTTGAAAAAGTCTACCACGGGTTTGAGGGAGAACATACAATATTTATTCTCCAAAGTACGTGATTGGGAGATGAGAGGGAGCAGTTTCTGTCTAAGGAATCGTCTCAGTTCTGTCACCGATGGTTGGGCCAAGATCAAAAAGCCCAAATAGACGATTTTGTTAACTCGAGAAATGTTTGCTCCCCCCATTTTCCATACTTTGTTGTTTCGGGTTCTCCCCTTTGAGAATTCCATGATACGTGTTTTACCAGGATTGATCTTCAGCCCATTTAGCAGTGCGTACTGTTCAAATTTACACAGGAGCCTCTGCAGGCCCACTTTGGTCTGGTCGAACAAGAGAAAGTCATCGGCATATGCCAACCATGAGAATCTCAGGTCCCCAAGTTTAGCACTCACCATGCCTGCATTTTTCAGGAAGTTATCCACATCAGCCAAATAGAGGATAAATAGACAGGGAGCTAACGAGCAACCCTGTCTCACCCCAATACGCGTCCTAATCCTCCTAGAGAGAGTACCAGCCAAATCGAGCCTGATGTGTACCCCCGAGTTTTCATAGAGGGCCATAATGAGAGAAAGGAGGCCCGCCGGGATGCCCCATTTAGTTAATTTTTCCCATAATCTGGATCTAATGACCAGATCAAATGCATTAGATAAATCAATAGAGGCGACATACAGAGGACCATCAGATTTCCCCCAAGAGGAGGTCTGAAGGGCAGTTATAATAAGACCATTGAGATTGGTAGAGTGGCCGACCCTGAAACCAGTTTGGTATTTGGGGAGAATATGATTGTCCCTAATCCATATGTTAAGATGGGAGAGGAGCAGAGAAGCAAAAAGCTTACAGTCCGCGTCTATAAGAGAGATCGGTCTATAATTCTTTACCTCCGAGCGTAAGCCTCTCTTAAAGATTGGGACAATATGGGCCGTATGCCAACTCATAGGGACCTTCCCGGAATTTACTACGTCCTGAAAAAGCAGGAAGAGTAGATTGGCCCAAATCTCGGGCTCGGCTTTGAATGTATTGTTCGTAAGGCCATTTGGGCCTGGCGCCCTAGATTTCTTAGCCTTAGAAATAAGACAGAACACTGTCTCAAGATCAAAAACTGGTTTCCATGCGTCTTTCGATGGGTAAATCATCAATACATCCGAAGCCAAGTCTTCCTCCCCAATATCAAAAAGTTTAGAGTAATAGTCAAACCATTTGGCCTCTGGGATTGCATTAAGCTGATCAGCCATCAATGCGTTATCTAGGCTGGAGACCGAAGCCCAGAAAGCCCTCACATCTCGTTTTATTAGTACTGCAAGCATATACTGTGCGTCATTTTGAATCATAGTAATTTTCCTATGCTTACAGTAGTTTTTGTATTTTTGGCGAATGGTTTTAATTTTTGTTGTTTTATCTGCCCAATCCGTATCTAGGGCTTGAACATCCCTAATAAGTTTCTTAGTAAGGGCCTTTACATCGGCCAATTGTTGGTCGAAACTATGGTTGTGAAGTTTTTTGAAGACTCCTTTCCTGAGCTGGCCATAAATACTACTCTGTAAGACATTGAGAAAACTATCAAAAGAAGAGGTGTTAAAGACTGCTATTTTCCAGCAGAGCGAGGTGTGGTTAAGGGAAGAGATCAGTTTGTTATTAAGAACACTGATGTTAAAAGGAGACCACCTTATCCCTGTCCCTTGACTAACAGTATAAAGCTGAGTGGGTCCACCCTCCGGCAGAAGCTTGGTAAAAAAGGGGCATAGAAATTGAACCCGGAGAATACCATGGTCACTCCATGAGTTGAAGGACACCTCGACATTAGAATAAAATGGAATCAGGGAATGGTCGACAAAGACGTAGTCTAAGGTGGAAGATGAGGACGATCTACGCCAAGTTGGGCAGGAAGGATTAGTAGCATCATAATGGCTGTTAAGACAAGTTAGGCCAGTTGAATCCAAAGCCAGATTCCAAGATCGGCCCCATGTAAGTTTTAGTCCTGTACGTGGATCGTCTTCCATAACCAAGCCCAGGTCATCATAATTGGATTCCAGACAGAGAGTACAGTCTGAATTTAGATCGCCCGCCAGAATGAGTTTGCCCATGGGATGCAGATATCTCCAGGCAAGGATTGTATCAGTTAGCTTCTCCAGAAACAATTCGAGAGGAGAGATTCCCATATGCCAGTAAACATTGACCAAGAGAAAGTAACAATTAGAATCCGGAAAAAACACCTCTAAGGCCATAAAGCCAAAAGGTGTATCCGAAAGCTCCTTGGCAACAAAACCAAAGGAGGTTCTTACCCCTATAATGAGTCCCCCCGATGCGCGGCCTCCCAGGCTAGGTTTGGCACATTGAGAGAAAATATCGAATCCATCAAGAACTGGAGTTGAAAGTAGCCAGGTTTCTTGGAGAAAAAAACAATGCGAGGCCTTAATCACGGCAACCGTTTCTAGGTTCGTGAACAAATGAGAATTACCTCTGGAGTTCCAAGAAAAAAAACCGAAGCTATATAGAGGGCGAGCCTTCGAAGAGAATTCTGATTTAGCGGGAATTAAATCATTTCCATAAGCCTGCGGTGACATGTGCCCAGCTCGCGAAGTCTCCATTAGATTTGGGCAAGAAATGCCTCCGTTGGGGTGGGGGAGTTCTTTCTGGATGGTAGACCATTGTAAGATTACCTCGATATTCAGCGCCCTCTCCTTTATTTTTGGCAAGTTGAGAAGAGTCCACTATTTTTGCTTCAAATCCTAGTTGCTTCAACCCTTCCATATGCCCCATGATCAAGTCTAAAACTACCTTCGATCTAAGAATAATATTACTAACATCTACCCGATCATGGAAAGGGAATAAAATGCCATCTATGTCATAGCTAGAAATAAGCGAAAGCGAAGGAAGTTGGTGAAAGATTTTAAGTATGTTACCACGATTTAAACAGATTGGCATATCTTCGCCCCAAAGACTGGAAAGCTGTAAAACATCACCAGAAACTTTTGTTGTTGCAGAGACAGGTAAGGACTCAGTAATTTTTTTGGTAAAGTGACCAAGGGGGTCAGCCGCCAGATCACAACCCCTCGCCCCTCTTAGTATAGTCCTATTATGGTTGACATTTGGCCCCAGTGGAAATCTTTCCCAAGATTTGGAAACGTTCTTATTATGGGCAAAGTCAAACCCAGAGGGGACCGCTTCTCGAACCGCAGACATGCGCATATTTGGGATGCTAAGAGAAGCATGGTTAAAAGGGGGGAGAGTCGATAAGACACTGTCTGATCGATCTGTCATATCTCCATCCCTCTTAATGCAGTCCATATTAACAAGGGGCTCCTCAGGAGCAGACAAGAATGCCGGATCAGAAGAAGAGAGCCGAGTAGTAGGAACCTCGTCCTGTGACAAGCTTACATTTGAATTAGACACTGTCACCTTGCTGATCTTGGGAACAAGTAGCGACTGAAATAAATGTTTAACCATATCAATGTTAACCATATTAACAGTCGGCGTAGTTAGAGAAGTGTCTGGATGATTCAGGCTTTTTCCAGAAATAGACTCCAGAGAAGTAGAAGGGAGAATTGCTTCTGGGGCAGAGTCCTTAGCCTCCGCTGCAACAGTATCGGTTGGCAGTGCTACAGGGTTAGTACTAGTGGATGCTGGTACGGTAAGAGGTGTTATCCGAATGCTAGAAACTGCAATTTCACCAATACCACCAGTCCTTGGCCCCACATCTATAGAGGCAGAGGTGTTAATCAGCATACCCACCGCATCCGATGAAACAGATGCAGGTGGTAAAATAGGTGGAGCATTGGCGGTATCCGGAGTGGTCACATAGATGGGAGAGGGGATTGGTTCAACAGAGTTACCAGTCCCCTGTGGAACTAAAACAGTGGTTGAAGGGACTAAAGAGTTTGCCATAAAGAGGTTTTTGAAAAATTGATTAGTATACGAAGTAATCTTTTTGACATTCTTCTGATTTTTTGTTTTCTTCATTTGTTGGCTAATTTTCCTTTTCTTTCCTAGACAGGGGAGGACTTTTGGACAGGAAGTTTCCTCTGGGGGCTCAGAAGAAATTGCTGCGATCTCTGGAGTAAGGATAGTCATGTTTTCTCCTGAGGATGCGATATGGTCACCTTTGGAACGGACGGCCAACTCTGCAGTCCCACCTGCACATAAACGGTCTTGTATAGAGGGTTTGAGGGATACCCCTGGCAGATCCTCCTGTACTTTGTCCTCTCCTCTTTCCATAGAGAATACAGTCGGGACACTAGGAAGTATATCTGTAGGGCCGTCAACCTCTCGTAAACCATCAAAGGCAGCTCGGGGAGTCATAGAGGAAGAGCCCCGGGAATCAAGATCTGGAGGTTGGAGAACCAGAAGACCCAGGGCCGCATTGGGGACCACCCCTAAAGTAGTTACCATGGTCCCCGTAGGCCCCTGATGAAAATCGTGTGTAGGGGCCAAAGGTGGATTAAAAGAGGTAGGGTCAAGGCCTTGAGTGGTCAAAAATTGGTTTTCTTCTTTTATAATTTTTACTAAATCTTCAAATCTATCTAGGCCCTCCAGCCTAGAATATATTTCGGAAAGTATACGTGAATGGGATCTAACCTCTGACCAGATGTTATCATAGAGACTCACAAAGGAACTCAGAACCATATTCAACGCAGAAATAGTTGGATGGGAGAGTTTAATTCTATCATCAACATCTTTAAGGGTATGATGTAGAATAGACTCACTGGGCGGATCAGTTTTGAAGTCCGGAAGAAGACCTCTTTCTTTTAGCCAGTTTTGTTTTTCAGTATACTCATCAATAAAGTTGGTGAGATCTGAAGGGGAACCTGCCAATGATTCATCACAAATTTGTTGTGTTACATTATTTGTTTTGTTAAGATGGGAGTCCAAGTGGCTATCAGCAATTGCCTTATCTGCACATTCTATAATACTGATATCATCAATATCCTGGACTGAGGGATCTTCAATATCCAGTTTCTTAGCTACGTTAATTAAGTTAGTATGGGCCGGGGTATATACTGAAGGAAGAGGGTGAGGAGATTTAGCCAGAGTGCTAGAAACAGATTTCTTACCAAAAAAATGTGAGATGTTTTTCCCCTGGATTGAGTTACCCTGGGTACCTAGATTAATTTTTATTTTTGATATTGAGTTGCGGGGCTTGTTAAGAGGGGTTTTGAACGGCAAAGAGATCCTATTAGGGGAGAAGGAAGTTCCCACCACACTAGTAGAAAGGTTAACGTGGAAAGAAGATGTGTGCTTAATATCACTGAGTAATGCTTTGGGTCCTAAAGAGGGTTGAGTGTGGGAGATAGCAACGCTCCCACTGTCCTTCTTCTCTAATAGTTGTGATACAATAACTTCTGATTCACCCACCATGACTGGGGGTATGGGCGTACTAGGATTCAGTGAGGCAATCGTTGGAAGAGAGATATTAGCCAGAGGGTTGTTGTCATAGCCCATGTTGCTTTTAATCTTTGAGAAACTGACCCCAACCAAAAGATTGGAGGCAAGAGTAGCAGCTAGACGTTCTTCCTGAGTATCTATAGAAATGTCATGTATTCCATTGAAAATACAGTTATTATAAGCTGTATTACGTGGAGTAATACCCATAGCATTGCAGACCTCAGACCTCTCTCTCAAATGAATTTGGGCCTGGGCTATGTCCCTTAAAAGGAGAGGGTTATAATGGGCCTGAAGTGGAGCATCATCAGAACTCCCCATAGCAATAGAAATGGGGGTTTCTGGCACAATAACTGTAGATGGCATGAAGGGCATACTGACAATGGGCGAAGGGGACAAAGGAAGTGAGACCTCCATAGCAGTCTGACTTCTAAGTCCCTTACGTGTCATTCAGATAAAACCTCAGCCCAACAGTAGGCAGAAAGAGAAAGAAAAATAAGAATTATGCCAGAGAAGGTACCCAAAAATACACTGGAAATAAGCCTAGATGTCAGGGGAAGTTAGACATAGAGACACACAGCAAAAAATACTAGGCAATTTTTAAATTTTAAAAATGCAAATGTTAGAGTATGGCACAAATAGCAAAAATCAAGCTCTGAAAAACCAGTACATTGTCTAAAAACCCTATGAAGTATATATGTAACCTAGTATTAAGAGCGAATTAAAATAAAAAGCAATGTTACACACTCAATAAAATAAAAGTTTTAGTAAATGAGTTGTGTCAGCGTAGTAGTCATTTTTTGGGAAGGGAACGCCCGACGGATTGTGGAGCTGCCAGAGTCCGACTCTCCACCCCAAACCCTCGTAATAGGAATACAACTTCAATTGGGTTGGCTTAGGAAGGCCCAGGACAGTGTACTCACAGATCACAGCCAAACAGCAAAACAGTATCTCCAGCCCTTACAGTCTCCAGGGCTTAACGCCGCAAGGGCGACAGTGCCGGCAACTTGTGCAGGCTGGCAGTCACGTGCTGTGTCACGTGGTCAGGAAGGGTTCCGCCCCCTCCAGGAAACAGAATGGGCTGCAAGAGCTCTGCTCGCAGTGCAGCTGTGAGGAATGGACCTTGCAAGCACGAGCGTTCGTGGGAGAAATGAGACGCTCCTTTCAGTCAGCGGGTAATACGCCACGCGGGCGGCAGTGCCGGCAACTTGTGCAGGCTGGCAGTCACGTGCTGTGTCACGTGGTCAGGAAGGGTTCCGCCCCCTCCAGGAAACAGAATGGGCTGCAAGAGCTCTGCTCGCAGTGCAGCTGTGAGGAATGGACCTTGCAAGCACGAGCGTTCGTGGGAGAAATGAGACGCTCCTTTCAGTCAGCGGGTAATACAGTGTTCCTTCAGCATACTCGTAATGATCCCCAGTGATCCAGTGCACATTCAGCATACTCATAATGATCCCTAGTGATCCAGTGCTCACTCACTATACTCATAATGATCTCCAGTGATCCAGTGCACATTCAGCATACTCCTAATGATCCCCAGTGATCAAGTGTGCATTCAGCTTACTCATAATGATCCCTAGTGATCCAGTGCTCACTCACTATACTCATAATGATCCCCAGTGATCCAGTGCACATTCAGCATACTCCTAATGATCCCCAGTGATCCAGTGCTCATTCAGCATGCTTATAATGAACCCCAAGTAGCTAGAACAAGGGTGTAACTGTGTGTAGCGCACTCAACTTTCTTGAATCATGTCTGAATGCAGCAGAAACTATACTTGAGGTTCCCCTTGATGCCTCCAAAAGTAATATATAGAGTAGTTAAGTTGTATAGTTAAGTTGCACAAACAGATTAATAAATCATAGTGGCCAGTACTCTCTGAATAGGATTCCAATTTCATAACAAGATCAAAGCTTATTATAGATGAAAGCTGATCAGTATGTGAAAAGTGATTTTAATTCAAGTACAGCCACAGCTGACACGTGTTTCGACCATCAGGTCATTCTCAAGGCTGTTTGTGATAAGGTTGTGATAATTCAAACATCAACAAGTGTTAACAAAACATGTTTGCAGACGTTGGCACGTGTTGAGTCATGCCCAAAAAAATCATAATCAAGACACGATTATTTATACAAGTGCAAATTGCAAAATAATTCAGGGCAGAGTTGCCAAACAAGAGTACATATAATATCAAGATCGGGTGTACATACCCATAATCAGGATGGTATAGAGACAATACCCAGTGAAGAGCACTTTTGTTGATGAGCTTCTTGAGCATGCTTGCTATAATGGTGTGTGAACTGAATGGATATGTGTCTTGTTTAACTTATTCAACATATCTAATCTTGTAACTTTCAGAGCATCCCTCCGTTATCTTCGGCACCTCATGGCTTTTGTCTTCGCCACAAAGGAGATCAACCACAACCCTGAAATCTTACCAAACATCACATTGGGTTATGAAATATATAACTCCTGCTCTAGTGTCACTAGAACTGTTCTGGGCACTCTGAGCATACTCTCAAACAAAGGAGAACCTGTTCCAAACTACAGCTGTCACAGGAAAAGTGTATTGGCTGGTTTCATTGGAGACATTTCATCAGTAACATCTTACGAAATAGCTCAACTCGTCAAACTTTACAAGTATCCACAGGTAAGGTGCTTCGAAATAATTAGGTTGTGTTCATAATGTATTATCGTCTGCAATCATCCAATCACTCTCAGGAGTGATGTTAACTATGTGACTATGGGCCTCATTACACGGACGGCGGTGGACCATGCCGGTAAAATACTGGCACCACCTTGGTGGAAAGGGGAACTACCTCCCTATTCCAAGGTTGGTGGGGCGGTAATTCCCCCTTCCCCCATTGCCCTTCCCCATTCCCATTTTTGCCCCATAGGGCATAATGGGAATGGGGAAGGTGCTAATTGCGGCACCGTAATTAGCTCCCTGGTCCCTTTGCGGGTTGTTTTTTAACGCCTGAAAAAGCAGGCGTTAAATTCCCCAACCCGCAAAGGGACCTCGTAGTAAGGCGGTAAGATTTTACTGGTACCGGTAAAATACCGGTACCGGTAAACCCTTACCGCCGTCCGTGTAATGAGGTCCTATGTGGCTTAAGACATTATATTCAAATATGATTTTTTTTTTAAATGGGGGCATGGCATAATCAATTAAGTAGTGACATACCTGGAAAGGTTAATTGACAATGAATTAGCCAAATCCTTTAAGTAGCAGGGTGATGTATTATGTATCTTATTGGGAGACAGGTGTATGTGGGCACACAATACATATCTTATGCCATTTTATAACTTGACCCAACGACTTACCTGTCTCCAAACCCCACTATCCTGTGTTCAAGACCATTCTTGTGGGCCCACACTGAAGGTGATGAATGTAAGGAAAATCTGAAGGTTAGGCCAGTATCCCCAAATACCATTAAGTGAGAAAGACACACAGTCATAGTATCTGGCACACAGACTGAAAAGCAGGCAAAGGAATGCTGCTGTACGGTTATTTTTAGTTGTTATACTTTCACTTTTCCTCTTCCTGTACACCAGCAGGGTTTTAAAACATTTCTTAAAAAAGGGGAAACCACAAGACACTATATACAAATCAAATTAAGCCTAGTCCATACAGTGCACTGCATTAAAATAAATCTCTAGATATGTACACCTTACTTCTGAGACAACCCAGTCAGGGCTGTCTCATGGTCTCGAATGCTGCGTTCTCCATGTTTTCTAGGTATTCACGCTCTCTCAGATGGTGATGGCTTTGGAATTCCAGCAGCAGTAGCAACAGTGTGTATAGGCCCCACACCCTCCTATTCTAATTTGGCCGGGCTACGTATTTCCGATGAAGCCCTGCGTTGTGTGCAGCAGTGGGGGAGCCACACCACTATTCAACCTGGGCCATGTCTGCCAGGTGTGGTCCAGGGAGTTCTGGTGGGTCATCTGAAAAGGGTGTGGCCCCTTTACTTTATACACAGTCCAGGAGTGCTAAACACTCTGCTGTGGGGAGTCTAATTCATTTAATGTGACCGGGGCCGCTGTGCAGCTGCTGGCCAACTGGGGGCATGGCTGTGTTCACAGGTGCTCCCCTGCTAGTCGGAGGAGCACCAGCATGAAGGCCCAGGCAGTGACCGTGTTGAGCACATGCAAACCCTTAAGGGGGTTTTACCATTATGAACACAGCGCTCCGCTCACGCCTCTAACGTTTTTTTAATTTTTCCTTATTTTCTAGAGTAAAGGGACCCTCATGTAATCACGTGCTAGCGTACTTTACCTTAGCTTTTTTGTTTTTGTTTTGGGATCCCCAGCGTGCTTTCACACACCCGGGATCCTCTCTTTCATCCTCCACACGCTGACTACATTTATCCCATGAAGCCTAGTGTATTGTAACTTACCACTTGCAGCTCCTGCAAAAATAAGACGGCTAGACTCATCGCCGTACTGAAGCTTTGGGATCCCATCACACCTGTCTTGAAAGCACTGCAATGACTTTCCTTAGAACTAAGAATACTCTTCAAACCTGTTAGCGAGGCTATTAAGCAAACACCAGTCTTTGTCACTGACTAACTCTGAGAAACATGGAAATGGTAAACCTTGTGTCCAGGCTGAGAAAAGCTGAGACAGATCTGGCACCTGATATGGACAAACAGAGCATAATCATTCAAGTTTAGTGTTGCAAGTTTAATTCACCTAAGGACATACACCCAGAAATGCAGACATACTAGCACTCTCATATACACCAGACCCATGGGCAAACATCCGTTCACAAGCACATTTCTTACTCACCCCCATGCATCATCACACTTATACGCACGCACCTGATCATCAGCACAAGTCACATAACTACACACACTTCAGCTCACGTATAAACATGCTCACTCTTCACAAGCACATTTCATACATATGTACACACATCCTCACACATTGACGCACGTGCACATGTCAGGCCGTGAGATGTGGCTAGTGGAATGGAATGGGAGGGTAAGCACAAAAAGGAGTGGTGGATAACGTATTTTTAAAAAAAGTACATCCAGGCCCACAGAAGCATCTTTGTAAGAGGCACTCTCACTGGAAATGATCTCCCTCAACAAGAGAATAGATGCCAAAAAAGGTTACTAGGTTCCCTAAGCTCACTACCCAAACAATGAAGTAAATGCTGGATTTAAAAAGTAACCCATGTGTCAACACATAAGGGTGCTTCAAACGTTGTTTTATCTATATTCAAAGAGTTTGTGTTAGGTATGAGAATACAATGTGTAATCAAGTTTGAGCCATATTCAAAAGAATGTGTGTTGCGTATGGCAATTCAATGTACAAATAAACATGAGCCAACATGTGTTTCAAGCCAACCGACTCTTCCGCAGGGATCTTCAATTTCAAAATCTCAAATATAATTTTGAATTATAACACATCACACAATCATAACTTTGGTGCTGTTAGTAAAAGGTAATTGAAAAGAACTGTTTGCAAAAAAGTATAAACCACATGAAAAACAATAGCAGGTGAATAAATGATAATAAATCAAGCCCAAATGTGCATTTAGTAAAAGAAATAAGAATGTAGAAGTAAAATAACTCATAGATTGACGTGTAGAGACATACATGGAGGAACAAAACAATAGGAAAAACATGGTTAGTTAAATAATATTACATCTTTCTTTCCTCACAACCATTCTCTCAGCTTGCCTGTGGGAACTGTATTATTTCACAAATTAACTCAGTGACGTTACACTGATTCCAAAAAACAAAGCCTGGGGCCATGGCGCGTACACGATCTGTCCGAGTGACAACGCGGCACAGCTGTTGCTGCTCAAACTGTACCTTTAATTGATATATAGACTGTGTAGTTTCTAATGCTATTGTGAATACTTGTACACAAGTTCTCATTCGAAACTGCTAAGTCCATATGAAAACAGTGCTCAATCTATGCCATTGGTTGATATGCAATCTCCACACTCTACTGATGCTGCTATGCACGGTTTCCTACAATCCTCCCATTAAAAAATATATAGGTATCAGTATTTTTCTGATGACGTGCAAACATTATGCATATTGGTAAATATATGAATATATGCAATACTTGCATGTTAACTTACTGAATAGTGTTTGCAAATCACTAATGGTCACTTGGATTCTGAACGCCTATTGAGGGACCTACAAATATATGAAGTGATTTGATAATTCTTCATTTACAATAATCAAGTATGATAGAATGCGAGCGTCAGTTAAAAGGTGCAATACTCAGTTATAGTACACCTTGCCAGGTGCCATTGCCAAGATCAGGAATTGCTTTGTTTTTAGTGGAGATGAGACTGTAAATATGATCTTTACACTGGAGGAAGAGCATTGCAATGAAATCCAAGAACCTAAAACATCTGCCCTTCAAAACGTCCAGCAGCAACTTAGACCCTCCCCCTAAGCAATTAAGGCAGCCAAACTTTGGAACCTCATGCCCACTACTCTCACAGGGGATAACAATATCCCCTGTACTGCCTGCTGCTCAACCGTCCACAGAAACTGCTTTGTCGTGTAATTTATGGACTGTCCTTGTGTATTTGTCTCAGCGCCCGATGCCTGCGGGCTTTCAGTGCTTTATAAACAAATAAATAAATAAATACATACATACTTAAATAAATATGGTCCTTTCATAAGAAAATATGAGCTTTCTGGAAGGGAAGGTTAGCAAAAAAGATGAGCTCACGTGGCCTTGGATAGCCCTGGGAAAGCGCATTCATGGCTTCAGGAATGAGTCTGGGTAAGCCCGTCCATTGCACCATAAATCCATCATCATTTTCAGAACGCACCTGCTGTACTAAATCAAGTCACTAGTAGCCGTGTGCATACCTGCTGACATGCAGCAACCTGAACAGTCTGTCGATTTCATCCTTTGTGCAGTGGTGTATTGGCAATAAGTCTGGAATCTGCCCTGCAGTGTCAGCAGCTCATTATGGTGCTGCTTATTGCCACTTGACCTACAGCAGCTGCAGACTCATATAAATGTACCAGCCACACTGATTGCCAGTGCCTGAAAATTCTGTGTATTAGTGCACATTGTATTTATTTATTTAAGGGATGTATGTGTCGGTAGCTGGGATCCTAGGGGATGTATGAATAGAGAGCTGGGATCCTAGGGGATGTATGAATAGAGAGCTGGGATCCTAGGGGATGTATGAATATAGATCTTGGATCCTAGGGGATGTATGAATATAGATCTTGGATCCTAGGGGATGTATGGATAGAGAGCTGGGATCCTAGGGGATGTATGAATCGATAGCTGGGATCCTAGGGGATGTATGAATAGAGAGCTGAGATCCTACAGGATGTATGAATAGAGAGCTGGGATCCTAGGGGATGCTAAATTACAGGGACCAAGTGCTTTATTGAGAAGCGTAATTGTCCAAACTTAAATGCAGATTGTTTTTTCATAAATTAAACACCATTTAAGTTAGAATCTGTGGCTCAAACCTGCATAGAATCAAGCGAACAATAGTGCCTTCATGAAACATTATTGGCCGCTTAAGTATCCTTTGAAATTGCGGCCACAGTGAGTCATGAAATGTTTGCACAACTGAAAATAGCGCAAATAATACATTCTATTCACAGACATGTGTGCAACGTTTATAACCCATGCAACTCCTTGGGCCTCATTACACGGTAGGCGGTAAGGGTTTACCGGTACCGGTATTTTACCGGTACCGGTAAACCCTTACTGCCTTACTATGAGGTCACTTTGCGGATTGGGGAATTTAACGCCTGCTTTTTGCAGGTGTTAAAAACCAACCCGCAAAGGGACCCAGGGAGCTAATTACGGTACCGCAATTTATGGTGCCATAATTAGCGCCTTCCCCATTCCCATTATGCCCGATGGGGCAAAAAAAGGGAATGGGGAAGGGCAATGGTGGAAGTGGGAATTACCACCCCACCAACCTTGAAATGGGGTGGTAATTCCCCTTTCCACCAAGGCAGTGCCGGTATTTTACCGGCATGAACCATGGCGCTAATAGCGCCATGGTTCTCCGCCTACCGTGTAATGAGGCCCCTTGTCTTAAAATGCACCGGTAGTGTAATGTGAAAGGCCAAGGGTGCTTTAAAATTGTACCTTTTATTGGAGAATAGATTGAAAACTGTACATACACATATGTAGATTGAAAGTTGAGCACATACATAGATTAAACATTGCACACACATGTTTATTGAAAGCTGCACACACATATTCTGAGAAGACTGCACACACATTTATCAATAGAAGTTGGCAGATGCAATTTGTTTTTGCCTCTATTTAAATAACCTACTCATAGCTTACTCATTCACAAGCACACATATAGGGGAACCATTTGAAGTTAATATCTGCCTACACATGTTCATTATCCAAGTAACTTTTCCTGACACCCTAGTTGTGTGACACTGAGAAAATCTAGTGTTTTTGAAAAATTGTACAATGGCTGTTAGTGGCCATGTAGTTATGGTTAAGTTGCTATTCCCATAGGAAGAGCACTTTTTGGGTGGCTTATAACTTCGCTTCGTTCACTTGTTGTTTTTGGCTAATGTGGTATCTGTTGGCTTGTTGCAGATTTTTGGAGCGGGTACATACCTGTTGGTGTATTCTAACTGTTTATTTCTTGTTATAATTTAGTGGTATTGACTTATCTGTTTGGTTGTTGCAAAATATTGAGGCAGTTAGATACCTGTTGGCATTTTCTAACTGTTTATTTCTTGTTATAATTTAGTGGTATTCATTTATCTCTTTGGTTGTTGTAGAATCTTGGGACAGTTAGATACCTGTTGGTGTATTGAAACAGTTTATAGTTTTTTTAATTGAAGTTTTGTTAATGTTTAAGTACAGATTAGTTATAAAATTTTGGTTTTAAGAAGATTAAATAAGTGTTTGTAAGATGTGTTGGTAATCTCTGCTTTAGAGTAATGGTACTATTATTACATTTGAAACATCCACATTTCTTTTTCATATATGCAGTGTAGTCAACTGCATTGGTTGTGGCTCCTGCGTGGTAGATAAAAAACCCTTTTTTTGTTATGCTACAGTCTAGTTGTTTTTTTTTTTTAGTGTTCACTTGTTGTTTTTGGCTAATGTGCTATCTGTTGGCTTGTTGAAGATTTCTGGATCAGTTAGATACCTGTTGGTGTATTCTAACTGTCTATTTTTTGTTATAACTTAGTGGTATTGATTTATCTGTTTGGTTGTTGCAAAATATTGGGCAATTAGATACCTGTTGGCGTATTGAAACAGTTTATAGTTTTTTAATTGAAGTTTTGTTAATGTTTAAGTACAAATTAGTTATGAAATTTTGCTTTTAAGAAGATTAAATAAGCGTTTGTAAGATTTGTTGGTAATCTCTGCTTTGAACTGTAGTGAACTGTATTGGTTGTGGCTCCTGCATGGTAGATAAACAACCTTTTTTTGTTATGCTACAGTCTATTTGTTTGTTTGTTTTTAGTATTCACTTTTTGTTTCTGATTAATGTTCTATCTGTTGGCTTGTTGCGCATTTTTGGAGCAGTTAAATACCTGTTGGCTTATTCTAACTGTATATTTTTTGTTGTAATTTAGTGGTATTCATTTATCTGTTTGGTTGTTGTAGAATCTTGGGGCAGTTAGATACCTGTTGGCGTATTGAAACAGTTTATAGTTTTTTAATTGAAGTTTTGTTAATGTTTAAGTATGGTTTAGTTATTACATTTTGGTGTTAAGAAGATTAAATAAACATGTGTAAGATTTCCTGGTAATCTCTGCTTTAGAGTAATGGTATTATCATTACTTTCGAACCATCCACATTTCTTTTTTATATATGCAGTGTAGTGACCTGCATTGGTTGTGGCTCCTGCGTGGTAGATTATACCTATTGTTGTGAAGGTTTTCTTACCAAGTGATACTTGACCATCTGTGAATCCAGTCAGCTTGCAGTTGTTTTGGTACCATCTGCATTGTAACGTAGAAGCATTAGTATTATGTATTTACTATGTGTTTGTATTAGTAAGGTAGAGCGATTATCTGAATTGCAGGTAGTACATAATCTACCATGGTTTGCATTTTGTACAAGTTTATGAAATGGAACAGATTCACAATTAGGTATGGATACATACATGAAGCGCTCATTAGGGATTTGTTCCTGTGTCACATTGTTGCAGAGAGTGCATGTATGTTTCCACATGTATGAAATCTGAAAGATTTCATTTATAGGTATGTTTTTGTTTTCAAGTACTTGTAGTAAGCACATTAGAAATTCTTGTGGATATTCTTGTGAGTTTATGGGGAATTTAACCATTCCAGCACAGTAGTCCAATTCTTGTCTTATTCCATGAACACTATACGTGTTGTCAGGATTGTTTGTTGCGTTTAACACACATAGTAAAAACACATGAGGCCCTATGGAGTAAAAGACCCCATAGCCCATAAAACACATTGGCCCTCATTACGACCCTTGTGGAAAGGGGTTTACGCCGGCGTAAACCATGGCGCACCTTTCCGCCTGACTACGAGTTCCCGTAGCGCCATGGTGATTTTTACGCCTGCTTTTTGCAAGCGGAAAAATCCATGGCGCTACGGGACTTGTTGTTAATTACGCCACCGTAATTTACGGTGGCGTAATTAACGCCTTCCCCACTCCCATTATACCCTATGGGGCAAAAATGGGAATGGGGAAGGGTAAATGGGGATTGGGGACTTACCGCCCCGCCAAGGTCGGAATGGGGCGGTAAGTCCGCCAACCACCATGGCGGAGTTGGCAGCTTCAACATTGTTTCATTGACTTTGGAACAGCTTGCAAGAGCTGGCATTAAGGACATACAATTGACATTTTTGAGCGCTAATTGTTCCATAACATCAGTAGCACATGAGTTATGGCCATAAAGTGCATGGATGTGCCAGGTTTTTAATATTGCTTGTGCTTCTTGAGATAATACACCAACTCTAATACTTTTTAAAATGTTGGTGTAGGTGAGGTTAAAAGACTGTTGCATGTTTTCTGTTAATTCTCTGTATTGGAAATGTTGCCAAAGGTTGACATTTCCTACGCTGGCTACAGTTTTCCGGCAGAGTTTGTGTCCTAAGGTTTTAAAAATTGCTTCTCCTTTCACTGGTGTCAATTTGAAGAAGATCTCCGAAAACAATAATGTGTTTTCCTCCAAAGAGCTCTTCGTAGTTTGTTTTCAGTATTTCTTGTAATCTGAGGTGAATCAAAGCCAACATTAGGTTGGAGACCATCCTCACTTCATCTATTAATAGCATTTTCATTTGTTTTAACACTCTGCGTAGTGCCATTGCAGCTTCTGTAGAAAGTTTGTAATATTCTATTTGTTTTGGTGTTCTACTGGCAGGGGTAGTAATCAGTCTAAAGTGACACCGCCTATGTTGTAGGCAGCTAAACCTGTGGGGACAGTTACAACAGCTGACAGTTTGTTGTTTGTCAATTGTTGAAGGAACTTGCTGATGATTTTGATTAAGAATGTTTTGCCCGAACCGGCTTCACCACTGACGTATAGTAGTATAGGTTTGTAATTTTGGCAGGTACATTCATTATTTTCATGTTGTGCACCATGTACAATTTCTTTTGTTACTTTTTGAAAAATGCTACACTGCTCATTGTAGTGTTTTGATTGTAGTGTATCTTCATACTGCCACATGGTGTTTTCTATTTCTGTCATAGCTAATTCTGCCTCATTTGCTATTAGTGGCTGTCCCAGTGGTTCATCGCTTCCTGTTACAGAAGGTTGACTACTGTCAGGAGTGTCCTTATCTAGTTGGGCCTGGAGTTCTTCTTCATGTTGCTGTTCATTGTGCAACATTGTTTTGTACTGTGTGAAGTTTACATCGCTGATAGTGCTTTCATTTGCTTTGAAAGCGTCTTCATAGGAGTTATAGTTATCTAGTATTTCTTCTTCTTTTCTCCATGGTTTAAAGAGTTTTAGCAGGGACATGTAATATAGTTCTTTATGTTGAGGAGTTGTTAATGACAATTTGATATGATTAATTAAACTTGGTTTGATAAGTTTTACTAAGCTGCCTTCACAATTTGTTACTCTGTATCTACCTTTTTTCATCGGGTTTTATATTATTTTTGTATTTGAAGTTTTGGGCTATGTGGTATAGACACATGGTTTCCAAAGTGGTACTTCTGTTTGGGTAGTATGTGTCTAGTAAATGGTTTTTCAAAATGTCTTGGCTGTTGGGATCAATTTTGGCTATTGTTTCTATGTCGTTGTATGATTTGAGTACTCTTTTTCTAGATTTAGTGGGATAAAGACTTAGCCATACTATCTTTTCAGATTTTACATACAAAGCAGTACCTTTTAAATGATCTGCAGCTTCATAGCAGCCACATTCTCTATGGGAGAGCATTTGTATGCCCATGCTGTACAATTTCTGAGACAGCGTTTTGTCTGATGACAGGTCATTCTAGAGGTCTTGAAGCTCTGTTGTTTTCTGCTTTGGTTATACTTTGGCTATGGCTGTAACATATCATGCAACTGCAGTGGAATTGTATGCAATGTACTGCACATCTATGTTTGCATTCCACAATAGGGCAATGATTGCATTGTAATCATTGTTATATTTTGCTTCTCCTGTTCTTTTTATGTAATATGTATTTTTAGGTGATTTACCTTTAACACTATGTTTAACTGAAAACATGAAGTTGTTCACTTCACATGTTTCTGTAACCGATCTAGGGATACCAAAATGGCATTTGGTCTAGTATTTCCCTTTGTTTTTGTATTTGCGACGACAATATTTGCCACATACGTGTCTTTGAAATTGTACAATTTGTGCATAAAGATCACTATTTGTTGCTTCTGATGGAATTTCACAAGTGACATATTTTTTGATAAACTGTAACACAGTGGCATCACTGTCTTGACCAAATTTAGGAGCATCTTTACTCCATAAAAGCATGTGGATTTTGTGGTGCTCCTCTGACTTGGTATTCTTATCTCCAAAAGAAGTGTTGCACTTCTCCGAGGGGAGGAACAGTTTTATTACAAACAAAGTGTAGCATAACAATAAGCAATGATATAGCAAAATATAAGCAAAATAAGAAATATCTTGAAACATTAACAGGATCTGGAGAGCATTAGTATATTTATGTTTGTTTTGTTTTTGTTTGATATGCGTAGGAAATCATGTAGATCTTCCCATGCATATTCTGCACAACTTAATGTAACAAACCAAGTGGGTGGGCCAAGGTTTCTTATCATACAACGTACATCTCCGTGACGTCGGAACCAGTACTCTTTCATACCACGCATGTTTGCTAACAGATTTGCTTGATTGTAAAACTTCATCTTTTTCTTGCACTTTTTGTAGTAATTGTGTTGTCAATCTGGAAAAATGAATACCCTTCATTTGAATGACAGACGTAACTTGATGGCCATGGGCCAACCGTCTTATGCACCGAATTATAGAAATATAGACTGTTATGCTTGACCAACAAGCGGCCATTTTAAACGTAGCAGAATCGCCATTTTGCTTGTTAACCATTGCTCATTGCTTTCTGTCTAAAAAACTGCTTTGCAGCTTGTAATTCTTGTGGATTCTGCTTACTCTGCTCAAGTGTTAACATTGTTGTCTGTACAGGAAAGGACAAGGTTGCGGGACTGAAGAGTTTGCTGAACTCCTCATGAGTAGCCCAGAAAGGAATGCCCACATTCCCTCTCTGTAGCCTTGGGAGGAAGCTGCAGGGCATTTACAGTTAAAGGCTTGAATTATGCGTCTCCTACGGCCCCCCTTCGCAAAACCCCTTAGAACGTGTCGGCTCCCAGGACACGAATAGTACCTCATAGATAGTAAAGCTTGGAATGTGGCTCTTCCCCCATGTACAGATTGCTTCCAAGAACAGAACCACCATGTTCTAAAAGATGCCTCTGCACTTACTAGAATAGACATCGAAAGCATTATGATCGTCATATTCGTCGGATATGTCCATCGTCATCCCGAGTTCAAAGGAACTTAGTACAGAGGGGTGTTGAACATGACTTTGCTGATTGTATGATATGCATTTTGTATATATGTAACTGATTTACGTAATTCGTTCTCTTGCGTCCCTCGAGGTCTAGGAAACTCACGTCGCGGGGCGTGAGATCAGAATTGACCAATTGATACTATCTTTTGCTTGCAATAAACCCTAGCATTGGGATTTTGAAACCTCGTGTCTGACGCATCTTTTCGGTATGGTCATTGCCTTGTCTCCATAGCACGAGGGACCCCTAGGGGCCCCTTTCAGTGTAGCTGACATATTTTCAAAGTGGGTTCCTGATTTTAATGTGTTTGCAACTCAGTAACATAGAGGTCACTTCCAAAGAGTAGGTGGAATATGTATTCCACATTTTGTCTAAATCTGGGATCTTCAGAATACATTCGTAATGAGCGGTATTCTGATGCTGTTAACTGAGTGGGTCTATCATCGTACATTCCTTCTTTGCCAGTAGGAAAGAGTAGAGGAAAAGCATGTGCTTCTATACTTTTTTTCCATATGCTGATTGGTGATCCTTTCGTTGGTTGCATTTGGTAAGTTTCTAGTGCATCTTCTATGGTGTCATTCATGTGTAATGGATGAATTCTATAATGGTCTAAAATATTGGATACTGTAGGAGGATCTAGAAGTTCAAATTGACCAGTTTCTGGTGATTCTTGAATTATTTCAGTTGTTTGCCTTACGTTTCCTTCAATATTTATTTCTTTGTATTATTCATGATTGTCTTTTAGATATTTCAATGCTTGTCTAACTTTCTATTTATTTATTTTATTGTATTTATATATTTATAACACGCCGAAAGCCCTCAGTCATCTGGGCATGACAAAGACTCCAGGAAGGAAGGATGTCAGGACAGAACAATAAGGCAAAGAGAAACCAGTCTCTACATGAGCGCAGAGTAGTAAGTAGAGAGGGGTTTCTTATTTGAATAGCGTGGTTTTCAGCTGTTTTCTAAAAGAAAGCAAATTGCTTTCGAGCCTGAGGTTCCGAGGTAGCTCATTCCAGTGGGAGATGGCCTTGCTAGAAAATGCTCTGCCTAGACCTGTGGATTTGGCTCTGGGGTCACGGGGCATAAGCAATCCTTGTTTAGCGGATCTTAAGCTTTGTCCTGGCTCATACCAGTTGAATTCCTTCTTCAGGTATGCTGGGGCCGTTCCATTAAGGCAACGGTGAACCAGTGTCAGTGATTTGAAAATGATACGTTCAGTAACGGCCAGCCAATGGAGGTCTTTTCTGTCTTTTGTAAAGTGTTCGCGTTTGGACTTTTCCGCGATGGACCGGACAGCATTATTCTGGATGATTTGACATTGCTTTAAGCATCTGCTACTGGCTCCCAGTAATAAGGCGTTTCCGTAGTCCAATCGTGACAGAATGGTGTCTAATGCGACAGAAGAGCCTCTGATAATATTGACAGTTCTGTTTAAAGTAAGAGGTTAGTGCTTCGGAACCTAGTGATGATTGCAGGTAAATGCTGAGTGTTTCGACACTGTGATGGACGAGTCCTTTATGTGGAACGAGGAGTAGTCAGGGCCTAGGTTTTTTAGGGCTTGTGTCATGAGCTCTGTTTAGCGCTATTTAGGCACATCCAGTGTGATTTCATCCAGTTTTCTATTGTGTTGTAAATGGCTGATAGTCTGTTGTTGTCAGAAGTGTGGTTACCGCACAGTTCCAAGATGAGCTGTGTGTCGTCTGCAAAGTTGGTAAAAAAGATCCCAAGTTGTGTGAGAAGGGTGCAGAGACAACAAATGTACAGATTAAAAAGCAATGGAGAGAAGCTGGCTCCCGCTGGAATACCGCAGTCCACTGGGATAGAGTTTGTGGAATGTCCTCCCCAAGTAATGTTAGAGTTCCCATCCTCTAAAAAGGATGATACCCAATCAATAGCTTCCTTGGAGCAGTTTCCAGCTGATTCTAGGGCCTCTCGGAGCTTGCCGTGATCTAATAAATCAAAAGCTACCGAGAGGTATAAAAGAACTAGCAGGCTTACCTTACGTTTGTCAAGGATGTCTAGCATTTTGGTTTGTAAATCCAATAATGCTGATTCGGTACTATGAGCAATACTGAAACTTGATTGTTGTGGATGCAGGAGACAGTGCTTTTCTACGTATTCTTGCATCTGTTTTGTAGCAATTTTATCATGGATTTTCAGCAGGAAATTGCAATTAGTGATAGGCCTGAGGTTTGTCAGTTCATGTTGGTCTAGACCAGGTTTTTTTTAGCAATGGAGTGACTGTGACTATTTTTATTCCAACAGGGACTTTCTGATCCCTGAAAGAGGCATTTGTCATGCGACATAAAAAGGGGCTGAAAGTATCTGCTTTACTTAGAATGAATTTGGGGGGTAGGATATTTTCAGAGCAAGAAGTATAGTTCATGGATGAAAGCATATCCAGCATATCTCTACCGAAATGGACGAGAAATAACATTTTGGAATGTTAAGTTCTAGATTCCCCTCAATAGTTTGGTCCAAGGGTAGTATTTCTAGTAACTTACAGTTAATTATATTATGTCTGGCTTTTTTGATTTTGTTGGAGAATGCTTTTTGGACTTGTTCGAAATCTGCCAAGGTTGGTTGGAAAGGTGGTGAAAGAGTTTTAAGATTTGGAAGAGTTTGCCTGTCGAGTTTGAAGAACTAGTGATTTGGTCATTGTAATACATTTTGTTTTTACTTCAGTTAATTTGGCTCTGTACAAAGAGTACATTTTTTTCCAATTTTCTTTATTGGACTCGGAAGGGGTTTTATGCCATTCTCTTTCCAATTTTCTTTTTTCGGTTTTGAGTGTGGCAAGTTCGGTCGTGTACCAGCTCTGGTGATTTGAGTTTGGCCGGACATGTTTGTTTTTAAGTGGAGCCTGCTTGTCTAGAAGTTCCTGGAAATGGCTGCCGAATATAGAGGTGATGAGTTCACAGGGGTCATCATCAGTGGTTTTATCCATGATGTGTGTAATAGCTTCTCTTAAAGTTTCTGGTGTGATTTTCTTCAGATTCCTACTTTGGACAGATTTGGGAGAGTTATCAAAGTAGTTGGTCTTGAAATTTAAAGACAGCGTGGCTTCGATTTTATAATGATCAGTCCAAATGCACGGTAGGATGTTTGTCACTGTCAGTTCTACATTGTTGGTAATCATTCAATCGAGTTGGATCCCAGAATGGATGGCAGGGCCTTTATTAGCTATAGAGTAGTTGATGTTTTGTAGATTCCTCTCGAGGCTTATAGCGTTGTTGTCGCTAGGGTTTCCTCGCCATCTGTTTAGATCTCCTAGAAGGACCATTCCCGTGTTGGTTCCTTTTAGGTTGTTAAGAATGTGATAAAGTTCATCATAGAACTCTGATATTAGTGATGGGGGCCTATAGATGGTGATGAGGTTAATGCAATGGTTATGGGAGGGCATGAGTTTAAGATGAATGACCTCGCAACCGGAGCATTGGACTTTGGTAGTGAATAATTTTAACCTCTGTTTAGCTATTATGGCGACCCCTCCTCCATTGCCTGTCTCTCTATTTCAAAGTATATGTTGTAATTGGGGGGAACAGCACTATCGATAGTAGGGCCTGTTGGTTTTTGTAACCAGGTCTCAGTAAGAAAGAGGATATCTAGGTTGTCTTCGAGCATGTAATCATGTACATCTTGCACATGTTTATTCAGTGACCTAGTGTTTAGTAGTGCAATTTTGATGTTGGTTATTTCTGGACAAGGGGGTACCTTTAAGTTGGTGGCTGATTTAGTTCTGCATGATGTGATTTGGTGAGAGTGTGTTAGTTTGCTGTCATCATGCTTTTGTTTAATCTGTGAATTTGCTGCCTCTAGGGTTTTTTCTGATGTGGGTGGATTGGGCGACATGTCCTTGGTGCGTATAAAATCTGTAATTAGTTGCTAATTTCGTAGTTTGTTGGCATTGGAGAGTAGCTGCAATATGTTGGGATAACCCATTTCTTACCCGTCTTGTAGCACCTGACGTTTCCCTTTGTGCAGCTCAAGTGCTGCTTGGAGATGTAGTTCGTGGAGCTACCTTGTCAGCTCAATTAAATCCAAAACAAATGGGCTTTGGCTTGGTTTTACTTCACTCAATTTAGGTGTTAGCGGGTGGTAATAGTTATGTACAACGGCACAGGAAGCTGAGGTAAGTAAGTTCCTCAGATCGTGCTTGATTCCTAATGCGAGCAGATTCAGGTAATGTAGAGGATTAACACACAGACGGCTGCAATTATCAAACAAATGTGGGCACACAGAGCTTGTTGTTTGTTTTCTGGTAATGATCGTAGAGAGTGGCAAAACCTATCTATGCAGTAAAAATGGCAATTCACAGGAGGGCACACTCAAACTCACACATACTCAGAATTAATTAAATTAAATCAACTTCAATCAAATTCAAAATCAAATTCAATAAACAGGCATAGCCTGTGCTTCCAGCCCTAGACTAACGGGCTGCTGCAGGCTGCTGGGGGACGGAGCTTAGCCTCTTAAGCCATGGCTCATGACCCCAATTTTGAATCCACAAAGTGCAGCAGAAGAAAATTGCAATGCTGCACATATAAAAACAAGGAACACAATAGAACATACTTTTGGACTTTTGAAAAGTTGCTGTAGGTGTTTACTTTATGTAAGTCTAGCAGTTGTTGCCAAATTTATTTGTCTTTTGTAAGTACACCATTAACTAAGACAATTAAAGATTGTTCTATTGGTCGTTGCACTCCCAGAGTGTGCACATTTTCTTTTAGATCTAATGGTAAATATACTCCTTTGCTGCGAATGCCTTTCACCAATTCAGAGGGAGGTAATTTTGCTGATTTTGGTTGAAGGCGCATTATTGCTTGAAATGCGTGCACTGTTTGCATTATGATGCTCTCTTATAAATTGAGTTGTTGCAGGGGTTTTGGTAGAGGGAATAATTCCAAATTATTTGTGATAGCACGTGAAGGAGTTTGATTGTTGTCAAGTTTTGTAGTGCAGTAACTGCAAACTGTTAAGGGGTCAGTTATTTCACATTTGTTTTCTGCTATAAGGTAGAGAGCTAATTCAAACCATTTGGAATCTTCATTGTCTTCGATTTTGTATGTTATGTCTATAGTTTTTGTGTTAGTTTTATAAAAAGTTCTGCGGCAACAGACGCACACATGGTTTGGTATTTAAGCGGATGTACTTTTGAATTTTAGTATTTCTTTTTTGTATGTGTTTAGTAGAAGTTTGCCATGTGCAGAACTGTTGCTAGTCTGTTGTAAAGCTATTGCATTTTGTAAGTGGTTTTCACTTCCAAAATATTTACTCTGGATATGGTTGATTTCTTTGAGTAGGTCTTTGGCTGTACCATGTAGAAGATTGGTATTTAAATTGGCTAGTGCTAAAGCAGGACTTTAAGCATAGTACAGTTTATAGACTAGATGTATTATAGTTGAATAAGGAGTTGATATCATTTTGATATGATGGGAGATGCTTTTGCAAATAGGTCCTGAAATGCAGGCCAATGAATGTCCTTGCAGTCCTGTGTATTTGCGCACTGGACAGGTATCCATATTTCGCAGCATTTTATTTTGATTTTATCTTTACCTTTCACATATTGATTGAGGAACTGGCATAAAGATTAGAAAGATTTGTTGGCAATGTTACACATTGACGTGCATGACCATTTTTATATTGGACGTTCTGGTTCAGTCGAATGGAGAATTGATTTTGAGTTTTCTGGGGATATTTTTGTAAGCAGTATTTCTTGTTCCATTATGGTATTGTTAAGTTTTTCATAACCTCGTCCACTGCTATGGATGGCAATTGTGTTTGTTTGATTTTGATTGTATGCTTCTTCATTGACATGTGGTTGTGTGCTTGTGGTGTGACTCTATTCACCTCCACAGATATTTAAGAAGTTATTTTTGTTGACATTCTGTTTATTGAGAAGCCTTTGTCGTAATTTAGTAGTTTGTTTTGTTAGTGCTTTCATTCTGTTGAACACTAAAATGAATAACTTCCTTTTGAGAAGGATTGCGCTGTCTATTAAAGCTTCTAAGATACATTTTCTATGGTAGGTTTGAAGGGTTGTGCATGAGTTGTCTCCTGTTTTTATAAGATTCTGAAGGACTCTGTGGTGGAACATTTTTGCTAATATACTTTTTTTGGTATGGTTACTTCCTACTATATCAAGATTTATAGGAGCAGTTTTAACAGTAGTGGAAGCTGCATTTCTGTTAATCATTTTCTGTTTTCTTTTACATTTCGTTAGAGGAGGCAAAGTTTCTGTACTGGCAGATTGTTTAGTTTTGCTAAATGACTGTATTAGCTGTTTTGTTTGAACTTTTTGTACAAACTCTGCTAGAGATGGATGCTTATTTTGGACATTTCTATTTTCACTTGCTCTATTTCTGCGTTGCTTTCTACGGACTTGCTTTCTGGTAGGCATTCTGTGGGGTCTGTTGAAAAAAAAAGAAGGCATGGGATGGGCTGTTGTGCAATGTATGTGTGCTGTATGCAGGAGTGTCTGAGTATGATGGTAAAGATGTATCTGGTGGTGTGTGATTGTGCATTGGCAGCTACAATGAGTTGGGAAGGCTATTCTTCTATTTGTGTGTTACTATACTGCGGTTCAGATGACAGTAGAAAGTGAGCTAGTGGTGAGGATAAGCACTAATAGTAAATCAAATGGTATACAATTAAAACAATTCTTTGTTTTGTAATACTAATATTCTAGGGGCTGAGTTATGTTATTTGTGCTCTGAAAAACGGGGATTTGTGTGCCATTCTGCGGCTAATCCCTGTTTAATAAATGGTGATTTGTGGACAGAATGGTACACAAATCTTCGTTTTTTTGGTGCACAAATTACATGAATCACCAGCACAGTGTGTTTGAGTAATATATTTTAATATCAAGATGATAAATATAACAATTAACATTATAACAGTAACAGTGGAAGCAATTTAAAATTGAGAATCAGACCAAGAAAACAGAAAGTAACCCAATTAAACTGAAGGGGAGAAGGAGAGTAGTGCAGTAGAAGTGAGAGAGAGGGAAGGGTGGGGAAGAGGAGGATGAGGGAAATGGATGGGGTGAAAGATGAGAATGGGGGAGAGTGAAGGGGATGGAGATGATTAAGGAGATAAGACAAGGGGGGATGGGGCAAGAAGGTGGGAGAGTTTTCATGTTGTGAAATGTAGAAGAAGAGATTTGAGGAATGTGTAGAATAAGGAAAGGGTAAAAATAGAGTGGAGTGGGAGAGCTAAGGAGTTCCAGTGCAGGGGGGCTAGGAGATGGAAGGAGCGGAAACGGGATGTGGCACAAGTGGAAGGAGGAACAGTGAGAAGAAAGTGGTCAGCAGAGTGAAGGGAGTGGGAGGGAGTGTAGAAAGAGAGGAGAGATAAGGGGGAGAAAGATTATGGAGAGATTTAAAGACTAGGCAGAGAAACACTCTTTTTTTGTGGAATGAGCAGGTGTTTTTGTAGTTGGAGTTTTTAGTTCAGATGTTGCTGTTTTCCAGGAGAGTGGTCTTCACTGCAATTGTAAAAGAAAGAAGTCAGTAATTTTGTGTGTGTATAGCAGTGATGTTAATTGAGAGATTAATTTATATGTCTTTGTAGTAGTATTCTTGGTTGATTTCTGAACATAGTGTATGCATGCAGTTTCATTTCACTATGTGCAGCCTTTATATTTTATGTATGTTATGTTAGTTCAACATGCTTTGTAAATGAGTAGAATATTAAGTGTATGCAATTCACTTGTTTTTTTAAAGCTATGTTATAGAATGTTAGGAAAAGAAGAATAATGTTATATTTATTTTGCAATTTTTATTAGGTAAATGGCAGAAACTGTATAGAAAAGCATGGAATATATGTATTTGTGAAGCTGTGGGTAATAAAGTAGAAGGATGTGATTTACAGGTAGTGGTGTTATGGCAGGTGGGAGCATGTGTGTGAGTGTATGAAGATGCATGACATTTTACTGGCTATGTGTAATTTTGTGATACGCTACTAAGTGTTTTTCCACAATTATATTGTTATTTCTTCCATCTTCTAATATTATAATTGTTTAGATAGGTGTGTGTGCAAAAAAAAAAATAGATAGCAGATAGGTTTGGAAGTGATAGTTGATTTTAGCAGATGGAAAAAATGACAATAAGTTTATTTTATAGGCTATACAAGTTAAGTGGCAGTTACTCTGTTTATATGCATGTGTAAGAGTTGTACATGTACTGTGCAGAAAATATGCATACCTGTAGTTTGTATTCATGCATGTGAATATGCATGCAGCTGCAAGTAGAAATCTTGAAGACTTCTACAGTAGTTTGTATAGTTGGTGCTTTCCAATGATATGAGACTTTTACTCAGAGTGACCTACAGTACATTTGAAGTGCTGAACTCTGATGATGGAGTTAGATGTAGAGGTCTTGGATGTGATTGGTGGATGGTTGTGTGACTGGTTAGCTTTATCCAGTGAGGGAATAACACAGAGAGTGAAGTGGAAATGGTAGAAGGGCTGTCCAAGTTACGATATATGTCCGCGGACATGGCGGTAGTCCACGGACATCGCGTATTACATACAGGGATTTTGGGTTGGAGAGGCATGCAAATGAGAATGAGCAGAGCAATTGATTGGCCAGTAAAGTTTGGTGGGTGTGTTGTGTAAGGAGAGAATTTGTCAGAAAGTATTCTTCCTGAGAGAAGAACAGTTAGCTATGGCTGTGTGTTTCAGAAAACAGATTGGGCCTCATTACACGGTAGGCGGTAAGGGTTTACCGGTACCAGTATTTTACCGGTACCGGTAAACCCTTACCGCCTTACTACGAGGTCCCTTTGCGGGTTGGTACATTAACGCCTGCTTTTAGCAGGCGTTAAAAAACGAACCCGCAAAGGGACCGGGGTGTTAATTCCGGTACCGCAATTTGCGGTACCGTAATTAGCACCTTCCCCATTCCCATTATGCCCTATGGGGCAAAAATGGGGAAGGGCAATGGAGGAAGGAGGAATCACCGCCTTCCCAACCTTGGAATAGGGCGGTAATTCCCCTTTCCTCCAAGGTGGTACCGGTAAATTACCGGCATGAACCATGGCGCTAATAGCGCCATGGTTTACCGCCTGCCGTGTAATGAGGCCCATTGTCTGGATTTTGGGAGACTCATGGATACATTGGTTGGAGGTGCAGGCACAACACTGTGGAGTAGCTGCAGATCTTGGATTCCCTCATGTGGAAGTGCACTGGCATGGAGTGCGCGGAATGAAATGACTGGATTTGGTACCTCTCTGTTCTAGCTTGGAGACAGAGCTTCATCCAGACATAATTATAATTCATTGTGGAGGGAACAGTTTAGGACATGTGTCAGGAATTTATTTGCAATTTGCGATGAAAGAAGGACTTGGGAAGGTCTTGGACATGTTTCCAAATTCCCAAGTAATATTTTCTCGTATTGCGCAGAGACAAATGTGGCTGCGTTCTTCTTCATTTGGTCCAGAAATGAAGAAAGCAAGGCGGAATGTTAATAAGGCTGTTTGTGACTTTCTAGGAGATGTTGGCATGTCCTCTTTTCACAATGAAAGTATTATGTTTTGTAGCACATACATTTTTCGCAGAGATGGAGTCCATCTTACTTATGCTTATAATCAGATTTTTCTGAGAAATGTACAAAATGCATTTCGTCCTTTTGTGGAATTACAGCCATCCATTTTACAGTAGGTGTTAACTATTTTCAAGTTTTTCAAACACAAAAACACCACCAAAAGGCTCATTTCAGAGCCACCACTTCCTCCCAGAGGAAAGTGCAATGATTTTGATATGGCAGCACCCCAAAATTTTAGATGTTTGCAAACTGTTCGCGGACTTCTAAAAAAAATGCACACGGCCCTCCTCCATTTATTTGTCACTTCTATTTTTAGACTGTGAAAGGTGGCTCTGAAAAGAGCCTTTTTTGGGGGGATTTTTGTTGTTTTATATATATATATATATATATATTTTACACATAACACACTAGGAGAGAAGGAGAAAGGAGGGTAAGGGGGGACAACCACAGGGATAAGAAAGGGCGGGTGGAGAGAGGAAGATGTAGGGTGGGCCTTACTTAGGTAGTGGGCAGGCCTTCTCGTGCTCCGAGACTGTAGTCTCAAAAGCATTTCGAAGTCTCTTCCCCCTGCAGAGTACTGCGTTGCAGTACATACACAAAACTGTGACCCTCGAAAGGTAAGGGACATCAGCATTGTGAATGGCCTGTAAGGCAGCAGGAGGGATGCACTCTCCCACAGGAGTGTCTCTTGTGGTGAGAGGAGTGGAAACGGAGGATGAAGTAGAGGAACTCAACCTACTACGCTCCTCACAAGGTACAACCTTGCGAATGGCCCCACCGTGGAACGACCTTAGGTGTCGCTTCATAGTTGTCATACCAAAGCTGTACGAACCAAGCCTCCTGTGACTCAGCACCATTTTGCACTGGTTGCAGGTGACTTTGTTCCACGAATGGTAAATAACCGCCACACCCAAGACTCACGGCGAGTGCTGTGAGTAGGCACTTCCACTACCTCATCTTCATTATCCTCTTCATCCTCCTATTTCCTCACGCCTGTTCCCCTCTTCAGGTCCTTGGGGAGGTGGTAGATGGGGTGGGGGTGGGGCTGAGGCAGATGTAGCACGAGGTGGAAGTAGAGGAGCCATGGATGTCATCAGGTTTCAGAAAAATCTGGAAGATTGGCAGATAGCCAGAAACACAATGAGGATGAGCTCTAGGGTGTGGCCTTTTATAGGGGTGCAGGTGCACGCTTCGCGGACACCCGCGCTGTCTGGGGACAAATTGAACACCCCAAAAAGGCTCAAAAATGTCCAAACAGTATGTAGAAAGTTAGGGTGATAGTCTGGGACATGTGCTATAGTGAATTTTTACTATAAAATACTGTGGATTGCCTGAAAAGGTACTTTTAAAATGTTCGGGGACCTGGACAGTGTCCGCAATTCAGGACACACGCTCAGCGTGGGTGTGAACATGTCCGCGAAGGGAACGGGTGTATGCAGGACACCAAATGCATGGGACCGGTCATGCGCATGCGCGCAGGTGTTCTACGCACAGTGTTTGGGTCCTGAAACTAATTAAAAGTGCAACACAAGTGAGACGAACAGTTACGGACAGGTGCGATGTTCGGAGAATTTACGAGTGTGGTGCGCATGTGTGTAGATATTCTTCCAGCAGTACGGACAGTTATAGTGTCCTTAGAACACCCCTATTTTTGTGTATATGCAAACATCTCGGACACCGTGTTTGTTCTTAGAACAGTTTCAACTTGCCTACGAACAGTACGGACAGGTATAGTGTTCTTAGGACACCTCATTTTGGTTAATTGCGGACATCCCGGACACCAAGCGTGTTCTAAGAATGGTTCCATTTTGCTTGCGGACAGTACGGACAGGTATAGTGTCCTTAGGACACCCCCATTTTGGTTAATTGTGGACATCCAGGACACTGAGTGTGTTCTAGGAACGGTTCCATTTTGCTTGCGGACAGTACAGACAGGTATAGTGTCCTTGGGACACCTCCATTTTGGTACATTACGGACATCCCGGACACCAAGTGTGTTGTTAGAACAGTTTCAACTTGCCTGCGAACAGTACGGACAGGTACAGTGTTCTTAGGACACCTCCATTTTCATTTGATTACAGACATCCTGGACACCGCGTGTGTTCTTAGAACAGTTTCAACTTGCCTGTGAACAGTACGGACAGGTATAGTGTCCTTAGGACACCTCCATTTTGGTTAATTGCGGACATCACAGACACAGAGTGTGTTCTAAAAACGGTTCCATTTTGCTTGCGGACAGTACGGACAGGTATTGTGTCCATGGGACACCTCCATTTTGGTAAATTACGGACATCCCGGACACCAAGTGTGTTCTTAGAATAGTTTCAACTTGCCTGCGAACAGTACGGACATGTATAGTGTTCTTAGGACACCTCCATTTTCGTTTGATTACGGACATCCCGGACACCGCGTGTGTTCTTAGAATAGTTTCAACTTGCCTGCGAACAGTACTGACAGGTATAGTGTTCTTAGGACAGCTCCATTTTGGTTAATTGCGGACATCCCGGACACCGAGTGTGTTCTAACAATGGTTCCATTTTGCTTGTGGACAGAACAGACAGGTATAGTGTCCTTAGGACACCCCCATTTTGGTTAATTACAGACATCCCGGACACCAACGCTGTCCGTGGACACCCTAACTGCCTTTTTAAAAAAAAGAAAGACACAGAGGACTGGATTAAAACACACATAATATTTCTTTTATTATATACAAATATAACATTTATGAAAGAGAGGGGGAAGCAGAAACTGACACAAACACAGGGGAATTGGGGGTTTCAAGAGGATGGATAGGAGGAGATGAAGGGATGGAAGTCTCATCAAAACGTTTTTCTTCGTGGAGAGGGTTTGGTGATATTGACTGGGAAATGGAGAGGGAGGACAGGTACCTGTGTGACAATGGTATTTAATGTTTTCTTTTATGAGATCCTCCACAACGTTTTTTAAATGGTTGAAATTTGCCATGAGCATGTCCATTTTTTCTTCCATGCGCTGGAGAGTCTTTTCAATGTTTGTATGGTCTGTTAAAAAAAAAAAATATATATATATATATATGTTAAGTGTACATAGAGTAATGCTTATTAATTTGGTTATATAGAGAAGTGTCTACCATTAGTATCACTATCTTCAGAAATTTCCTCACGTGGGAAATTCTCCTTAAACCACTCCAAAGTACTGGACATTTCTGTGAGAAAAAAAAAAATATATATATATATATCACTTTCATTGTACCTAATACAGACATTTTTGAAATATATAAGAAAAATGAAAGTACACTTACTAGCTTCTGGTAAATTGTGTTCTTACTGGTCTGTAGATCTGTTGTTGCTCCTAGTTGTGCAATTTTTGTGAGGTAATTATGTTGGAAGCCTATCTTTCTTCTTTTGGTATATTCCGTTGTAGTACATAGGGTATTCAAATGGATGGTTGATGTGTTAGATATATAGGTTCAACTTCTTATTTATTACTACATATAATGTGTTTGTGTGCTGGTTTTTGAACTTGTGTACTGTTCATATGGATTAATGCATTACTTAATGCACTACTTACCTCATGATATTTATTCCAATGATCCTTGACACTTTTTTTATTACCATTACAAAAAGAAGGGAAATGCACATTTGATGTCATCAGTGATGTCATCAATGACATTTGTGATGTCATCTTAGATGTCCTGGGTGTTAGTCTTAGCAGTGCACCGTGGTAGCGCAATTTATGGTTTCTTAGCTTACCATAACTGGCGAATTTCAGGGGTTTTTCAGTTTTACTTGGAACCATAACGTCCATTTAACATAGTTGTTTTTACTGAATTTCATAGGTTTTTAGCAGCGCAACTTAACCATACCGTCCCTTTAACAAAGTTTTTTTACTGATATAAATATACATGAACATACTGGCTGATAAGTGGCTATACTATCATTTTAAAATATAGTGTTGCATAAGTAGAAGCAATACAAGTGTATTATATTTGTCAAGTACTTTTTACAGAATAATATGTACATAGAATTATAGAAATGTGAGATAAAAAGATTCATGTATGCAGGAAACTTTTGTTTTGCTTACTAATTGTTTGATAATTCTTGACTTTATCCAAATGTATTTCTGCTAGGCTTGTGGGCAATGCTGAACTGCCTGATGAAAACCAAAGAGAGATCGTCACTTTTCACTTGTGGGGGCACAAAGTTATTCTAGCCCAGAATTCACTGTATTTTGGTATTTTGGTATTTTTAGTTACCCCCAATAAATTCTAATCTGCAAGTATCACAATCAGTGCTTTAAGTGGCAGGATGATTTGAGCGGTGGGAGCTGCCGGGCAGAAGTGCAGCAGGATGTGCAGTCATATGCACAGTCACTTTGCTTCAGTGACTTTGTTGTGTGAGGACTGCTATTCACGAGCACTCAGTGAAGGTGGTGCTACAAGGTTGCACTCAGCACGGTGCTCATAGTGCAGTCATCTCCAAAGCAACTTTACTTCAGTTACTTTGGTGTTTGAGGACCGTTATTTCAGGATCACTCGGTGGAGGTGGTGCTACAAAAATAGCTCTAAGCGCAGAGTGTAAATGCTGTAGGAAAGTGGCATCATCTGCAGTTCACTGCAAGCTGCTCCAGGCATTATGTCGTAGCGCCTTGGGTCCCAGACCTGTTTCGTCTCTACCTACCTTTGAATGTCTAATTCACCCACTTCATTTCACAGTCAGTGAGTATTCCTGACACAGAATGCTTGAAACAGAATGTTTTTGCCTTGCTGTCTTGAATCTATGTCTGCCTTCTACTTATAAAATGTATGACTTACGTAGTAAAACTGGCCCCTTCACTGCTCTGCTTTCTCCGGTGGCCTCCCCAGTATGCTCCCCAGCAGCCTCTCCCTATTAGTCTTTAGGTGGCAACCCTACTTCGACAAGAGGTGAATCGCCTACTTATATGTTGGTCCTGTATGGTACCTTGGTACAACGATCAAAAATGACTCAATTTTATTTAACCTCACTGCATGTGCTAAAACCATGCTACAATTGCATCTGACCGCAAGTCCGAATCCAGGGAAGTTGGGAAGTTAGTAATACCCTAAATCACAACATTCTGATAGAGAGCTGGTTGAAGCTCTAATTAACGCCACTGAACCAGTGCAAGCAGCAACTGAGATATCCAATCTAGAAGATCGACACATTTTGGCCACCAGCGAAGCATCCTGAGAAAAAATACCTAATGCATTTAATGACTCCAAAGAGAGTGTTGTTTTAGGCCTCCATTATTCTCTCCACATGCGACAGACACATCCCATCCACAGCATACGTGTGGTCTTTTGACCTTATCAGCTTCCTACTTGTGCTGAACTCTCGAGTGCGACATTATGAGAACAGCAATGAGCATCAGAGATAAAAACTGTTACAATCTACGTTGAAATCGAAAATATCTTTAATTGAAGGCACAAAGTAAAATTGGAGCTATAAACAGTAACAGATATATGGAGACTGACAAAGATGGGGAAGAGCCTACTTCAGATCTCAGCTTTGAAATCCTAAATCCAACCAATTGTCTTCCCAGGACAGCGGTTATGGATACATCACTGGGATTGGTGAAGCGATCCATACTTTCCTTGCTAAACTGTTCAATTATCTTGTTGCCCAGGGATGTAAGCCCAGAGGCACAAGCTCAATAGATTATCTCACCAAAAGAGGTATATGCGATGCTTGAACAAAAAGGTGAATCCAAAATATCTTGTCAACAGACTCAACCACAATTGAAAATGTCTACACATATTAAAGCACTCTCCTAAAATCTAAATAGGAGCTCCGTGATATTTCTGCACATACTTCCTTCTATTGTACTGGAGGATGAACCCGTAGCTGAGCAACCGCATTCAAGCATATAGAAATGAAGGGGCAAAGAGTAAAAGAAGATCCCTAACCTCAAAAGAAATCATACAAATTGGCAACAACTATTCCAACAGTTCATTCAAGACCTTCTACAGATCTTGTCCCAATTGACCAAAAATGGTGGAAAAAAATGCAGAATGCACAATAAATGTGCATTCGGCATGAACGAAAATGCTGATTTCCATTAAATCGAACAGGGGTTGTGGGGATGTAACACTTTCCCCAGGATCGATATAATGGGATTGGGGGATTGCAGGGGTGTCACCTGCTTCCCAAGGAAGCAGTGCAGTGAGGAATAAGAAAGTTACAAAATAAAAAGCCAATGACCCTGCCACCCTGCCACGGAAGACCCTACCCAATTTAGGGGTAGGAGACAAATAGTGCAGGGGGAAGGGTGACACAAGGATCAGGCAGAAGAGGAGGTATGTAGCAACAAGCGAAGGTAAATAGGGGTAGGGGTAAAGTAGGATTTTACATTTTGGCAATGCAAAGCTTTCTAATTCACAAAATTCTGCTGCGTTCTTTTCAGATTAAATATTTTCACCTAGATCCATCCTACCATTGTAGTAGAACAATCATGCATAGGCTTGTCGGCCAGTATGCAGCTACTATTTTTCTGCTTACATTCTTGAGGAACAAGCATTTCAAACTGTGCCATCTAGCTACATGGAAAGTATTCCTAGAGTTGGAACACTTACTTTTCTAGGATATGTGGATATAAAGGAAGTTTACACCCTAGCAGAAAAAAGACAGAAACTGGCAAAGGAACTTGGAACTGCATTTGCTGCGAAGGAACACAAATCATTCTCATTGTCTCTGCACCACACTTCTATCTAGGCCAGAATGTATTGCATGTATGGTCACTTTAAATAGAACAAATGTCCTATTATTAGGCACAATTCCTTGTTTGAGATTTTTTAAATATAGTGACATAGAGCAGGTGGAATTCATGCAGGGATACAAAATTGACAAGGTTCTTCATATACGATCTAGAAAATTTGTGGACACATTATTGTTGGCTGCTATTACTTTACTTGTGTTGAGGTATGAAAAGTTAACACATATATTGCTGTTAGTAATAACTTGTGATAAAAATGTAGCCTTTGGTAGAAACGTGTCACTTGTCTCCAGCTCTGAGGATGTTATTGCGCCCGATCACCAAAACTGAAAATGGTTGACAAAGCATTGCATGGGCCGATGTCGATGGCACTCAGCACATGTCTATGGGCCTCATTACGAGGAAGGCTGTCGGGGGTTAACGGGGCCGGTAGAGCTGCCGGCCCCATTAACCCCCTGCCGCCTCTTTACGAGGTCTCCTCGCGGGACCCACTAAGGACGCCTGATAGAACCAGGCAAACTTAGCGGGTCCCGCGAGCAGACCAGGATGCAAACAACGGTCCCGTCATTAATGGGCCAATTGTTTGCATCCTCCCCATTCCCATTGAGCCCTATGAGGGCTCAAATGGGAATGGGGATGTACCGGGTCCGGGTTCCCTGAAAGGAAAAATACTGGGCCCTCCAAGGTCAGAATGGCCCAGTATTTCCCCATTCAGGGAACCCTATATCTTTAGCAAGCATGATTCTTTAATCCTGTCCTGGAACATGAAGGGCTTTTCTCACCTCTTTGGGGATCATTTGGATGACTTTCACCTGGGAACATTTGATGTTCTGCTATGACAGGAAGTTTGGTTAAGGGATAAACCCATCCAAGATCGGTACACAGTACTCCTGAACCCAGCTTTGAAGGGTTGCATGGGGAGACCTTATGGTGGGCTCTTAATTGAGATACATAATGGAATTGGTCTAACCACAAGTATGCGGCCGGACCCTTCCCCTTATGCTCAAGTGTTTAAGCTACACTGGTAAAAGCTTCTAACACCTCTACAGAGCCAGTTGTACTTATTAATGTGTATATGAATCCACGGTCAGTAGCAGAGCGTGAATTATTTAAGAATTTTATCAAAGTATTTGAGGAGTGAAGATCTGTTGAGAATGGGAATAGTATGTTGGAGGTAGGAGACCATAGCTGTATATTTAACAAATAATCCAGGAGTAATGATTCTAACCCTGCACACCAGCATAGCAACTCCAGTGATCGAGGTCAAACATGGTTGCAACTGATGAATGTAGGGGCTTTGAAGAACTGATCAGTTATTTAAAGGGAGATGTGCCCTCGCAATACCATTTTCCTCTTTTCGATAGGCTGTTCCTGGGTAACAGTCATGCATAGAGATAGAAGTAATCATTGAGCACTTTGCCTTTCCTGGGTAAGAGCTAAAGTAGAAATACCTAGACCTAAGCACTCTGAAAACATCACCTTGAACTACTGGAGAAATCACATCTCATAGCATCCAGAAACCGCTATCGTTTTTATTGACCATCTGGCCACTTTGCTTAGGAAGTGCCAATATTATGATCTACAGGCTTGCCACCCTCCAGACTACTCCTGCAGGAGTCTGTCCTGATACATTATGGTTTCACCATCACCGTCTTGTGGCCAGGATTTGACTTATGGACTTAATTGATTCACTGTGCGTCACACTTTCACAACTCTCGTGCTGGACTTCCTTTGCATCTTGTACTCATGGCAGCCATGAATCATGCTGTTCCCATCTTCATCTTGTATCTTGGCTTGAAACCTTATGTGTTACAGCATAAAAAACATACATATACCACTAGCTACCCACCTCTAACACACCAAACTAACTCTAACCATCAAATTCACCATGTCATCAAGCACTGACATTATAGCCTTTCTTGATCTGAACATCTTCAAAAAGGAAAACCAATTGGGTACTACATTATTCAAAAAACCCATAGACAAGAATACGCTTTTATTGTTCAGCAGCTTCCATCCGTCTAGTCTACGGGAAAATTTACCCTACGGACAATTTCTTAGAATCCGACGGAACTGTAGTGAATTGGCTGACTTTAAAATCAATAGCCAGTTCTTGAGCGAAAAACTAAAACAGAGACTATAACCTCGGAAAATAATCAAGAGATCTATGAAGAGAGCACGTAACGCAAATCGCGAAGTGATCCTTCAGAAACACACAAAACCACAAGATGATAGAATTACATGTGTCTCATCTTTTTCGCCCCTGAGTAATGACCTAAGAAGGGTGATACTAAAAAATCATTCATACCGATGATTTTCAACCCAATTGTCCTAGATTTGCCTTCAAGCGGATGTCTAATCTGCAGGATAAATTAGTACACACTTACCCTATTAACAACATTGAGACACCCATTTAATCTACATTATGGGGACTGCCACCAGTCAGTGGTCATTATGCATGCGGACATTGTTCAGTCTGCCATTTGACCAAGAATTTGAAACAGATTGATCTGTATGACAGGCTATGGAAATACCAATCCTTCTCAAATTGCCTGACTAAATGGGTGATCTATGGGATAAAATGCCCTTGTGGGTTAATCTATATAGGCAAAACGATCAGGCAAGTGAAATTACGAATTGGCGAACATCGCTCAGCCATACGGAATGGTACTCCGGATAAACCATTGGTGGCCCATTATTTACAAGCGAAACACACATGCGAAGATATATTTTGGTTTGTTATTGAGACATCTAAAGCTCACCCACGGGGAGGGAATAGGCATCTGTTCCTTAAAAAAATGGAGCAAAAATGGATTTATAATCTCAATACAGTCCAGTCCGGTCTAAATATTGCCGTAGAGTGGAGTCTGTTTATCCACTAATAGCTCAGACAACCAGTGGGGGGTTAATGAAATATGATCTCATTGCCATGTATGTCTATCATGTCTGCTGGAGGGTGATGCCTTGTCTAAAATTGTCATATAATGCATAACCTTTGTGTGCACAAATTTGCTCTATAAGAAAAAATGTATTTGACACACTATGCACACCCCCTTACTGAGAACTAGCAAGCAGATCATTATTTACTGCAGTGTTAAGTATACCTTCATAGGATCCATATGCACTCAAAAATGGCTGACCCCTTTCTAATACTGAGGAAAGTCCTTCCTCTATTACACACACGAATGGACAGGACTTGGCAGTCATCTTTCGATGTCAACGAATGACATTTGGCTTGCACCAGTATTCAACCAAGGAAAAAGCCACAGGGTAAAGCGATTCTGTGAAGGCGAATGCACACACGACAGGTAAGCCTGCTTTGAAATCCATGCCACACTTGATTGTTGCTCAAAAACGTACAGAGAGTCTAATTGTACTCTCTGGTGCCTTTGTCTCCCACACAGAGCCATTCACTGACATGCACGCGGTTTAACATATCTAAGCCAATATATAACAATGCAAGACAGCCTTGGGGATCATTATGGCCAAGTAAGTGTCACTCCCTGCCACTTAAATACTTGAAAGAAACGCAAATCAGGTGAAACCTGTGAAATTGAAAGGCTTTTCGCATTTCTTTTAGATTCCATGATGCATTATGGGACATGTAGTATCCGGAATACCATAGAAACTCGGTACACTACTGAAATTTCTCTGCAGGACTTGAAACAATAATCCCTGCCTTACACATAAAGTGGTGAATATGATTGATTCATATATCAAAATGTAACTATTGTTGGTTCAATATGTTACTTGTTTCAACAAAAATATAAATAAATGTACGTATTGATTTACAGCTTGAATTCTTAAGATGGACTGGTCTGCCGCCTCAATTAAATTGATTCATGCCATCGCTTTGCCCATCACACCAAAAGAAATCACTTTTAAGGTTAGCAACCTGGCTACTTGTTTTGTATGCACACAAACACCACCATCACCGTTTTTATCATGTTTGAGTAAAACAATTTTTATTTATCTTTTTAGGTCACTACACTGACACATAGGTGCCATGTTGCCAGTGTAACGTGTTTCTTTAACCTATCGCGTCCTGAAGACGGGGCGTTGGACTTTACTGACAAGCTTTAAACTGCAACAGTGTTGTCCTTCTCCCTAGAAACATATTCAAATGTTGACGCTATTATACCATGTTGTTGTATAATTTAAAATGCAATCAAAATACACCATTACTAACATCACGCAAATTGTACATTGCAAATGTTTTGGTGTCTGCTTCATCCGCCCATTTGTGTTTCTACAAATAACGAACACTGGAAATAGTTTTTTATGTTGTTTTACCATGTTGTTTGATATAATAATTAAAATATGCTAAACACATTTCTCTGTCTATGGTGGGAGATATAATCCTATGAAATTCCTACTGTGAGGTAAATTTCTGACAAGTAGCCACCTTTCGGTGTATTAGAGGTGGGTAGCTAGTGGTATATGTACGTTTTTTTCGGCTGTATCTCTCCTCACATCTCCTCACATACCACAGCCCCCTTAAAAAATTGAGGAAACCCTTGTGCTCACAACACTTGCTTATCCCCACATTATGTGTTACTACAGACTTCTGCAATTGTATGTGCTATCCCCTTTTGCTTCTCCACTCTCATTTACTGCTTACTCTCTGTTCTCTCCTCCTCTCCCATTCTCCCTTTTCCTATCTTCTCCCCTTACTTTTTTCGATGCACTTACTCTATCATAATTGTCCATGGAGCTAGTATGATAGCCACCTCATCTGGCTCCTTCCCCTCCTCTTAATTGTTTTTTCCTCCCCCCTCCAGCACTATCCAAAATGTCTTCAGGCTGAGTATGATAGTTCATTTAACATCCTTACTGTTCATGGCCTGTAAGAATGACATTGTATTTTCCCTTGTTCCCTCCCTTGCCTTGAAGCGCTGTGAAACACATTGTTTGTTTGTTTATTATTTATAATGCGCGAGCATACCCTAGGGTAACAGGGCACAGCAGTTACATGTATATGCGAGGCTTAGTTACAAAAGCAAGAATATATACAACAACAAGAATATTTACATACACAATGAAATAATAACTGGGTTATATACATATATACAAATAAACAACTGTGGCTAAATATGTACAGAAGGAGAGAATATGCAGGACTTGACACCTAGGTGTGTAAGAAGGCGTACGTTTTCAGCCATAGAACTACCTTGGAGTGGAAGTTCTGATAAGTCAGGTCCATTCTAAGGGTTGCTGGTAGTGAATTACACAGTTTTGCTGCTTTCACTGGGAAGCTTTTACCCCCTATGGTAGAGTGTTTAAAGTTAGGGACAGAGAGGCAATCTTTGTAGACTGTTCTTGTGGGTCTAAGGGAGGTCTGTCTGTGAAATCTGTCAATCAGATAAGTCGGTGTATAAGCATTTTGTGTAAGCGCTATATAAATAAACTATTATATCATATCATATCATATCATGTACATTTACTGGGCTATGCATAGAGCCTTTGAAACACGTAAAAAACTCATTCTAACAATAAATACCCCATACCGATTGTTTTGATAAACCAAAGTCTGAGGGTAAAAGAAAATGAAGGCAGAACATTAGAAAGCTTTGGGGAATCCATCCTGAGGAGGATGGTAGACAGAAAAGGATATTCATGCAAAAATACACAAACATGTTGAGAACGTATAAGTGCTATTTAGTCCAGCAGTATTCTGAATTGAGGCTGGAAGTTCTTTTATCAAATAATTTGGCCAATTTCTGGAAAACCATTAATAGGGGCGGTGGACACCAGGTATTTCACTGAATTAACCCTATACCTAAGGGAGTTTGGATCCAATTTAGCTGTATGTTTTCAATGCCATCAGCAGGTGTGTTACAACTAGAACATGCCAACCATACACTGAAGGAAAGCCCAGAACTACGGTCTTAAATCTTATTTAAACAGCCCACACTCTTCTATTGGAAGAGCTCTCATCTTGTCCCCATATTTAACAAAGGAGATAGGAGTGACCTGAAAAACGATCGTCTGATAACCCTACTCAATTTCTCCAGTAAAATCTTTTCTGTTTTTCTGTTGAAACATCTACAAGCATGGACTACTCAATCTGGATGGATGAGCTGTCAAAAGGTGGGGTTTAGGAAAGGAATGGGGACATCCCCAAATGGCTTCATATTATCTCATTTACAAAATAGATCTACGGCCAAAAAACAAACCATATATCTAGCATTCATAGATCTTACCATGGCATTTGACTGGATCAGAAAATGAAAAAAGCAAAAAAAGCAAAGGTGGGCACAAATATTAGATTCTATATCGAGTTTGTAGATGTCTCAAATGCATCCATTAACTTCTCTTCCAAGGAGCTGACTGTTTGAAGGGATCCAGAGACACATGCATCCATACAAATGCAAACCAGAAAACTGTGTCAAAAACCCTCAGCTAGCCAGTCGCTCTCAGTATGTACTATGTCTGGAGTAACTACTGGTTGTCAAAATGTGTGTATCTGGTTAATAATTTCTCTGTATGTTTCTCAAGATCAAGTCCTTACAGTTGAAGTAGTATTTCAGATGAACGATCTCAAAGTCTTTTCAGTGCAAAAAAAGGTAAAGGTTTAATTATCAACAGCGAGGGAGGCCAATGTGTGCCTCATCTAGGTAAGAGCTCTAATGCCAATGGAATTCAGAGTCGGGTCTCCTTCATCAGGGTGCAGCCCTCCAGAGTATAAAATAACACAGTTACAAAGAACCACATCTTGTAACATCTTGCGATTTATGGCACCATGGCATCTGGGTTAATGAGGAAGCCTATTGGCTCATCAAAAGCAGGGTTGACCTCGTCAAGGTACTTATATTGCATCTAGAACAGGAGAGTGCACATCATGTGATAGTCCCACATTTTTGAACTTTTTGACGAGAATCCACCAATCAAATACTTGGGTTTGACAGTGAAATGTAGCAAACCACGTGTCTAGGAGACAGGGTATTGTAGATGTGGCCAATAGGTCAAGGAACTATAGGGGGGAATTAGCATGTTCTAGAGGTGGTAGCCAATGAGAATGCTGGGATTATGCTGTATCGCAGTTGTTCCGCGATAAAAGGTGTAAAGTCTTGATATACGACAAGCTCCATGTCAGTTTGGGTCTAAGGAACCGCCTGAGATCCTTTTTGCATGTAATAAACCTTGTTTTCCCTTGCAAAGCGGTGCAGTGGTTATTTTGTCATTTGGATTGTTTTTATTCTCTGTTGTCTGGGCTGCCATCATTTCACCATGTTATGTTATTTTATGTTAACATCTTGGAGTGAGGAGGGGAACATCAGACACAGCAATCTATGTTGCAGAAGCTACGACCGAGAATAACAAAGTGAAGGTGATTCTCAGTATGTCTTAGGGCCATGGGTAAGTTGTTCCATAATTTGGCTGCAGAGACTGAAAAGGCTTCACCGCCAACCCTACAAAGGCCGAATTTACGGATGACAACTAAATACGCATTTTCCGAGCAGAGGGTACGACCAGGAATGTAAGGATGATATTTATCTTGAAAGTAATTGGCTCCTTGATGATAAAATGCTCTATGGACCAGACACAAGGATTTGAATGTAATCCTTTTGGCCAATGGGAGCCAAAGAAGGATGTGAAGCACAGGACTAGTATGAGAACTATAGGAGGTGGAAGTGGCCACCGTAGCAGCCATGTTTTGTAGAAGCTGATACCGATGCATAAACCCAAGCGTTTGGGCCAGAAACAAGGCATTGCATTAATCGATCCAGCTGATCACACCCGAAGTGATGACCAATGGGCGCAAATGGATAGGTAAGAACGGCTGCAACCTATGAAGCACACGCAATAAGAAGTGACACATTTTAAACACTGCATTGATCTGGGTGGTCATGGAGAATGAAGCAGAAAGACAGACTCCCAGGTTTTCGACCACCATCACTGGAGTTGGTGGATCACCTAAAGCAGTTAGCCAGAAAGAAGCAGACCAAAGGATGGGATCCATCCACCCAGAAAGCTGGAATCTGCCTCCCAGGGCATAACTTTCATCCCAAAATCCAGAGCAATCAGAGCATAGAGCATTCTCCAGCCTGGAGGCAATTATTTGGACTCCCATCTCCCCAGGGCTTAGAACACCTACAGGTCATATTTTGTGCAGCCTCAAAATAAAAACTTTCCCGCTTCCTGGCCCCCACCATTTGGTTTCAGCTCCTGTCATCCTGGTGTCATTCTAGACGTACATGTTTTGCTCCTGGCGGCAATATACCTCCTCTGAAGTATGTGCTCTACAAATCCAAATACCACACCAACTTGAGTTGCTGGTGCATCTCATGTCAACACTTAACAAATAATCTGAGCACTTGGCGATTACATGGAAATAAATGGCATATGACCCTCTGCATATCTGACATTTGATGAGACTACATGACATATGATCATCTCAGTAACTAGCATGTCATAGGGATAGATGGCATGTGATGATGTGAGTATCTTTCATTGTTGTGGAAAAGTGGCAAATTATTGTCTGTTTACCTGCTATTTCATGTCAATACATGGCACATGAACATCTCAGTGCCTAGCATTTGATGTGAAGACATGTTATGTGATGATCTGGGCGCCTGTCATTTGAGTGGAATTCATGGCATAAGACCAACCTTATGATTGCCATTTGAAGGGACTGCATGCCAAACGATGATCTGAGCACCTGGCATTGAATGTGGATACAGGGAAAATGATCAATTTCCAAGCCTTTGAGTGGACTACATGGCATAGCATCATCTGAGTGACTGCATTTTGATGTGAATACATGACATCTGGTGACCTGATTTCCTGGCATTGGATGAGCATTTTTGACATTCATAAATGAAAAGCGAGAAACCAATGCGCTATACAAAAGCCCAAACTATTGGAAAAGGACTTTTTTGTGGATTTGGAAAAGGATTGTTCCGGGATGTTCAAGCTTCCATCTGGGTTATTGTTTACATTGATACAATTGTGAGAGATAACTTTTCAGCAAAAATTGATAAACATCAAAGCTTTGGGTTTACACATTGGTTTACATATGTTAGTTATCAACATGTATTATCTGACCCACAATATCTTGAGAAGACAGACAGTTATCAACTGCTTTGGCTTGCTCAAATGTTATTGATTGGAGACAAGCAGAAGAGAGAAAGAATTTCAGTGTAAATTCCTACAAAATATATGAAAAGGACATGCACTATGTTTTGTGTTTGAAGGAGAACAGTTATTGCATGTATAGCCACTTCAATACTGTCTTTTTGCTACAATATAAAAATGTAAATATCACAGAGAAGCAGCTCCCTATCTTTCATTGATTATGAGGATTTTCCTGTGTTTTGAGAACAGATCACCTTATTGAGGATGTTTTAGATTAAATCTAATGTATGAATGAATAATGTTTGCATGCCATGTTCTACAAACTTAGATTTTGTGTATCCTTTTTGCCATGACTCAGGTTTGCTGAAACTCTGGATATCGTTTATAATGGTGTCAATCTGCAGGGGACTGCTATTCTATTTTAATAGTCCACAGATCTAATTCCCTCATTTCTTTAACTATTTCCTCTTTCCAGCAGATCAGTTATGGGGCGCTAGATCCTCACCTTACTGAGAACAATGAGTTCCCATCCTTTTACCGGACTGTGCCCAATGAGCGCTCACATTATGCTGGAATCGCCCAGGTGTTAGAACATTTTGGCTGGACCTGGGTTGGGATGCTGACCTCTGATGATGACAGCGGAGAGAGAGCAGTACAAGAACTAAGGAAGGTGATCACCCAGACTGGAGGCTGTGTTGAGTTTACCTATAGGTTTAACAATGAGATGACTAACGCTGGTATGGAAAGAACGGAAATTATTATCAATGCCATTCAGAAGGCCACAGCTCAGGTGATCATTTTGTCCGGCACAGGGACATCAATGATGGAGTATTTCCTACATCGTCATTGGAACGTTGTGCCTCCTAAAATATGGATTGCATCAGTGACTGTGTCGTCATTTAAAGACTATTCTTTTGAAAAATACCTGCAACTATTTAATGGTAGCCTGTCGTTTTCAATGAAGGCTGGAAAAATAATCGGATTTAAGGAGTTTCTCTACAATATTAAAATATCCATGTTTCGAGACTTTGATGTCTTTGACGCTGTATGGCGGGATGCTTTTAATTGTAAATGGATGGATACAGAACACCAAGATAACGCTAAATATATATCACACCTTCCCTATTGCTCTGGAAATGAGACCTTACAAAGTCTTGAGACGTCCATCTATGATGTCTTCAGCTTTCGATTCACACACAAAGTTTACATGGCTGTCTATGCAATGGCACACGCCTTGCATGACATGTATCTTTCTGACCTTAGACCTGGAGCTGCAAGTGCTGCTGAGAGACCAAGTCAGGAACACAGGCCATGGAAGGTAAATAGTGTTCAGCACAGAAGCAGCTGCAGAGCAAACTTGTACATCTTGCCAATCAATGCCTGTTCAAGTCAAGGAGGCTGCACTAACCCAGACACTATGTGATCATTGGTAAAGTGGCCCAAACTCTGCGTGGTATGTTTAGAATAAGTATGTATATGACTATGTGCGGTAGCATGTGAGATGTTTGAGATGTCATGAATCTACTGAGGGATGGATAGGAGCTTGTAAAAAACACCAGGTTTCTTCCAGAATAGGAGAGAGATGGTGTGATCCCCCGCAGTGGAGGGAGAGGAGGGAGAGGAGGGAGAGGCGGAACCAAGGTTTAAAGCTCATGAGAATGAGTCTTGCACTCGATAATACAAAGGTCTCGTATGATGGCCTGTTTAGTCCAGAGGAGACAGAACCTGGCATGTGAGTTAGAAGTTGTGAGCGCCATGGATTTAGTGGAGGAAGTTGAGGAAACAAGGTTTAAAGCTGGTGAGAATGAGTCTTGTGCTCGATAACACAAAGGTCCAGTATGATGGCCTGTTTAGTCCAGGGGAAACAGAACCTGGCATGTGAGTGAGAAGGTGTGAGCCTCATGGAGGGAGTGGAGGGAGAGGAGGGACCGAGATTGAAATTTAATGAGAATGAGACTCGCACTCGATAATACAAAGACACTGTGTGATGGTCCATTGCGCCCAGTGGAGTCAGAACCTGTCATGTGAGTCTTGCACTCGATAATACAAAGGTCTAGCATGATGGCCTGTTTAGTCCAGAGAAGACAGAACCTGGCATTTGAGTGAGATGGTATGAGCATCATGGAGGAAGTGGAGAGAGCACGGGGGTGGAGTAACCAAGGATTTAATGAGTGAGATGGTGTGAGCCTCATAGAGGTAGTGGAGGGAGTGGAGGGAGAGGAGGGACTGAGGTTGAAAGCATATGATAATGAGTCTTGTGCTTGACAATAAAAAGGCCCACTAGAATGGCCTGTTTGTGCAGGGGAGAAAGAACCAGACATGTGAGCAAGATGGTGTGAGCCTCATGGAGGTAGGGAGTGGAGGTAGAGGAGGAGCAGAGGTTGAAATCTTAGGAGAATGCTCTTGTGCTTGATAATATAAAGGCACAGTATGATGGCCTGTTTAGTCCAGGGGAGTCAGAAACTGGAATGGGAGTATGATGGTGTAATCTCTCCCATTGATATAGTAGAGGGAGTTGAGGGAGAGGTGGGACAGAGGTTGAAAGGTGATGATAATGAGTCCTGTGCTGAATAATAAAAAGGAACCGTATGATGGTCTGTTTCGTCCAGGGGAGTCAGAGCCAGGTATCTTAGCAAGAGGGTGTGAGCCCCATGCAGGTAGTGGAGGGAGCGGAGGCACCACGGTTTAAAGCTGATCAGAATGAGTCTTGAACTCGATAATAAAAAGGCACAACATGATGGCCTGTTTATGAGGCCAAGTCTTTGCTTTTGGAATGAATGAGAGCAGTGATATGGGAGTCCTGGTGAGCTAGGAGGACTTTTTTGTGGATTTGGAAAAGGATTGTTCCGGGATGTTCAAGCTTCCAAGTGGGTTATTGTTTACATTGATACGATTGTGTGAGATAATTTTTCAGCAAAAATTGATAAACAACAGATTTATCAAAGCTTGGAGACTCTGGAGATTAGGTGGAATATGAATTAGTGGATGGATTCTTGTCACAGCTAAACACAAACTGATTCACACGTGTGCTGTCCCTCTTGATTTATCATTTAGACACCAAATGTCATAAGGAGCTGTCGGCAGGTCATCATTTTAGAGACAATATCCAGATTTAATATGGCTTTCTCCTGCGTTTTTCATATATTACACAGCTACGGTAGTGGCTGTGTAGTTATGGTTAAATTGCTAATCCCATAGGAAGAGCACTTTTTGGGCGGCTTATAATTTCACTCTCCCTGGACGTATCCTCACCAAACTTTGCAAAAAAAGTATATGACCCACTATGAATGATTCTGAAAAGTTTGGTGAGGTTTGGTCCAGGGGGGAAAGTTATAGGGGAGTCCCAAAATGTAATTTTTCCCATAGACTGAATGGGTAAAAAATGTTGCTCATGCCTACAGCCCAAACCGCTGGATGGATTTTCACCAAATTTGAAGCGGGAGCAGCGGCTTGGTCCCAAAAGCGTGCTTTTGTAAATTTGGTGAAAATACGTCCATTCGTTTTTTTAAAAAATGACCAAAAAGTAGGTCACAAAAAATGTGTGTTTTCAATGTCTGCTCTGCGGACACACTTCCCTGTTCGCTCCGTGGACAGGACACCCATTGGCTAATTGGCTTGCGACATGCAACTTGCTCACTGATTGGCTGGAATGAAGTGTGAGGTGCATCGCATTGTTTTGATGCGCCCGCCATCTTGGATCTGCGGACAGCGCAGCGACAAACGGTGAAGAAATACAAATTTAGCGAGTGTGTTTGTGTGTAACAGTACTTGGGGAGGGTGGAGGAATAAGAGATGGGTGAAATGCTTTATTTGTTTAGGTGGCAGGCACCCCTGATGTGTTTGTCATGTCTGCGGCTGTCTGTGGACATAAAAATATGCAATGCAGTAGCCCATATAGCCAGTTAAAATATTTGATTCTATGGGTGTGATATACTGCTGTGGTTGTGGCCAGGGCCTAGAGTCTTGGGTGCATGGCCGAAGGCCGTAGGCTGTACTGTGTACTGTTTGATTTGTATAGTTTGTATGTGAAGTTTTGGTTACATGATGTCATTAAGATTGTAGAGTTTGGTAACAAGCACTGCAATATCACATATCCATGGAAGTAAACATTTTGCATTGTGGTGTATGGTTAGATGTTTGCTTCAATGGATGTGTTATGGAGCAGTATTTATGGGTTGTATTATTATAATATACTTACTGTTTTTGATTTTGGATATATGTGTTTCATGACTTGGGTAACTGGAGCAGATATTCTTTTTCAATTTCTGTGATACAAGAAAAGATCATGTTAGTGTAGGTAGTTTATAAAGACTTACAGGGTAATTCATAGAAATTCGCACAAAAGTGGCACACGCGACTGGCGCACAGCGTGCCCGTGCGAATGTCTGCGCCAGCCACGTGCGCTAAAATCGATTTCCGCGCACAGCGTATTCATGGATTTTTGCATCCAAAACCAGCCGTGGCGCAGCGACCCTGCAGCAGCCCCAGTTACGCCCCCAAGAACGCCCTCGCGCAAGGAAAAGACTTCAAATCTCCAAATAATTGCAAAGGGCTGCGCTAACCCTGAACCAGTTCACAGGGCTGGCAAACAGCAAACGCCAAGCGGGGAACGTGTATTTGAGTGGTTCGCGGGAAGTTCCACATGCGATTGTCGTGTGTACGTGTGCATTAGGGGTGCGCGGGAAGTATCACACGCAAAATCAGCAGGGTACGTGTATTTCAGGGGTGCGCAGGAAGTATCACACGCGATTCCAGCAGGGTGCGTGTATTTCAGGGGTGCACGGGAAGTATCACACGCGATTCCAGCAAGGTACGTGTATTACAGGGGTGCGCGTGAAGTTCCACATGCAATTTTAGCAGGGTACGTGTATTTCAGGGGTGCGCGGGAAGTTCCACACGCGATTGGCCCCGTGCGAGCAGGGTACGTGTATTTCAGGGGTGCGTGGGAAGTTCCACACGCGATTGGCCCCGTGCGAGCAGGGTACATGTATTCCAGGGGTGTGCGGGAAGTTCCACACGCAATTTCAGCAGGGTACGTGTATTTCAGGGGTGTGCGGGAAGTTCCACACGCGATTGGCCCAGTACGAGCAGGGTACGTGTATTTCAGGGGTGCGCGGGAAGTTCCAGACACGATTTCAGCAGGGTACGTGTATTTCAGGGGTGCGCGGGAAGTTCCACACGAGATTGGCCCCGTGCGAGCAAGGTACGTGTATTCCAGGGGTGCGTGGGAAGTTCCACACACGATTTCAGCAGGGTACGTGTATTTCAGGGGTGCGCGGGAAGTTCCATACGCGATTTCAGCAGGGTACGTGTATTTCAGGGGTGCGCGGGAAGTTCCACACGCGATTTCAGCAGGGTACGTGTATTTCAGGGGTTCTGGGGAGTACTACACGTGAATTGGCCGTGTGGGTCCTCCCAGGTGTTCGCTCTACAACCTCCACGGCCCCTGCAGGCAGCCCACACCACGCGGGACTACCCTGCACCCCTGCTCATGTCCCGCAGGCAGCCCATCCACCATGGGCATGCCCCCCAGCCAACCCACATGTCACCTTGCACTACTGATCAACAAAGCATGTCTCCCAGCACCCCCACCCCCCAGCAGTCAGGGACACCCTCCACCAGGCCCCCACTCCTGTCTGCCTGCACCCCCACCCCCAAGCAGTCAGGGGCACCCTCCACCAGGTTCCCACTCCTGTCTCCCAGCATCTCCACCCCCCAGCCACCAGGGGCAGCCTTCACCAGGCCCCCACTCATGTCTACCACCACCCCCAACCCCCAGCCACCAGGGGCAGCCTCCACCAGGCCCCCACTCATGTCCCCTATTACCCCCACCCCCCAGCAGTGCAGGGGCAGCCTCCACCAGACCCCCACTCATGTCCCCATGCACCCCCACCCCCCAGCAGTGCAGGGGCAGCCTCCACCAGTCCCCCACCCATGTCTACCACCACCCCCACCCCCCAGCAGTGCAGGGGCAGCCTCCACCAGGCCCCCACTCATGTCTACCACCACCCCCACCCCCCAGCCACCAGGGGCAGCCTCCACCAGGCCCCCACTCATGTCCCCTATTACCCCCACCCCCCAGCAGTGCAGTGGCAGCCTCCACTAGGCCCCCACTCATGTCTACCACCACCCCCACCCCCCAGCAGTGCAGGGGCAGCCTCCACCAGGCCCCCACTCATGTTCCCTATTACCCCCACCCACCAGCAGTGCAGGGGCAGCCTCCACCAGGCCCCCGCCCATGTCTCCCACCACCCCCACCCCCCAGCAGTGCAGGGGCAGCCTCCACCAGGCCCCCACGCATGTCTCCCATCACCCCTACCCCCCAGCAGTGCAGGGACAGCCTCCACCAGGCCCCCACACATGTCTACCACCACCCCCACCCCCAGCAGTGCAGGGGCAGCCTCCACCAGGTCCCCACTCCTGTCTCCCTGCACCCTCACCCCCCAGCAGTCAGGGGCACCCTCCACCAGGCCCCCACTCCTGTCTCCCTGCACCCCTTACCCCCCAGCAGTCAGGGGCACCCTCCACCAGGCTCCCACTCCTGTCTCCCAGCACCCCCACCCCCCAGCAGTGCAGGGGCAGCCTCCACCAGGCCCCCACTCATGTCCCCTATTACCCCCACCCCCCAGCAGTGCAGGGGCAGCCTCCACCAGGCCCCCACCCATGTCTCCCACTACCCCCAACCCCCCCAGCCACCAGGGGCAGCCTCCACCAGGCCCCCACTCATGTCTACCACCACCCCCACCCCCCAGCCACCAGGCCCCCACTCATGTCCCCTATTACCCCCACCCCCCAGCAGTGCAGGGGCAGATTCCACCAGGCCCCCACTCATGTCTACCACCACCCCCACCCCCCAGCCACCGGGGGCAGCCTCCAACAGGCCCCCACTCATGTCTCCTATTACCCCCACCCACCAGCAGTGCAGGGGCAGCTTCCACCAGGCCCCCACTCATGTCTACCACCACCCCCACCCCCCATGCCCCAGGGGCAGCCTCCACCAGGCCCCACTCATGTCCCCTATTAGCCCCACCCACCCAGCAGTGCAGGGGCAGCCTCCACCAGGCCCCCACCCATGTCTCCCACCACCCCCACCCCCCAGCCACCAGGGGCAGCCTCCACCAGGCCCCCACTCATGTCTCCCATCACCCCCACCCCCCAGCAGTGCAGGGGCAGCCTCCACCAGGGCCCCACCCATGTCTACCACCACCCCCACCTCCCAGCAGTGCAGGGGCAGCCTCCAACAGGCCCCCACTCATGTCTCCCATCACCCCCACCCCCCAGCAGTGCAGGGGCAGCCTCCACCAGGCCCCCACTCATGTCTACCACCAACCCCACCCCCCAGCAGTGCAGGGGCAGCCTCCACCAGGCCCCAACTCCGGTCTCCCTGCACCCCCACCCCCCAGCCACCAGGGGCAGCCTCCACCAGGCCCCCACTCATGTCCCCTATTACCCCACACCCCCCAGCAGTGCAGGGGCAGCCTCCACCAGGCCCCCACTCATGTCTACCACCACCCCCACCCTCCAGCCACCAGGGGCAGCTTCCACCAGGCCCCCACTCATGTCTGCTATTACCCCCACCCACCAGCAGTGCAGGGGCAGCCTCCACCAGGCCCCCACTCATGTCTACCACCACCCCCACCCCCAGCCACCAGGGGCAGCCTCCACCAGGCCCCCACTCATGTCCCCTATTACCCCCACCCACCCAGCAGTGCAGGGGCAGCCTCCACCAGGCCCCGACCCATGTCTCCCACCACCCCCACCCCCCAGCCACCAGGGGCAGCCTCCACCAGGCCCCCACTCATGTCTCCCACCACCCCCACACCCCAGCAGTGCAGGGGCAGCCTCCACCAGGGCCCCACCCATGTCTCCCTGCACCCCTTACCCCCAGCAGTCAGGGGCACCCTCCACCAGGCTCCCATTCCTGTCTCCCAGCACCCCCACCCCCCAGCAGTCAGGGGCACCCTCCACCAGGCCCCCACTCCTGTCTCCCTGCACCCCCACCCCCCACCAGTGCAGGGACAGCCTCCACCAGGCCCCCACTCATGTCCCCTATTACCCCCACCCCCCAGCAGTGCAGGGGCAGCCTCCACCAGGCCCCCACCCATGTCAACCCACCACCCCCACCCCCCAGCCACCAGGGGCAGCCTCCACCAGGCCCCCACTCATGTCTCCCACCACCCCCACCCCCCAGCCACCAGGCCCCCACTCATGTCCCCTATTACCCCCACCCCCCAGCAGTGCAGGGGCAGATTCCACCAGGCCCCCACTCATGTCTACCACCACCCCCACCCCCCAGCCACCGGGGGCAGCCTCCAACAGGCCCCCACTCATGTCTCCTATTACCCCCACCCACCAGCAGTGCAGGGGCAGCTTCCACCAGGCCCCCACTCATGTCTACCACCACCCCCACCCCCCATGCCCCAGGGGCAGCCTCCACCAGGCCCCACTCATGTCCCCTATTAGCCCCACCCACCCAGCAGTGCAGGGGCAGCCTCCACCAGGCCCCCACCCATGTCTCCCACCACCCCCACCCCCCAGCCACCAGGGGCAGCCTCCACCAGGCCCCCACTCATGTCTCCCATCACCCCCACCCCCCAGCAGTGCAGGGGCAGCCTCCACCAGGGCCCCACCCATGTCTACCACCACCCCCACCTCCCAGCAGTGCAGGGGCAGCCTCCACCAGGCCCCCACTCATGTCTCCCATCACCCCCACCCCCCAGCAGTGCAGGGGCAGCCTCCACCAGGCCCCCACTCATGTCTACCACCAACCCCACCCCCCAGCAGTGCAGGGGCAGCCTCCACCAGGCCCCAACTCCGGTCTCCCTGCACCCCCACCCCCCAGCCACCAGGGGCAGCCTCCACCAGGCCCCCACTCATGTCCCCTATTACCCCACACCCCCCAGCAGTGCAGGGGCAGCCTCCACCAGGCCCCCACTCATGTCTACCACCACCCCCACCCTCCAGCCACCAGGGGCAGCTTCCACCAGGCCCCCACTCATGTCTGCTATTACCCCCACCCACCAGCAGTGCAGGGGCAGCCTCCACCAGGCCCCCACTCATGTCTACCACCACCCCCACCCCCCAGCCACCAGGGGCAGCCTCCACCAGGCCCCCACTCATGTCCCCTATTACCCCCACCCACCCAGCAGTGCAGGGGCAGCCTCCACCAGGCCCCGACCCATGTCTCCCACCACCCCCACCCCCCAGCCACCAGGGGCAGCCTCCACCAGGCCCCCACTCATGTCTCCCACCACCCCCACACCCCAGCAGTGCAGGGGCAGCCTCCACCAGGGCCCCACCCATGTCTCCCTGCACCCCTTACCCCCAGCAGTCAGGGGCACCCTCCACCAGGCTCCCATTCCTGTCTCCCAGCACCCCCACCCCCCAGCAGTCAGGGGCACCCTCCACCAGGCCCCCACTCCTGTCTCCCTGCACCCCCACCCCCCACCAGTGCAGGGACAGCCTCCACCAGGCCCCCACTCATGTCCCCTATTACCCCCACCCCCCAGCAGTGCAGGGGCAGCCTCCACCAGGCCCCCACCCATGTCAACCCACCACCCCCACCCCCCAGCCACCAGGGGCAGCCTCCACCAGGCCCCCACTCGTGTCTCCCACCACCCCCACCCCCCAGCAGTGCAGGGGCAGCCTCCACCAGGCCCCCACTCATGTCTCCCATCACCCCCACCCCCCAGCAGTGCAGGGGCTGCCTCCACCAGGCCCCACTCCTGTCACCCTGCACCCCTTACCCCCCAGCAGTCAGGGGCACCCTCCACCAGGCTCCCACTCCTGTCTCCCAGCACCCCCACCCCCCAGTAGTCAGGGGCACCCTCCACCAGGCTCCCACTCCTGTCTCCCAGCACCCCCAGCCACCAGCGGCAGCCTCCACCAGGCCCCCACTCATGTCCCCTATTACCCCCACCCCCAGCAGTGCAGGGGCAGCCTCCACCAGGCCCCCACTCATGTCTACCACCAACCCCACCCCCCAGCCACCAGGGGCAGCCTCCACCAGGCCCCCACTCATGTCCCCTATTACCCCCACCCTCCATCAGTGCAGGGGCAGCCTCCACCAGGCCCCCACCCATGTCTCCCACCACCCCCACCCCCCAGCCACCAGGGGCAGCCTCCACCAGGCCCCCACTCATGTCTCCCTGCACCCCCACCCCCCAGCAGTGCTGGGGCAGCCTCCACCAGGCCCCCACTCATGTCTCCCATCACCCCCACTCCCCATCAGTGCAGGGGCAGCCTCCACCAGGCCCCCACTCATGTCTACCACCACCCCCAACCCCCAGCAGTGCACGGGCAGCCTCCACCAGGCCCCCACTCCTGCCTCCCTGCACCCCCACCCCCAGCAGTCAGGGGTACCCTCCACCAGGCCCCCACTCCTGTCTCCCTGCACCCCTTACCCCCCAGCAGTCAGGGGCACCCTCCACCAGGCTCCCACTCCTGTCTCCCAGCACCCCACCCCCCAGCAGTCAGGGGCAGCCTCCACCAGGCCCCCACTCATGTCTACCACCACCCCCACCCACAGCCACCAGGGGCAGCCTCCACCAGGCCCCCACCCATGTTTCCCACCACCCCCACCCCCCAGCAGTCAGGGGCACCCTCCACCAGGCCCCCACCCATGTCTCCCACCACCCCCATCACCCAGCCACCAGGGGCAGCCTCCACCAGGCTCCCACTCATGTCTCCCACCTCCCCCACCCCCAGCAGTGCAGGGGCAGCCTCCACCAGGTCCCCACCCATGTCTACCACCACCCCCACCCCCCAGTTGTGCAGGGGCAGCCTCCACCAGGCCCCCACTCATGTCTCCCATCACCCCCATCCCCCAGCAGTGCTGGGGCAGCCTCCACCAGGCCCCCACCCATGTCAACCCACCACCCCCACCCCCCAGCCACCAGGGGCAGCCTCCACCAGGCCCCCACTCATGTCTCCCACCACCCCCACCCCCCAGCAGTGCAGGGGCAGCCTCCACCAGGCCCCCACTCATGTCTCCCATCACCCCCACCCCCCAGCAGTGCAGGGGCAGCCTCCACCAGGCCCCACTCCTGTCACCCTGCACCCCTTACCCCCCAGCAGTCAGGGGCACCCTCCACCAGGCTCCCACTCCTGTCTCCCAGCACCCCCACCCCCCAGTAGTCAGGGGCACCCTCCACCAGGCTCCCACTCCTGTCTCCCAGCACCCCCAGCCACCAGCGGCAGCCTCCACCAGGCCCCCACTCATGTCCCCTATTACCCCCACCCCCAGCAGTGCAGGGGCAGCCTCCACCAGGCCCCCACTCATGTCTACCACCAACCCCACCCCCCAGCCACCAGGGGCAGCCTCCACCAGGCCCCCACTCATGTCCCCTATTACCCCCACCCTCCATCAGTGCAGGGGCAGCCTCCACCAGGCCCCCACCCATGTCTCCCACCACCCCCACCCCCCAGCCACCAGGGGCAGCCTCCACCAGGCCCCCACTCATGTCTCCCTGCACCCCCACCCCCCAGCAGTGCTGGGGCAGCCTCCACCAGGCCCCCACTCATGTCTCCCATCACCCCCACTCCCCAGCAGTGGAGGGGCAGCCTCCACCAGGCCCCCACTCATGTCTACCACCACCCCCAACCCCCAGCAGTGCACGGGCAGCCTCCACCAGGCCCCCACTCCTGCCTCCCTGCACCCCCACCCCCAGCAGTCAGGGGTACCCTCCACCAGGCCCCCACTCCTGTCTCCCTGCACCCCTTACCCCCCAGCAGTCAGGGGCACCCTCCACCAGGCTCCCACTCCTGTCTCCCAGCACCCCACCCCCCAGCAGTCAGGGGCAGCCTCCACCAGGCCCCCACTCATGTCTACCACCACCCCCAACCCCCAGCAGTGCACGGGCAGCCTCCACCAGGCCCCCACTCCTGCCTCCCTGCACCCCCACCCCCAGCAGTCAGGGGTACCCTCCACCAGGCCCCCACTCCTGTCTCCCTGCACCCCTTACCCCCCAGCAGTCAGGGGCACCCTCCACCAGGCTCCCACTCCTGTCTCCCAGCACCCCCACCCCCCAGTAGTCAGGGGCACCCTCCACCAGGCTCCCACTCCTGTCTCCCAGCACCCCCAGCCACCAGCGGCAGCCTCCACCAGGCCCCCACTCATGTCCCCTATTACCCCCACCCCCAGCAGTGCAGGGGCAGCCTCCACCAGGCCCCCACTCATGTCTCCCACCACCCCCATCACCCAGCCACCAGGGGCAGCCTCCACCAGGCTCCCACTCATGTCTCCCACCTCCCCCACCCCCAGCAGTGCAGGGGCAGCCTCCACCAGGTCCCCACCCATGTCTACCACCACCCCCACCCCCCAGTTGTGCAGGGGCAGCCTCCACCAGGCCCCCACTCATGTCTCCCATCACCCCCATCCCCCAGCAGTGCTGGGGCAGCCTCCACCAGGCCCCCACCCATGTCAACCCACCACCCCCACCCCCCAGCCACCAGGGGCAGCCTCCACCAGGCCCCCACTCATGTCTCCCACCACCCCCACCCCCCAGCAGTGCAGGGGCAGCCTCCACCAGGCCCCCACTCATGTCTCCCATCACCCCCACCCCCCAGCAGTGCAGGGGCAGCCTCCACCAGGCCCCACTCCTGTCACCCTGCACCCCTTACCCCCCAGCAGTCAGGGGCACCCTCCACCAGGCTCCCACTCCTGTCTCCCAGCACCCCCACCCCCCAGTAGTCAGGGGCACCCTCCACCAGGCTCCCACTCCTGTCTCCCAGCACCCCCAGCCACCAGCGGCAGCCTCCACCAGGCCCCCACTCATGTCCCCTATTACCCCCACCCCCAGCAGTGCAGGGGCAGCCTCCACCAGGCCCCCACTCATGTCTACCACCAACCCCACCCCCCAGCCACCAGGGGCAGCCTCCACCAGGCCCCCACTCATGTCCCCTATTACCCCCACCCTCCATCAGTGCAGGGGCAGCCTCCACCAGGCCCCCACCCATGTCTCCCACCACCCCCACCCCCCAGCCACCAGGGGCAGCCTCCACCAGGCCCCCACTCATGTCTCCCTGCACCCCCACCCCCCAGCAGTGCTGGGGCAGCCTCCACCAGGCCCCCACTCATGTCTCCCATCACCCCCACTCCCCAGCAGTGGAGGGGCAGCCTCCACCAGGCCCCCACTCATGTCTACCACCACCCCCAACCCCCAGCAGTGCACGGGCAGCCTCCACCAGGCCCCCACTCCTGCCTCCCTGCACCCCCACCCCCAGCAGTCAGGGGTACCCTCCACCAGGCCCCCACTCCTGTCTCCCTGCACCCCTTACCCCCCAGCAGTCAGGGGCACCCTCCACCAGGCTCCCACTCCTGTCTCCCAGCACCCCACCCCCCAGCAGTCAGGGGCAGCCTCCACCAGGCCCCCACTCATGTCTACCACCACCCCCACCCACAGCCACCAGGGGCAGCCTCCACCAGGCCCCCACCCATGTTTCCCACCACCCCCACCCCCCAGCAGTCAGGGGCACCCTCCACCAGGCCCCCACCCATGTCTCCCACCACCCCCATCACCCAGCCACCAGGGGCAGCCTCCACCAGGCTCCCACTCATGTCTCCCACCTCCCCCACCCCCAGCAGTGCAGGGGCAGCCTCCACCAGGTCCCCACCCATGTCTACCACCACCCCCACCCCCCAGTTGTGCAGGGGCAGCCTCCACCAGGCCCCCACTCATGTCTCCCATCACCCCCATCCCCCAGCAGTGCTGGGGCAGCCTCCACCAGGCCCCCACTCATGTCTACCACCACCCCCACCCCCCAGCAGTGCAGGGGCAGCCTCCACCAGGCCCCCACTCATGTCTACCACACCCCCAGCCCCCAGCAGTGCAGGGGCAGCCTCCACCAGGCCCCAACTCCTGTCTCCCTGCACCCCACCCCCCAGCCACCAGGGGCAGCCTCCACCAGGCCCCCACTCATGTCCCCTATTACCCCCACATCCCAGCAGTACTGGGGCAGCCTCCACCAGGCCCCGACCCATGTCTCCCACCACCCCCACCCCCAGCCACCAGGGGCAGCCTCCACCAGGTCCCCACTCATGTCTCCCACCACCCCCACCCCCAGCAATGCAGGGGCAGCCTCCACCAGGGCCCCACCCATGTCTACCACCACCCCCACCCCCCAGCAGTGCAGGGTCAGCCTCCAGCAGGCCCCCACTCATGTCTCCCATCACCCCCAACCCCCAGCAGTGCAGGGGCAGCCTCCACCAGGCCCCAACTCCTGTCTCCCTGCACCCCCACCCCCAGCAGTCAGGGGCACCCTCGACCAGGCCCCCACTCCTGTCTCCCTGCACCCCTTACCCCCTAGCAGTCAGGGGCACCCCCCACCAGGCTCCCACTCCTGTCTCCCTGCACCCCCACCCCCAGCAGTCAGGGGCACCCTCCACCAGGCCCCCACTCCTGTCTCCCTTCACTCCCACCCCCCAGCAGTGCAGGGGCAGCCTCCACCAGGCCCCACTCATGTCCCCTATTACCCCCACCCCCCAGCAGTGCAGGAGCAGCCTCCAACAGGCCCCCACTCATGTCTACCACCACCCCCACCCTCAGCCACCAGGGGCAGCCTCCACCAGGCCCCCACTCATGTCCCCTATTACCCCCACCCCCCAGTAGTGCATGGACAGCCTCCACCAGGCCCCCACCCATGTCTCCCACCACCCCCACCCCCCAGCCACCAGGGGCAGCCTCCACCAGCCCCCCACTCATGTCTCCCATCACCCCCACCCCCCAGCAGTGCAGGGGCAGCCTCCACCAGGGCCCCACCCATATCTACCACCACCCCACCCCCCAGCAGTGCAGGGGCAGCCTCCACCAGGCCCCCACTCATGTCTCCCATCACCCCCACCCCCCAGCAGTGCAGGGGCAGCCTCCACCAGGCCCCCACTCATGTCTACCACCAACCCCACCCCCCGGCAGTGCAGCGGAAGCCTCCAATAGGCCCCCACTCCTGTCTCCCTGCACCCCCACCCCCCAGCAGTCAGGGGCACCCTCCACCAGGCCCCCACTCCTGTCTCCCTGCACCCCTTACCGCCCAGCAGTCAGGGGCACCCTCCACCAGGCTCCCACTCCTGTCTCCCAGCACCCCCACCCCCCCAGCAGTCAGGGGCACCCTCCACCAGGCCCCCACTCCTGTCCCCCTGCACCCCCACCCCCCAGCAGTGCAAGGGCAGCCTCCACCAGGCCCCCACTCATGTCCTCTATTACCCCCACCCCCCCAGCAGTGCAGGGGCAGCCTCCACCAGGCCCCCACTCATGTCTACCACCACCCCCACCCCCCAGCCACCAGGGGCAGCCTCCACCAGGCCCCCACTCATGTCCCCTATTACCCCCACCCCCCAGCAGTGCAGGGGCAGCCTCCACCAGGCCCCCACTCATGTCAAACTCATGTTCCCCTGCACCCCCACCCCCCAGCACTGTGGGGCACCTGCCAGCAGGCCCCCACTCATGTCCAACTCATGTTCCCCTGCACCCCCACCCCCCAGCACTGTGGGGCACCTGCCAGCAGGCCCCCACTCATGTCCAACTCATGTTCCCCTGCACCCCCACCCCCCAGCACTGTGGGGCACCTGCCAGCAGGCCCCCACTCATGTCCAACTCATGTTCCCCTGCACCCCCACCCCCCAGCACTGTGGGGCACCTGCCAGCAGGCCTCCACTCATGTCCAACTCATGTTCCCCTGCACCCCCACCCCCCAGCACTGTGGGGCACCTGCCAGCAGGCCCCCACTCATGTCCAACTCATGTTCCCCTGCACCCCCACCCCCCAGCACTGTGGGGCACCTGCCAGCTGGCCCTTACTCATGTCCAACTCATGTTCCCCTGCACCCCCACCCCCCCAGCACTGTGGAGCACCTGCCAGCAGGCCTCCACTCATGTCCAACTCATGTTCCCCTGCACCCCCAGCCCCCAGCACTGTGGGGCACCTGCCAGCAGGCCCCCACTCATGTCCAACTCATGTTCCCCTGCACCCCCACCCCCTTGCACTGTGGGGCACCTGCCAGCAGGCCCCCACTCATGTCCAACGCAGGTGCCCCACTCATGTCCAACTCATGTTCCCCAGCCAACATGTCATCACAATCTAGATCCCTGGTCCCTATGGTCAGCCTCCAAATGCAAAACACCCACCCGAGTATTGCATCCACCCACTCAGAAATGGCAATAACATGATAGAACAGCAATTGCAAGTTTGGAAACAAACACATGTCCCTCACATACACCCAATGGGTGCCAGTGAATCTGAAAACCCATATCATGATATGCATGAAACCAATGAGATGATACCACACATTGAAGTTTGATAAAAAAAATATGTATTAAAGGAAACATGAATTGAATCAAAAATAAACTAACAGAAATGGGAATGTAAAAAAAGTAAAAAGAAGCATGTCCGTGAAAAAATGCAAAACCAAAAATCAGAATCCAAAGGAATGGCGTCCAAAATCACAGTCCACAAAAGAAAATCCAATGGTAAATTATACTTGAAAGCCATTGCTCCATGGGTAAATTGTAAAAAGAAAAGAAAATCCAACAGTGAACTATGTACAGGTGAACAAGCCAGAGTCCATGATCCCAACAAAATAAATGAAACCTATCTAACAACACTACCTAATAAAAAATAACTATATACCAAAATGTGGCCCATTGTCCAAAAGGTCCAAAGAAAATGCAAAAACAAAGGAAGCCTAACACTAACTACATAGGGCAGCGGGCTAGTCCAATGGCTCACTGGATGTTGTCATGGGCCAGGGCATCATCGAACTCCTGTTCAATGGCTTGGAGGCGGGCATGTTCCCTGGCCCCGAGGTCTCGCAGGGACAAAGCAGTGACCAGCTCCAACTCCCTGCGAAGACCCTCGAGGCACTCAGCCCGCCTCAGCGCCCTCCGCATGGAGTTCTCCGCCCTGACCACTGTGAGCCCTTCCTCCTCTGCCCACTGCCGCTCCGCACCTATCTGCTGGCCCAACCGCTCCCACACGGAAGCCACTCCCATTCCAGGGTTCTCCTGCCCTCCGGCCGATGCCTGCACCCCTGATGTTGATGGCCCCGAGCCATGATGCCTCCCACGTCGAGCCTGCCGCTGCCTCTGACACAACTGCCTGTGCCAGCACGACGGCATCCAGGCTGATGGAATCCACCGACGCCGTCGTGCACGTGCCCTGCCCGATGATGCCGTCACATCCTCCATCTGCTGGGGTCCAGTTGCTGGTGTGTCCACCCCTGCTGGACCTCCGACTCCCGACTGTGGCAGGGATGGGATCCCAACCGAGCCGGCTGCATTGGTCGGGGCAGGTCCACAGGGGGCCCTGGTCGCATCTGGGCCCGGAAGACGGCATGGAGAACGACTGGTGCATAGTCTTCACAGAGGAGGAGAGGGTCGCCAGTTTGGCCGTCACATGTAGGAAACCCCCGACCATGGCCGATCCCAACTGGGCCACGTCGGCACGGTGCTCTCTGTGATGACGTGCATGCTCCTCCCGGGAAGCACGCACCTCATCACGAATTGCACCTGTGCGCAACGCAACACCAATCAGGACCTTCTCCATACGGCCAGGGGTCCCCTCGTCCGCAGGTGGACGGGAGTCAGATGACATGGACATCCCCCCTACCTGCGGACGGGCCTGGGATGGGGCATCCCTGCTGGTGCATGGTGGTGCAGTCACAGTGTCAGGGACAGTGACATGCACAGGCCCCTCCACAGCAACCTGTGCTGCCTCCTGCCCCTGCCCCTGGAGTGCAACACTTGCACCAGCAGGGATGCCCCCACCAGGCCCCATGTGCGCCTCAGTAGCGGCCTCCTCCTCCTCTGTGGAAACCACCAACCTGGATGGCTCCACCCCGTCTTCCGCCGTTGCAAGCCCCTGTGGGGGCTCACCCACCCTTTCCACTGCAGCCGTGGGGGCATCCCCGCCGCTTTGCTCCAAAGAGCCGTCTCCGCCCTCTTCTTCACGTGGCGCTGTGTAGAGGGAGACATAGAACACAAGCATCAGGGTACTGTACAATGGTCCCCTAGACAGGAAGCAATAGCAGATGAGTGGCACTTTCAAAGATCACTTCCATCATGTCCCTCCACAACACATGGCTCAGTGCAGGTAAAACACATGCGGTAATTAGCATACATGTCCAATGGACACTTGAAACATACACTGTTGTTTTGGAACTCACATGCATCATGGGCCATGCCTATCACATGCACACACTTCACCCTAGTTTCATCCATCTGGCCTCGTACACCACAGACACAGTGGATACAAGGATGACTAGGCTGCATCAGTGAACCTGAACATGGCGACAGACATGTGTCAGGCATCCCTGGCATTCACAAGTCACAGACACGCAGGTCAGACACACAGACATGGACAGCATACATGTACATGGCATCAGCACCCATCCCTCACCCATATCCAGGAACAGAGACTGGCATGCTTTCATGTGGCCATTCCGCATAGGGCAACCCATGTTGCATTTGAACACATGCACCAACCGTGTGGTTCACACATTACTGGTCTCACATGCATGGCGTCCCTGCACACACACATGCATACATGGCCTATGTAACACATACAGGCAAGTATCAGACAACCAGCACACTGCGACATGCCCTATCTCACACAGCAATGCTTGGCCACTTACCGCTCAACTCCAGATGGGTCTGCCTCTCAAGGATCTGGGCGTGGACCGCTGGGCCTACGCGTTCCAGGACCCTCATCTGGATGGTACTCATGCGGCCCCCCTCCACGAGGCGCCGGGCCTTCAAGAGGGTCCTGGACCTGCAGTCATCCCAGCGCTTCTTGACATGTTGGTAGTCGCGGACTGCCACCCCCTCCGCGTTGATGGCAGTCATGATGTCCGTCCAGATCTGAGTCTGTCCTTCCTTGTTGGCGCGCTTACTTCCGAAGAGGGCATCATACTGCCCAAGGACTTGCTCCACCAGGACACCAACTTTGGTGGCAGTGAAGCTGGTGCCCCTCTGCCTCTCTGGCCGGGGGTTGCCAGTGGTGCCAGATGTTGCAGTGCCCGACATGGCAACCCCAGAGGCAGGAGTGGGTGGGCAACTGGGTCCTGGGGCTGGGATGTGGAGCGATGGTATCCCAGTCGGGAGTCTTCTGTTCCAGCAGGGGTGGACACAGCAAAATGACCCCTGCAGATGGTTGATGTGCAGGCACCAAATGGCAGTGCACGGTGGCAGCAGGCAGGCAGGCGGCAGCAGATGGCTCGTGGGAGGCTGCTCGGGGCTCTGGGGGGGCAGTAATTCGGCCTTTTGGGCAGGAGCGTGGTCTTCTGTGTGCTTACACGTGGCCAGGTTGATACGGAGTGATTTGGCGCGTGAAAATCCTGCACGTCTGTGTGTAAATCGAGGAAAGGCCCTTAGCGCGTATGCACGTCAGCACGCATATGCAATTTCATTGGACCAAAGGACCTTAGCGCGTGAGCCCGTCTGTGACGTGAGGCGCACAGGTGTTTCCTTCATTACACGTGATGACAGAGCACACGTGGATTTCCACCAATCGCGTGTGGAACTTCCTGCGCACCCCAGAAATACACATACCCAGGCCAATCGCGTGTATGCTCACTTCACTCTGATTACACGCGATGACACTCGGACGTGCAGTTTTACCACGTGTGCTCGCATATGCGATTTCATTGGCCCAAAGGCCACCATGCGCAGCTGTGACGTCACGCGCATGGCCGTAGAGTATGACGCGTGTAAAAATGAAGAGATACACGTCTGAGTGTCAAAGCGCGTAATTGGTGGAAATGGCCTCATCGCGTATGCGCGTCTGTGACGTGTGTATATAAGGTACGTGTAGAATGCCATTTCCTTGTACGTGCTTTTCGTGGAGAGCGATTGGGTGAAATCTGTACTTCTTGTCAGTTCACACGCGATTTACTTCACGGTGTTTCCAGTTCGTACTCCCTGTTACCTCTGACAGCTTTTTCTCTTTTCCTCTTTTTCCTTTGCCTGTTTCCTCAAACAGCGTTCCCTACTTCTGTTGTCCTGTCTCCTCAGACAGCGTACAATTCTTCTTTTGGCGGGGGTGTTGCCAATGCACACACGCGCATATTTTTCACGCTTTTGTTCCTGGCAGACGGTGAGTCGCGCACGTATTTAACATCTGTGCTTGCCCCGTGTGTCGCGTACCCCTTCAGAGGTCATTCTAGGCTGCGTGTGACACGCATACGTTCTTTCTTGTGTTCCTGGGTGCCACAGCGTAGTGCAGGTTTATTTTTCCACGCACGTGGTCTAGGAGGGGTTGCGTGCACCTTACTTCGCTTTTTTGGGGTGCCTGTGCGTTGCATGACCCGTCATCTTTCCCCAGGGGTGACATACAGCCTTGCTAGAGCACTAGGGTACGATTACCATCTGGTACCTAACCCCATTGACCCCCAATTGCCCAGGACAATAGTTCACATCGACTCCCATACGCACAATAACATCAGTGCCATGTCTGGGAGGCGACCAAGCCATAAGGGTGGCAAAGGTGGCCGAGCCCCAAGTGGTGGCCGTGGTGGATCCAGTAGGGGACGTGGCCGTGACTTGCAGGGTGCCCCTAGCCCCCCATGTGTGGAGGAGCAGTCAGGGACACCCATGCCCCCCGCCCATGGTTGAGGTTACCGTGGCTGACACCATCCATGCTCAGCCCTTGTTGGACCAGCCAACTGTGGAACCAGACCTGGCACAGGGTAACTCCATGGCTGACTTGCAGGTTGGCAGGTCTAGGTCACGTGCGCTGGTGAACGTTGGTGTCATCAGGCCACGTGGATCAGGGGCAGCTAGGTCATCTGCTGCCCCGCCTAGGCAGGCTGGGGAGGCTGCAGGGGCAGCTCGGCTCCATCCACCCCACCTCTCACACACCCATCCAGGACAGTGTCGGTCCAAGTCCATCATGCTGACATTCCCCCTGACACCATCACACTTGAGATAATGCCTGCACCAACTCCTATGCTGAGTGTGCAATCCCACGCTCCTGCCCCTAGTGTCCAGAGCGGCGTAGAACACTCAGGATCCCCACCACCTTCCAAGCGGAAGAGGAAGAGTGCTCGTCCAGTAGAGGCTGATGCCCCAGACACGGCTACATAGTCCGGCCCGTCAAGGAAGCCCAGCTTCAATGAGGCCGAACTGAATGCACTTGTAGAGTATGTGTCCGCACATGACCGCGAAATGGTGATTGTTGCAGGATCCAAGACCACACCTGCACAACGTCAGGCACACTGGCAGACCATTGCGGACATCATAAGTGCCCTTGGAATCGTGAGGCGCACAGCTAATGAATGCTACAAGCGCTGGAATGACCTGAAGCGCAGGGCAAAGAATAAGCTGGCCTCAAGTCATGCCGCAACTCTAGTGACTGGAGGTGGGTCTCCAGCAGACGACATAGAACTCACTCCACATGAGCAGGTTGCTGGGACCTACGTCACGGAGGAACAGATCCAAGGCGTGGGAGAACTGGCAGATTACGAGGCATTGTCCGGTGAGTGCACATGCATGTGTGTGTCATCCATGTGCATGGTGTGTGTGGGAGGGCTTCTGTTTGGGTGCCAGGGGAGGGTGTGTGTGCCTGAGTGGTTTGGCTCACCCATGTGACTCTTCCTATACATTCTTGGCAACAGCATTTGGGTATAGCAGCATCCCTTCGGCCAACATTAGACATCCAGCCCAACACCACGCCAGTTGCCCTTGGAGTGTCATCTTGCCACAATACTGTTTCTTATTTACCTCTGTTTATTCAGGCAGATTTTTTGCATAACACCACTTTTACTCGGGATTTCTCAGTCCTATTGTCACATGTCTGACATGGCTATGGTACAGTGTACTGGCTCAGTTTCGTGGACATGATTAGTTTGGACATGTCCCTATGCTATAGGACCATTTTTGACTGGCAGCTGCAGGTTAAACATTTGAACCATTACAATGAAAATAATCAATTATATGAACAAACTGGACTGAATGAACAATTGGTGACCTCCTCTCCCTCTTCACTTCATGGCTAGGGTACATGCCATCTGTGTGATGGCATGTGTATTTGACCTGCCAATCACTGGCCAATGTGTGATGCCACTGCTAGGCAGCATGCAGCAAATGTGTTCATCTTCCATCTTGGTGTCATCAATGTGTGCCATCTGCCTCCCCATCACACGCAGTGACGGTGCATGCATGGGAGTGTTTTAGTCATGTGGGACATGTGTCAATCAAGTACTGTTTCTGTAGCCTCTCAGCCCTAATTGTGTGCCATAGAGCTAATGCCTGTTTCCATTTGTTTTCTTTTATGTCTTTGCAGGGGAAGACGCACTTGATACTGCTGGGGTTGTGGAGATGGTGCAGACCCAGGAGGGGTCTGAGGGCCGACCGACCACCAGTGAGGGACGTGGTGTGGTGGTGGGTGGGAACCCACAACTGCTGCAGGTCCTGCTTTCAAGGGGTGTCTCTGGCTGCACTTCCCCCGAGCTGTACTCAGGTGTCGATTCGGATGATGAGACCTACGTGCCGTCGCAGGTGAGTGTTCCTGGGAGGGATTCTGTTCTGTCCGACCCACCTGCCCAGGGTTAGAACCCTCAATGGGGATGTCAGTGTTGGCAGGTACGCCTTTGGTGGTTACGGATGCAGGGTCACACTCCGTGACATCTGATCCTGTTCCTGGGCCAGCAGATCAGAGGGGGAATGCAGTCCTGCAGCCTCAGGCAGTGCCGGCACAGCAAGGCACAGTTGGCCTTGCCCCAGACAGGTGTGGTGCCCGCCGACGTGGTGGCCATACGCCACCTGGCAATACTGCATGGGAGCAATCCATTTACGGTATGGCAACCCAACAGGCAGCATCATCAGAGATGATGGCTCATGCCATGGATAGGGTGGCCACTTCCATTGTCCCCCCCGAAAGGCTGATGGAGGGACTACAGCAGGCAACTGACTCCATCTGCCAGTCACACAGGGAGGACATGTTGGCGTCCGACAGGGACAGGCGGGCGGCACTGGCGACTCTGCGGGAAGCCATTTCCATAGAGTCCCAGGGCCACAGGGAAGCCCTGAGGCTGGAACTCCTTCACCTCAGGACGACTCTTGTTGAGCTTGAGGCTTCAACAAACCGAAGGACAGAACAGCAGCTGGAGCGTCTCACCCGTACGCTCTCAGCTGAGATGCAGGCAACTAGTGCGGAGGTCCGGGCATCCCGTGAGTTGTTGCATGGGGACCTCCGCACACTTATCCTCCAGAACGAGACCTACCACACCTGCATGCTTGCAGCCAAGGAGGAACAGACTAGGGCTTTGCGTGGGCTGCCTCCCATAGTGCCACCACCTCCTGATGCTGCTGCAGAGGGTGAGGATAGCGACAGCAGTGATACTCCCACAATAGGGTAGCCATCTAGGCCATGAGCCCATGGAGGTGTTTTTTTTCGCAAGATCCACACAGGTGGGTTTTGGTGTGCACCCTGTCCTCGGACCTCCTGGGTGGCCTCCCCCACCCCCCCCGGGCCCTTTAATGGCCATTTTTTTTTTTTTTTGGACAGTGTGTTGCCTTGTGTGGCTCCTCTGGGCATGCGCTGCATGGTGGCTGGGCACATGCAGGCTTGTCATGGATTTGGTTCAGATGCTTGGGTTTTTGTCACACACACCCCTCCTGCTTCCCGTTTCCATGGGCTTGCAAAGGGTGTGCCCAAGTGACATTGACGTACATGGTGACATTGGACTCCCATGAGCTGTGTGGGCAGTCTGTAGTCCATACTGTGTATACAAACATAGTGCATATTGTTGTTGTATTGTACACTGCGTGGTGTATTGATATGTGCCTCTGCATCCATCTCATCCTCCATATTTGCAGGTCCATTCCTCATGCGGTCCACCTTGGAACTGGAGTCCATGTTGTAAGCAGTGCACCTACACTCTTGCGTGGCGCTAACACTGTATACTTGGAAGTGTTCGGAGGGCTGTCAACATCAGGTGGTGAGGCTAGTTAATTTTTAAGTCTGTAATGTCATGTTTAAGGTAGGTAGGAGGTTGTGTAGGTGATTGGTATTCTTGGTAAGTATTTGGTAATGTCGGTTGTAGGTCCTGCATTTCATGTGTGGACATGTTTCCATTAGGGACACTGTAGCTGCTGACACTTGGGGTATGTTGTGGGGATTCATTTCTTTCCTCTCACATTGGATGACATGCCATGGTGTGTTGTGTGGCCGTGCCGGGGAGGGGGTGGGTGACATGGCACTGTTTTCATGTAGTATTTTGCAAGTGGGTATTCATTTCTGCAGCATGGAAGTGTCTTTTCATGACACTGCATTGGTGGTGTTTGTGTAGGTAGGGATGCACACATTGTGACACTTCCACATGAACAATCTCAGGCTGCTATGGTTCTGACAGTTGACAGTCTCTTTGTTCGTCTTAATTGTCAGATCGAGTCATCATTGCTTATCAGATGGTATGTGCCAGGCCTGTGTGCACTCCACTGGGGTGTGATTTCTATGTGAAGTAATTAGCCACCAGCTGCGTACAGGCTGCCTCACCCCGTGCCCTCTCCCCTCCCATGCGCAGCGGCCGTGCATGTGGTTGGGGATGTGGGGGCACCACCATGTCCACAGCCAGGCCCCGGCATGTTGCAACATTGTGCAGGACACATGCTGCCACTATGATCCTGCACACTACTGGGGGCGCATATAACAGCTGCCCGCCAGAACGGTCAAGGGAGCGAAAGCGTGACTTGAGCACTCTGAATGTGCGCTCCACTATTCCCCGGGTTGCAATATGGGCTGTGTTGTATCTTACCTCTGGAGGCGTGATGGGGTTCCGAATTGGCGTCATCATGTGGGTGCTCAGAGGGTAGGCACTGTCCCCTGGTGAGGAGGTGATGGGTATCATTAGTGGGGTAGTGACATAACTCTGCATCTGACATGCATGCATGTGCAGTGGCATTCAAACTCACCAAGCAGCAATGTATCGCCATGCCGCCCAGCTTCTAGGTCCCGGCTTAGGGTAGATATTCAGTAAATCGTGGGTGGACCCTGGATAGTTGGCATATACTGAGGTGATGGTTCCCTTAGCATTACATACTACCTGCACGTTGATGAAATGCCAGTGCTTGCAGTTCCTATAGATGTGCTCAGATGCCCTGGGGGGACGTAGTGCCACATGGGTGCAGTCAATGGCACCTAGCACTTTTGGGAATTGTGCCACACCGTAGAAATCGAGGGTGGCAGCCTGCCTTTCTGCAGGTGTCCTGGGCAGGTATATGTGCCTACGGACTGATGGGCGTGCAGTGATGATGTTCAAGACCTGGTGTAGGCAGCGTGACTGCGTGGCCTGTGACACCCCACCCACTATGGCACTTGTCTGCTGAAATGATCCTGTGGCCAAGAAGTGCAGTACATTGAGGACCTTCTCCAGGGGGCTGAGTGCTTGGGAGCACAGGGTGGGTGATGTGAGGTCATCCTCCCACTCACTGACCAGGTCCAGTATTATGTGTGGGGGAAACCTGTACCTCCCATACACCTGGTCATCAGGCATCCCAAAAAGGCTGGTTCTGCGAGTGAAAATTCGGGCCCTCACTATCCTCCTCCTCCTCTTTTGGTAACCCATGGCCACTGCTGCTAGGAATAGTATATTCATCCTGGCATATGAACTTGTTTGTTGTTTGCGCGCACTTTTATGCTGCGCGGGTCGATGTACGCCTGCTTCATGCTGGCGTACATGTCTTAGGATTGGACCATTAATTTTTCGGCACGTCGTAGGCAAACGTGTGAATCTTCCCGCCCACCCCAGGAATACACGTAGCATGCTCTCACAGGCACAGTCGCGGGTAAATATTCCCGCCCACCCCTGGAATACATGTACCCCACTCTCACAGCCCCAATCGCGTGTGGAAGTTCATGCGCACCCTGAAGTACACGTATCCAGACCAATCGCGTGTGGGACTTCCCGCGCACCCCGAAGTACACATACCCAGGCAAATCACACGGCTGGGGGTGGGGGTGCAGGGGGACATGAGTGGGGGCCTGGTGGAGGCTGCCACTGTACTGCTGGGGGGTGGAGGTGCTTGGGGACATGAGTGGGGGCCTGGTGGAGGCTGCCCCTGGTGGCTGGGGGGTGGGGGTGGTGGTCGACATGGGTGGGGGCCTGGTGGAGGCTGCCCCTGCACTGCTGGGGGTGGGGGTAATAGGGGACATGAGTGGGGGCCTGGTGGAGGCTGCCCCTGGTGGCTGGGGGTGGGGGTGATGGGAGACATGAGTGGGGGCCTGGTGGAGGCTGCCCCTGCACTGCTGGGGGGTGGGGGTGGTGGTAGACATGGGTGGGGGCCTGGTGGAGGCTGCCCCTGCACTGCTGGGGGGTGGGGTGCATGGGGACATGAGTGGGGGCCTGGTGGAGGCTGCCCCTGCACTGCTGGGGGGTGTGAGTGATAGGGGACATGGGTGGGGGTGTGGTGGAGTCTGCCCCTGGTGGCTGGGGGGTGGGGGTGGTGGGAGACATGAGTGGGGACCTGGTGGAGGCTGCCCCTGGTGGCTGGGGGGTGGGGGTGGAGGGAGACATGAGTTGGACATGAGTGGGGGCCTGGTGGAGGCTGCCCCTGCACTGCTGGGGGGTGGGTGTGGTGGGAGACATGAGTGGAGGTCTGGGGGAGGCTGCCCCTGGTGGCTGGGGGGTGGGGGTGGTGGGAGACATGGGTGGGGGCCTGGTGGAGGCTGCCCCTGGTGGCTGGGGGGTGGGGGTGATGGGAGACATGAGTGGGGGCCTGGTGTAGGCTACCCCTGGTGGCTGGGTGGTGGGGGTGATGGGAGACATGAGTGGGGGCCTGGTGGAGGCTGCCCCTGCACTGCTGGGGGTGGGGGTGGTGGGAGACATGAGTGGGGGCCTGGTGGAGGCTGCCCCTGGTGACTGGGGGAGGTGATGGGAGACATGAGTGGGGGCCTGGTGAAGGCTGCCCCTGCACTGCTGGGGGGTGGGGGTGGTGGTAGACATGGGTGGGGGCCTGGTGGAGGCTACCCCTGCACTGCTGGGGTGTGGGGGTGCATGGGGACATGAGTGGGGGCCTGGTGGAGGCTGCCCCTGCACTGTGGGGGGGTATTACGGGACATGAGTGGGGGCCTGGTGGAGTCTGCCTCTGGTGGCTGGTAGGTTGGGGTGATGGGAGACATAAGTGGGGGCCTGGTGGAGGCTGCCCCTGCACTGCTGGGGGGTGGGGTGGTGGGAGACATGAGTGGGGGCCTGGTGGAGGCTGCCCCTGGTGGCTGGGGGGTGGGGGTGATGGGAGACATGAGTGGGGGCCTGGTGGAGGCTGCCCCTGCACTGCTGGGGGTGGGGGTGGTGGGAGGCATGAGTGGGGGCCTGGTGGAGGCTGCCCCTGGTGGCTGGGGGGTGGGGGTGATGGGAGACATGAGTGTGGGCCTGGTGGAGGCTGCCCCTGCACTGCTGGGGGGTGGGGGTGGTGGTAGACATGGGTCACTGCTGGGGGGTGGGGGTGCATGGGCACATGAGTGGGGCCTGGTGGAGGCTGCCCCTGCACTGCTGGGGGGTGGGGTAATAGGGGACATGAGTGGGGGCCTGGTGGAGGCTGCCCTTGGTGGCTGGGGGGTGAGGGTGGTGGTAGACATGGGTGGGCCCTGGTGGAGGCAGCCCCTGCACTGCTGGGTGGTGGGGGTGGTGGGAGACATGAGTGGGGGCCTGATGGAGGCTGCCCCTGGTGGCTGGGGGGTGGGGGTGGTGGGAGACATGAGTTGGACATGAGTGGGGGCCTGGTGGAGGCTGCCCCTGCACTGCTGGGGACTGGGGGTAATAGGGGACATGAGTGGGGGCCTGGTGGAGGCTGCCCCTGGTGGCTGGGGGTAGGGGTGGTGGTAGACATGGGTGGGGGCGTGGTGGAGGCTGCCCCTGCACTGCTGGGGGTGGGGGTGGTGGGAGACATGAGTGGGGGCCTGGTGGAGGCTGCTCCTGGTGGCTGGGGGGTGGGGGTGGTGGGAAACATGGGTGGAGGCCTGGTGGAGGCTGCCCCTGCACTGCTGGGGGTGGGGGTAATAGGGGACATGAGTGGGGGCCTGGTGGAGACTGCCCCTGGTGGCTTGGGCGTGGGGGTGATGGGAGACATGAGTGGGGGCCTGGTGAAGGCTGCCCCTGGTGGCTGGGGGGTGGGGGTGGTGGTAGACATGGGTGGGGGCCTGGTGGAGGCTACCCCTGCACTGCTGGGGGGTGGGGTGCATGGGGACATGAGTGGGGGCCTGGTGGAGGCTGCCCCGGCACTGTGGGGGGGTATTAGGGGACATGAGTGGGGGCCTGGTGGAGTCTGCCTCTGGTGGCTGGGGGGTTGTGTTGATGGGAGACATAAGTGGGGCCTGGAGGAGGCTGCCCCTGCACTGCTGGGGGGTGGGTTGGTGGGAGACATGAGTGGGGGCCTGGTGGAGGCTGCCCCTGGTGGCTGGGGGGTGGGGGTGATGGGAGACATGAGTGGGGGCCTGGTGGAGGCTGCCCCTGCACTGCTTGAGGGTGGGGGTGATGGGAGGCATGAGTGGGGGCCTGGTGGAGGCTACCCCTGGTGGCTGGGGGGTGGGGTGATGGGAGACATGAGTGGGGGCCTGGTGGAGGCTGCCCCTGCACTGCTGGGGGTGGGGGTGGTGGGAGACATGAGTGGGGGCCTGGTGGAGGCTGCCACTGGTGGCTGGGGGAGGTGATGGGAGACATGAGTGGGGGCCTGGTGAAAGCTGCCCCTGCACTGCTGGGGGGTGGGGGTGGTGGTAGACATGGGTGGGGGCCTGGTGGAGGCTACCCCTGCACTGCTGGGGGGTGGGGGTGCATGGGGACATGAGTGGGGTCCTGGTGGAGGTTGCCCCTGCACTGTGGGGGGGTATTAGGGGACATGAGTGGGGGCCTGGTGGAGTCTGCCTCTGGTGGCTGGTAGGTTGGGGTGATGGGAGACATAAGTGGGGGCCTGGTGGAGGCTGCCCCTGCACTGCTGGGGGGTGGGGTGGTGGGAGACATGAGTGGGGGCCTGGTGGAGGCTGGCCCTGGTGGCTGGGGCGTGGGGGTGATGGGAGACATGAGTGGGGGCCTGGTGGAGGCTGCCCCTGCACTGCTGGGGGGTGGGGGTGGTGGGAGGCATGAGTGGGGGCCTGGTGGAGGCTTCCCCTGGTGGCTGGGGGGTGGGGGTGATGGGAGACATGACTGTGGGCCTGGTGGAGGCTGCCCCTACACTGAAGGGGGGTGGGGGTGGTGGTAGACATGGGTCACTGCTGGGGGGTGGGGGTGCATGGGCACATGAGTGGGGGCCTGGTGGAGGCTGCCCCTGCACTGCTGGGGGGTGGGGGTAATAGGGGACATGAGTGGGGGCCTAGTGGAGGCTGCCCCTGGTGGCTGGGGGGTGAGGGTGGTGGTAGACATGGGTGGGCCCTGGTGGAGGCTGCCCCTGCACTGCTGGGGGGTGAGGGTGGTGGGAGACATGAGTGGGGGCCTGATGGAGGCTGCCCCTGGTGGCTGGGGGGTGGGGGTGGTGGGAGACATGAGTTGGACATGAGTGGGGGCCTGGTGGAGGCTGCCCCTGTACTGCTGGGGGGTGGAGGTGCATGGGGACATGAGTGGGGGCCTGGTGGAGGCTGCCCCTGGTGGCTGGGGGGTGGGGGTGGTGGTCGACATGGGTGGGGGCCTGGTGGAGGCTGCCCCTGCACTGCTGGGGGTGGGGGTAATAGGGGACATGAGTGGGGGCCTGGTGGAGGCTGCCCCTGGTGGCTGTGGGGTGGGGGTGGTGGTAGACATGGGTGGGGGCCTGGTGGAGGCTGCCCCTGCACTGCTGGGGGGTGGGGGTGCATGGGGACATGAGTGGGGGCCTGGTGGAGGCTGCCCCTGTTGGCTGGGGGGTGGGGGTGGTGGTGACATGGGTGGGGGCCTGGTGGAGGCTGCCCCTGCACTGCTGGGGGTGGGGGTGATGGGAGACATGAGTGGGGGCCTGGTGGAGGCTGCCCCTGCACTGCTGGGGGGTGGGGGTGGTGGTAGACATGGGTGGGGGCCTGGTGGAGGCTGCCCCTGCACTGCTGGGGGGTGGGGGTGCATGGGGACATGAGTGGGGGCCTGGTGGAGGCTGCCCCTGCACTGCTGGGGGGTGGGAGTGATAGGGGACATGGGTGGGGGTGTGGTGGAGTCTGCCCCTGGTGGCTGGGGGGTGGGGGTGGTGGGAGACATGAGTGGGGACCTGGTGGAGGCTCCCCCTGGTGGCTGGGGGGTGGGGGTGGAGGGAGACATGAGTTGGACATGAGTGGGGGCCTGGTGGAGGCTGCCCCTGCACTGCTGGGGGGTGGGTGTGGTGGGAGACATGAGTGGGGGCCTGGGGGAGGCTGCCCCTGGTGGCTGGGGGGTAGGGATGGTGGGAGACATGGGTGGGGGCCTGGTGGAGGCTGCCCCTGGTGGCTGGGGGGTGGGGGTGATCGGAGACATGAGTGGGGGCCTGGTGTAGGCTACCCCTGGTGGCTGGGGGGTGGGGGTGATGGGAGACATGAGTGGGGGCCTGGTGGAGGCTGCCCCTGCACTGCTGGGGGTGGGGGTGGTGGGAGACATGAGTGGGGGCCTGGTGGAGGCTGCCCCTGGTGACTGGGGGAGGTGATGGGAGACATGAGTGGGGGCCTGGTGAAGGCTGCCCCTGCACTGCTGGGGGGTGGGAGTGGTGGTAGACATGGGTGGGGGCCTGGTGGAGGCTACCCCTGCACTGCTGGGGGGTGGGGGTGCATGGGGATATGAGTGGGGGCCTGGTGGAGGCTGCCCCGGCACTGTGGGGGGGTATTAGGTGGACATGAGTGGGGGCCTGGTGGAGTCTGCCTCTGGTGGCTGGGGGGTTGTGTTGATGGGAGACATAAGTGGGGGCCTGGTGGAGGCTGCCCCTGCACTGCTGGGGGGTGGGGTGGTGGGAGACATGAGTGGGGGCCTGGTGGAGGCTACCCCTGGTGGCTGGGGGGTGGGGTGATGGGAGACATGAGTGGGGGCCTGGTGGAGGCTGCCCCTGCACTGCTGGGGGTGGGGGTGGTGGGAGACATGAGTGGGGCCTGGTGGAGGCTGCCACTGGTGGCTGGGGGAGGTGATGGGAGACATGAGTGGGGGCCTGGTGAAGGCTGCCCCTGCACTGCTGGAGGGTGGGGGTGGTGGTAGACATGGGTGGGGGCCTGGTGGAGGCTACCCCTGCACTGCTGGGGGGTGGGGGTGCATGGGGACATGAGTGGGGGCCTGGTGGAGGTTGCCCCTGCACTGTGGGGGGTATTAGGGGACATGAGTGGGGGCCTGGTGGAGTCTGCTTCTGGTGGCTGGTAGGTTGGGGTGATGGGAGACATAAGTGGGGGCCTGGTGGAGGCTGCCCCTGCACTGCTGGGGGGTGCGGGTGGTGGGAGAAATGAGTGGGGGCCTGGTGGAGGCTGGCCCTGGTGGCTGGGGGGTGGGGGTGATGGGAGACATGAGTGGGGGCCTGGTGGAGGCTGCCCCTGCACTGCTGGGGGTGGGGGTGTTGGGAGGCATGAGTGGGAGCCTGGTGGAGGCTGCCCGTGGTGGCTGGGGGGTGGGGGTGATGGGAGACATGAGTGTGGGCCTGGTGGAGGCTGCCCCTGCACTGCTGGGGGGTGGGGGTGGTGGTAGACATGGGTCACTGCTGGGGGGTGGGGGTGCATGGGCACATGAGTGGGGGCCTGGTGGAGGCTGCCCCTGCACTGCTGGGGGGTTGGGTAATAGGGGACATGAGTGGGGGCCTGGTGGAGGCTGCCCCTGGTGGCTGGAGGGTGAGGGTGTTGGTAGACATGGGTGGGCCCTGGTGGAGGCAGCCCCTGCACTGCTGGGGGGTGGGGGTGGTGGGAGACATGAGTGGGGGCCTGATGGAGGCTGCCCCTGGTGGCTGGGGGGTGGGGGTGGTGGGAGACATGAGTTGGACATGAGTGGGGGCCTGGTGGAGGCTGCCCCTGCACTGCTTGGGGCTGGGGGTAATAGGGGACATGAGTGGGGGCCTGGTGGAGGCTGCCCCTGGTGGCTGGGGGTAGGGGTGGTGGTAGACATGGGGGGGGGGCGTGGTGGAGGCTGCCCCTGCACTGCTGGGGGTGGGGGTGGTGGGAGACATGAGTGGGGGCCTGGGGGAGGCTGCTCCTGGTGGCTGGGGTGTGGGGGTGGTGGGAGACATGGGTGGGGGCCTGGTGGAGGCTGCCCCTGCACTGCTGGGGGGTGGGGGTAATAGGGGACATGAGTGGGGGCCTGGTGGAGACTGCCCCTGGTGGCTTGGGGGTGGGGTGATGGGAGACATGAGTGGGGGCCTGGTGGAGGCTGCCCCTGGTGGCTGGGGGGTGGGGGTGGTGGTAGACATGGGTGGGGGCCTGGTGGAGGCTACCCCTGCACTGCTGGGGGGTGGGGGTGCTTGGGGACATGAGTGGGGGCCTGGTGGAGGCTGCCCCGGCACTGTGGGGGGGTATTAGGTGGACATGAGTGGGGGCCTGGTGGAGTCTGCCTCTGGTGGCTGGGGGGTTGTGTTGATGGGAGACATAAGTGGGGGCCTGGTGGAGGCTGCCCCTGCACTGCTGGGGGGTGGGGTGGTGGGAGACATGAGTGGGGGCCTGGTGGAGGCTACCCCTGGTGGCTGGGGGGTGGGGTGATGGGAGACATGAGTGGGGGCCTGGTGGAGGCTGCCCCTGCACAGCTGGGGGTGGGGGTGGTGGGAGACATGAGTGGGGGCCTGGTGGAGGCTGCCACTGGTGGCTGGGGGAGGTGATGGGAGACATGAGTGGGGGCCTGGTGAAGGCTGCCCCTGCACTGCTGGGGGGTGGGGGTGGTGGTAGACATGGGTGGGGGCCTGGTGGAGGCTACCCCTGCACTTCTGGGGGGTGGGGGTGCATGGGGACATGAATGGGGGCCTGGTGGAGGTTGCCCCTGCACTGTGGGGGGGTATTAGGGGACATGAGTGGGGGCCTGGTGGAGTCTGCTTCTGGTGGCTGGTAGGTTGGGGTGATGGGAGACATAAGTGGGGGCCTGGTGGAGGCTGCCCCTGCACTGCTGGGGGGTGGGGGTGGTGGGAAAAATGAGTGGGGGCCTGGTGGAGGCTGGCCCTGGTGGCTGGGGGGTGGGGGTGGTGGGAGACATGAGTGGGGGCCTGGTGGAGGCTGCCCCTGCACTGCTGGGGGGTGGGGGGTGGTGGGAGGCATGAGTGGGGGCCTGGTGGAGGCTGCCCCTGGTGGCTGGGGGGTGGGGGTGATGGGAGACATGACTGTGGGCCTGGTGGAGGCTGCCCCTACACTGCTGGGGGGTGGGGGTGTTGGTAGACATGGGTCGCTGCTGGGGGGTGGGGGTGCATGGGCACATGAGTGGGGCCTGGTGGAGGCTGCCCCTGCACTGCTGGGGAGTGGGGGTAATAGGGGACATGAGTGGGGGCCTGGTGGAGGCTGCCCTGGTGGCTGGGGGGTGAGGGTGGTGGTAGACACGGGTGGGCCCTGGTGGAGGCTGCCCCTGCACTGCTGGGGGGTGAGGGTGGTGGGAGACATGAGTGGGGGCCTGATGGAGGCTGCCCCTGGTGGCTGGGGGGTGGGGGTGGTGGGAGACATGGGTTGGACATGAGTGGGGGCCTGGTGGAGGCTTCCCCTGCACTGCTGGGGGCTGGGGGTAATAGGGGACATGAGTGGGGGCCTGGTGGAGGCTGCCCCTGGTGGCTGGGGGTAGGGGTGGTGGTAGACATAGGTGGGGGCGTGGTGGAGGCTGCCCCTGCACTGCTGGGGGTGGGGGTGGTGGGAGACATGAGTGGGGGCCTGGTGGAGGCTGCTCCTGGTGGCTGGGGGGTGGGGGTGGAGGGAGACATGGGTGGGGGCCTGGTGGAGGCTGCCCCTGGTGGCTGGGTGGTGGGGGTGGTGGGAGACATGGGTGGGGGCCAGGTGGAGGCTGCCCCTGCACTGCTGGGGGGTGGGGGTAATAGGGGACATGAGTGGGGGCATGGTGGAGGCTGCCCGTGGTGGCTTGGGGGTGTGGGTGATGGGAGACATGAGTGGGGGCCTGGTGGAGGCTGCCCCTGGTGGCTGGGGGTAGGGGTGGTGGTAGACATGGTTGGGGGTGTGGTGGAGGCTGCCCCTGCACTGCTGGGGGTGGGGGGGTGGAAGACATGAGTGGGGGCCTGGTGGAGGCTGCCCCTGGTGGTTGGGGGGTGGGGGTGGTGGGAGACATGGGTGGGGGCCTGGTGGAGGCTGCCCCTGGTGGCTGGGTGGTGGGGGTGGTGGGAGACATGGGTGGTGGCCAGGTGGAGGTGCCCCTGCACTGCTAGGGGGTGGGGGTAATAGGGGACATGAGTGGGGGCCTGGTGGAGGCTGCCCCTGGTGGCTTGGGGGTGGGGGTGATGGGAGACATGAGTGGGGGCCTGGTGGAGGCTGCCCCTGGTGGCTGGGGGGTGGGGGTGGTGGAAGACATGGGTGGTGGCCTGGTGGAGGCTACCCCTGCACTGCTGGGGGGTGGGGGTGCATGGGGACATGAGTGGGGGCCTGGTGGAGGCTGCCCCTGGTTGCTGGGGGAGGTGATGGGAGACATGAGTGTGGGCCTGGTGGAGGCTGCCCCTGCACTGCTGCGGGTGGGGGTGGTGGTAGACATGGGTGGGGGCCTGGTGGAGGCTACCCCTGCACTGCTGGGGGGTGGGGGTGCATGGGGACATGAGTGGGGGCCTGGTGGAGGCTGCCCCTGCACTGTGGGGGGGTATTAGGGGACATGAGTGGTGGCCTGGTGGAGTCTGCCTCTGGTGGCTGGGGGGTTGGGTTGATGGGAGACATAAGTGGGGGCCTGGTGGAGGCTGCCCCTGCACTGCTGGGGGGTGTGGTGGTGGTAGACATGAGTGGGGGCCTGTTGGAGGCTGCCCCTGGTGGCTGGGGGGTGGGGGTGATGGGAGACATGAGTGGGGGCCTGGTGGAGGCTGCCCCTGCACTGCTTGAGGGTGGGGGTGGTGGGAGGCATGAGTGGGGGCCTGGTGGAGGCTGCCCCTGGTGGCTGGGGGGTGGGGGTGATGGGAGACATGAGTGTGGGCCTGGTGGAGGCTGCCCCTGCACTGCTGGGGGGTGGGGGTGGTGGTAGACATGGGTGGGGGCCTGGTGGAGGCTGCCCCTCCACTGCTGGGGGGTGGGGGTGCATGTGGACATGAGTGGGGGCCTGGTGGAGGCTGCCCCTGCACTGCTGGGGGTGGGGGTAATAGGGGACATGAGTGGAGGCCTGGTGGAGGCTGCCCCTGCTGGCTGGGGGGTGTGGGTGGTGGTAGACATGGGTGGGCCCTGCTGGAGGCTGCCCCTGCACTGCTGGGGGGTGGGGGTGGTGGGAGACATGAGTGGGGGCGTGATGGAGGCTGCCCCTGGTGGCTGGGGGGTGGGGGTGGTGGGAGACATGAGTTGGACATGAGTGGGGGCCTGGTGGAGACTGCCCCTGCACTGCTGGGGGGTGGGGGTAGACATGGGTGGGGGCCTGGTGGAGGCTGCCCCTGGTGGCTTGGGGGTGGGGCTGCTGAAACTTGGGGCATGTTGTGGGGATTAATTTCTTTCCTCTCACATTGGATGACATGCCATGGTGTGTTGTGTGGCCGTGCCGGTGAGGGGGTGGGTGACATGGCACTGTTTTCATGTAGTATTTTGCAAGTGGGTATTCATTTCTGCAGCATGGAAGTGTCTTTTCATGACACTGCATTGGTGGTGTTTGTGTAGGTAGGGATGCACACATTGTGACACTTCCACATGAACAATCTCAGGCTGCTATGGTTCTGACAGTTGGCAGTCCCTTTGTTCGTCTTAATTGTCAGATCGAGTCATCATTGCTTATCGGATGGTATGTGCCAGGCCTGTGTGCACTCCACTGGGGTGTGATTTCTATGTGAAGTAATTAGCCACCAGCTG